>NC_029772.3:39437693-39437914 GCF_000817695.3 Arachis duranensis | reverse complement strand
TTTCAGGTATTTTCTGGCTGAAATTGAGGGACCTGAGCAAAAATCTGATTCAGAGACTGAAAAAGACTGCAGATGCTGTTGAATTCTGACCTCCCTGCACTCGAAGCGGATTTTCTGGAGCTACAGAAGCCCAATTGGCGCGCTCTCAACGGCGTTGGAAAGTAGACATCCTGGGCTTTCCAGCAATATATGATAGTCCATACTTTGCCCAAGATTTCATT
>NC_029772.3:39434256-39434691 GCF_000817695.3 Arachis duranensis | reverse complement strand
GAGTAAGCTTAGAGTGGAAGTCCAAACCTTCAGACAGAAGGAAGGTGAATCCCTCTATGAAGCTTGGGAAAGATACAAATAATTAATCAGAAAGTGTCCTTCTGATATGCTTTCTGAATGGAGCATCATAGGTATTTTTTATGATGGTCTCTCTGAACTATCCAAGATGTCTTTGGACAGCTCTGCAGGAGGATCTCTTCATCTGAAGAAGACGCCTACTGAAGCTCAAGAACTGATTGAAATGGTTGCAAATAACCAATTCATGTACACTTCTGAAAGAAATCCTGTGAACAATGGGACTAGTCAGAAGAAAAGAGTTCTTGAGATTGACACTCTGAATGCGATATTGGCTCAGAATAAAATATTGACTTAACAAGTCAATATAATTTCTCAAAGTCTGTCTGGAATGCAAAATGCACCAAGCAGTACTAAGGA
>NC_029772.3:39432407-39433013 GCF_000817695.3 Arachis duranensis | reverse complement strand
AGCCAAACAAAGCCCCCACAGTCAAACTCTAAGTTTGGTGTTGGGAGGCCACAACCAAACTCTAAGTTTGGTGTTGAACCCCACATTCAAACTCTAAGTTTGGTGTTAGGAGGTTCCAACATGGCTCTGAGTATCTGTGAGGCTCCATGAGAGTCCTCTGTCAAGCTACTGACATTAAAGAAGCGCTTGTTGGGAGGCAACCCAATGTTTTATATTTTACATATTTTTCTTTTGTTATTTTATCTTTTTTTGTAGGTTGATGATCATGAGAAGTCACAAAATTAATGAAAAAAGCAAAAACAGAATGAAAAACAGGAAGAACAACAGCACACCCTGGAGGACGCACCCACTGGCGTTTAAACACCAGTGAGGTTAGCTGTTGGGCGTTTAACGCCCAGTCTGGCACCATTCTGGGCGTTTAACGCCAGAAAGGGGCACCAGACTGGCGTTAAACGCCAGAAATGGGTAAGAAGCTGGCGTTAAACGCCAGAACTGGGCACCAGCCCGGCGTTTAACGCCAGAATTGGCACAAAACGGGATTTTGCTTGCCATTTCGTGCAGGGATGACTTTTCCTTGACACCTCAGGATCTGTGGACCCCACAGGA
>NC_029772.3:39431968-39432272 GCF_000817695.3 Arachis duranensis | reverse complement strand
TTTCTCTTCACCACTCACATCCATCCTTCATAAAACCCCACCTACCTCACCATTCAAATTCAAACCACTATCCCACCCAAAACCACTCTCAAATGGCCGAACCCTACCCTTCCCCCTTCCCTATATAAACCCTCCTTCACTCCTCCATTTTCACACAACCTAAACTCCATTTCTCTCCCTTTTGGCCGAACACAAAGCCATTCCCTTCTTCCTCATTTCTTCTTCTTCTACTCTCTTCTTTCTTCTTTTGCTCGAGGACGAGCAAACCTTTTAAGTTTGGTGTGGTAAAAGCATTGCTTTTTGT
>NC_029772.3:39430280-39431364 GCF_000817695.3 Arachis duranensis | reverse complement strand
CCCACTCATCATGAGATCCCTGAGATTCCTCAAGGGATGCACTTTCCTCCACACAACTATTGGGAGCAACTAAACACCTCCCTAGGAGAATTGAGTTCCAACATGGGACAACTAAGGGTGGAGCACCAAGAACACTCCATCATCCTCCATGAAATTAGAGAAGATCAAAGAATCATGAGAGAGGAGCAACAAAGACAAGAAGAGACATTGAGGAGCTCAAGCACTCCATAGGATCTTCAAGAGGAAGAAAGAGCCGCCATCACTAAGGTGGACCCGTTCCTTAATTTCCTTGTTCTTTATTTTTCTATTTTTTTTCGAAAATTAATGCTTATGTTTGTCCATGTTTGTGTCTTGTGATCATTAGTGTCTTAGTGTCTATGCCTTAAAGTTATGAATGTCCTATGAATCCATCACCTTTCTTAAATAAAAAATGGTCTTAATTGAAAAAGAAAGAATTGCATGAATTTTAAATTTTATAACAGATTAATTACCTTGATGTGGTGGCAATACTTTAGATTTCTGAATGTATGCTTAAACAGTGCATATGTCTTTTGAATTTGTTGTTCATGAATGTTGGCTCTTGAAAGAATGATGAAAAAGGGGACATGTTACTGAGGATCTGAAAAATCATAAAAATGATTCTTGAAGCAAGAAAAAGCAATGAAAAAAAAAAGAAGAAGAGAAGAAAAACGAAAAAAAAGAGAGAAAAATTTCGAAAAAAAAGAAAAGAAAGAAAAAGAAAGAAATAAAGTTGTGATCCAAGGCAAAAAGAGTGTGCTTAAGAACCCTGGACACCTCTAGTTGGAGACTCTAGCAAAGTTGAGTCACAATCTGAAAAGGTTCACCCAATTATGTGTCTGTGGCATGTATGTATCCGGTGGTAATACTGGAAGACAGAGTGCTTTGGGCCACGGCCAAGACTCAATAAGTAGCTATGTTCAAGAATCATCATACTTAAATAGGAGAATCAATAACACTATCTGGATTCTGAGTTCCTAAAGAAGCCAATCATTCTGAATTTCAAAGGATAGAGTGAGATGCCAAAACTATTCAGAGGCAAAAAGCTAAAAGCCCCGCTCATCTT
>NC_029772.3:39423930-39429317 GCF_000817695.3 Arachis duranensis | reverse complement strand
AGATGATTAGCCATGCTGTGACAGAGCATAGGAACGTTTTCACTGAGATGATGGGAGGTAAGCCATTGACAACGGTGAAACCCTACATAAGCTTGCCATGGAAAGGAGTAAGAAGGATTGGATGAAGACAGTAGGAAAGCAGAGAGACGGAAGGGAAGGCATCTTCATACGCTTGTCTGAAGTTCCTACCAATGAATTACATAAGTATCTCTATCTCTATCTTTATGTTTTTATGCGTTCATCACCATATCCATTTGAGTTTGCCTGACTAAGATTTACAAGATGACCATAGCTTGCTTCATACTAACAATCTCCGTGGGATCGACCCTTACTCGCGTAAGGTTTATTACTTGGACGACCCAGTGCACTTGCTGGTTAGTTGTGCGAAGTTGTGTAATGCCATGGTATTGAACACCAAGTTTTTGGGGTTCATGACCGGGGATTATGAGAGTTGTGAAAAGTATTGTTCACAATTTCGCGCACCATAAACTAGGAGAATCAATCACACTATATGAATTCTAAGTTCCTATGGATGCCAACCATTCTGAATTTCAAAGGATAAAGTGAGATGCCAAAACTGTTCAGAGGCAAAAAGCTACTAGCCCTGCTCATCTAATTAGAATCTGGGCTTCACTTAAAACTCTGAGATATTATTGCTTCTTGACTTCTTTTTTTCCTCTTTTATTTATCTAGTTGCTTGGGGACAAGCAATGGTTTAACTTTGGTGTTGTGATGAGCGGATATTTTATACGCTTTTTAGGGATAATTTCATGTAGATTTTAGTATGTTTTAATTAGTTTTTAGTAGAATATCATTAGTTTTTAGGCAAAAATCATATTTCTGGACTTTACTATGAGTTTGTGTATTTTTCTATGATTTTAGGTATTTTCTGACTGAAATTGAGGGAGCAGAGCAAAAATCTGATTTAGGCTGAAAAAGGACTGCTAATGCTGTTAGATCCTGACCTCCCTGCACTCGGAATGGATTTTCTAGAGCTACGGGAGTCCAATTGACGCGCTCTTAATTGGGTTGGAAAGTAGAAATCCAGGGCTTTCCAGCAATATATAATAGTCCATACTTTGTGCAAATATAGATGACGTAAACTGGCGTTCAACGCCAGTTCCATGTTGCAGTCTGGCGTCCAGCGCCAGAAACAGGTTACAAGTTGGAGTTCAACGCCCAAAACACGTTACAACCTGGTGTTCAACTCCAGAAATAGCCCAAGCACGTGAGAGGCTTAAGTCTCAGCCCCAGCACACACCAAGTGGTCCCCAGAAGTGGATTTCTGCACCAATTATCTTAGTTTACTCATTTTCTGTAAACCTAGGTTACTAGTTTACTATTTAAACAACTTTTAGAGACTTATTTTGTACCTGATGACATTTTCAGATCTGAACTACATACTCTTTGACGGAATGAGTCTCTAAACTCCATTGTTGGGGGTGAGGAGCTCTGCAGCGTCTCGATGAATTAATGCAATTACTTATATTTTTCCATTCACATATGCGTGTTCCTATCTAAGATGTTCATTCGCGCTTAACTATGGAGAAGGTGGTGATTTGTGACACTCATCACCTTCCTCAACCCATGAACGTGTGTTTGACAACCACCTCTGTTCTACATCAGATTGAATGAATATCTCTTAGATTCCTTAATCAGAATCTTCGTGGTATAAGCCGAAGTGATGGCGGCATTCATGAGAATCTGGAAAGTCTAACCTTGTCTGTGGTATTCCGAGTAGGATTCCGGGATTGAATGACTGTGACGAGCTTCAAACTCCTGAAGGCTGGGCGTTAGTGACAGACACAAAAGAATCATTGGATTCTATTCCAACCTGATTGAGAACTGATAGATGATTAGCCGTGCTGTGACAGAGCATTTGGATCATTTTCACTGAGAGGATGGGAAGTAGCCATTGACAACGGTGACACCCTACATAGAGCTTGCCATGGAAGGAACTTTGCAATTATGTTATTGAGTTGAATATTATATTGTAAGGATTCAGAGGACAAAGCATCTCTAAAACCCCAACATATTCTCCATTACTGCATTACAAGTAATTAATTCACGCTCTTTTATTTTTCTAATAATTCAAACTGATAATTTTAATTAAAATCCTGACTAAGAATAATAAAATAAACATAGCTTGCTTCAAACCAATAATCTCCGTGGGATCGATCCTTACTCACGTAAGGTATTACTTGGACGACCCAGTGCACTTGCTGGTTAGTTGTACGGATTGCAAAAGTGTGATTGCAATTTTGTGCACCAACGAACTTGAAGAGGAAGATGACACGAAGGATTTTGTTAATTTTAGAATTGATGATGCTGGTGGTGATCACATGCAATGATGAAAATGGTAGGGATTAGACAGTTCAATTTAGAGAATATATCCTAAAGCAATTTCAAAAAATATTCTTTAATGGAAATAAATTTTTATTTTGCATTGTTCAAACCCAGTTGCAGGATTTTGGATATGATATGATTGTGTGATGGTTGCAACCTATTCACCTAGTGATTTCAGCAAAATATATTACTCAATGTTTAATTGAGACCTAAAAACCAAGTCATATATAAATCCAATACCAATATGCAGAATTACAAGAGTGGTGTTTTCTCATAAAATATACTGTAATTTTGATGCCATTTGTTGTACATTCCAACATATTTGTTGGCTTCTAGCAAATAAAATAAAATAAATGTCATATAACAGTTACCATGATATAATATATTTTTTTGTGACTAGTGTTGCCTATTATTTTTCTTATATGTTGGAGGTGAAAAGTTGTGCATGTGGAGTTGGAGCTCTGTGGTTGAGTTTAGAAAAATGAAATAAACTAGGAAATAAACGCATTTGAAAATCAAAAGCATAACAGAGTTTTCTAATGCAGCTGGAAGCTCTAAAGATGAAGAGGCAGAAGCAGCTGCCCAGAGAAGGGTGAAACGGAAGAATAAGTTAGCTTCAATGAAATCTGAGAAGGATTCTGTTGATCTTAAATCAAAGAAGGCAAAGGTCCTTGTTGAGGTAAATTTATATTGCGCCCTTCAATTGAAAAAATGATATCATTTCTCTTTTAAACGCTGGTTTTTGTTCTGATATGAATTAATTTATGTAAACGAAAACTTGTCCAGAAGTTAACCACTTATTAATGGTGCTTTAGGGTATAGGGATTCCAAAATTAATAAATAAAAAACCAAAACTACTACTTGTCTCTTTGCCTCATTGCTAAAACCACCACTGCCTTAAGCTTAATGTGAAACCAAATCACTTTCATTCATTCATATACATCAAGAGAGAGAGAAAGAGAGGAATACTATATATTCATCAAACTTTTCCCATTTACCTAAAAGTGGTTAGATTAGGGGTGATTGATTTTAACTTGGGTGACTAATGAAAACCATTAACTTGGGTGACTAATGAAAACTATTTGTTTATTGCTGACAGGCCCACAGAGCCGTTAGGATGGTGGGCCGGTGACATTATATTGGGCGGAAGGGATGAGCTCGGTGGTGGCACATGGTTGGGCTCTACCAGAGATGGAAGGGTGGCTTTCCTCATCAATTTCAGGGAAGTTGAAAGCCTTCTGGAACCTAAGACCAGGGGAGACTTGCCCCTCCGATTCTTTCAGGTCACACATTCCATCTGTTTGTTACTTTGTTTCTTAAGATCTTGTTGCTTTTGTAAATTCATATGACTATTTTCATATGGTACCAATTTCAGATATAATCTAATAACATCATTTATATATCTTACGCAAACTGAGAAAATGTTGGTGATTTAGTTCATGAGTGCAAGAAGAAGCCGAGAAAAATAGAGCTTGCGAGAGATAATTCTCTTAGATTCATAGAGTAATGAACTAGAAAACTGAAATGTACAAGGGAACTAACTATTTATACTACCATAATAGTTAAACAGTTATTTATATCATCCATTACATATTTACATCGCGTAATCTTAACATATTTATTTATAACAGATGAAAATATTGCAACATGACAGTGAGGGATTACCATGTAATCATAACACGCAGCGGAAGAAAAGAAAATAATCCTTAAAGATCTATTTTGTGCTTAAACTTTATTCCAATAATATAATATATAGTAGATCATATCTAAATACCTGTATGTATGCTAGTAAAAATCACTTTCTCCTTCGATGGTACGAAGGCGCTATGCGTATCTACACCGAGACCAACCTTTGCTGTCAACTCTTTGACCAATGGATATCTGATCTAAATTGAGAACCTCTTTGCAACTCTTTGCACACCATAAAATTCTTCTCCAAGAATTAGGCTCACATATACTTATGTGTGTAGAGGTAAAGGAATAAAAATCTTGTTGTTCTATCACTTATTCTAGTGCTTCCTCTACTCTTGGCATACATATATATAGTATGAGATTTGTTGCTGATTTAAAATTTGATTCTCAATTCAAATTTAAATCATATATTGAAATTCCAAATTTGAATCCTTCAAATTTTATTAATCATATCATAATAATTTAAAACATAATCGATTTGAATCTCATCCAAATTTACAATTCAAATTCAGAAATAGAATAACTGAATAATTAATTATTCTCAAATCTCATTTAATATTCTCAATCATCATATTATTAAATAATATTCTATTTGAATTAATATAATTATTTATTTGATCAAATGAAAATAATAATTAAATAATTCTACAGCAAAGATTAGAACACTCGTTAGTGTGTGACCCCATAGGTTCAATACTAAGCGGGTAATAAATTAGTCATACTAAATTTACTAATCAAGGTTGGCGTCTAGCAACACTCCTCAACGACCCGATAGTTTGAAGTAATCTATTTTTACTAAGAACCTCAGAAGAACAAAGTATAATTCCTTCCATCTTTCCAACTCTTGGTTAACCTTTAGAGTATGGTTTAATTGTCAAACTCTAACTTGTTACCATTATTATAATGAACTGTGAATGACCTAAGAAACTCATTTCTTCATTCATTCAATCCCCTTGCCAAGGTTTTATTCATCTCAGTCATTATAATCATAGAGCTCAAACTCTTTACCGAGAGTTAACGGATTCCTTATTGACTAATCATTAATTCTAAAAGTATTTAAATCATACCCAATATCCATTCAACTAGCACCGTAGGGTATTAGGTGTCCGAAATCAAAGTATAATAAATACATTGTTAATTATTATGATAGTCGCAGGTCAAAGGAAATTCTATTACCATGTTCATCTTGAGAATATCCTATTGACAAATATACGGTAATTATAACCATTAGGATTTCTCAGAGTGAGTCAGTTCAATGGTCAAATCTCTATATGCACCATCTATATATATAATTTAATAAATGAGATCTATTAATCTTCATCCAATGAAGACCATTATATATATAGATA
>NC_029772.3:39420826-39423536 GCF_000817695.3 Arachis duranensis | reverse complement strand
TGGCTACAGTCCCGTCCTCTCAGTGAAAATGTTCAACGCGCTCTGTCACAGCACGATTATTCATTTGTCGGTTCTCGATCATGTCGGAATAGAATCTAGTGATTCTTTTGCGTCTGTCACTAACGCCCCACAATCGCGAGTTTGAAGCTCGTTACAGTCATTCAATCCCTGAATCCTACTCAGAATACCACAGACAAGGTTTAGACCTTCCGGATTCTCAAGAATGGCCGCCAATGGATTCTAGCTTATACCACAAAGATTCTGATTAAGACAATGGATTCTAGCTTATACCACGAAGATTCTGATTAAGGAATCCAAGAGATATCCACTCAATCTAAGGTAGAACGGAGGTGGTTGTCAGGCACACGTTCATAGGTGAGAATGATGATGAGTGTCACGATTCATCACATTCATCAAGTTGAGGAACAAGTGATATCTTAGAACAAGAATAAGCTGAATTGAATAGAAGAACAATAGTAATTGCATTAATACTCGAGGTACAGCAGAGCTCCACACCTTAATCTATGGTGTGTAGAAACTCTACCATTGAAAATACATAAGAACAAGGTCTAGGCATGGCCGAATGGCCAGCCTCCCAAAGAGGGTTCAATCATAAAAACATGATCAAAAGATGATCCGAAGATCGAAAGATTCCCTAAATACAATAGCAAAAGGTCCTATTTATAGAGAACTAGTAGCCTAGGGTTTACAGAAATGAGTAAATGACGTAAAAATCCACTTCCGGACCCACTTGGTGTGTGCTTGGGCTGAGCATTGAAGCTTCCATGTGTAGAGACTTTTCTTGGAGTTAAACGCCAGCTTTTGTGCCAGTTTGGGCGTTTAACTCCCACTTTTGTGCCAGTTCGGGCGTTTAACACCGGGAATTTTGAAGCTGACTTGGAATGCCTGTTTGGGCCATCAAATCTCGGGCAAAGTATGGACTATTTTTGTTGGAAAGCCCTAGATGTCTACTTTCTAACTCAATTGAGAGCGCACTAATTGGGCTTCTGTAGCTCCAGAAAATTCACTTCGAGTGCAGGGAGGTTAGAATCCAACAGCATCTGCAACCCTTTTCAGCCTCTGAATTAGATTTTTGCTCAGGTCCCTCAAACTCATAGTAAAGTCCAGAAAAGTGAATTTCAAATAAAAACTAATAAAAATATAATAAAAACTAACTAAAACATACTAAAAGCATACTAAAAACAGTGCCAAAAAGCGTATAAATTATCCGCTCATCACAACACCAAACTTAAATTGTTGCTTGTCCCCAAGCAACTGAAAATCAAATAGGATAAAAAGAAGAGAATATACAATGAATTCCAAAAACATCTATGAAGATCAGTATTAATTAGATGAGCGGGGCTTTTAGCTTTTTGCCTCTGAACAATTTTGGCATCTCACTTTATTTTTGCCTCTGAATAGTTTTGGCATCTCACTTTATCCTTTGGAGTTCAGAATGATTGGCTTCTATAGGAACTCAGAATCCGGATAGTGTTATTGATTCTCCTAGTTAAGTATGTTGATTCTTGAACACAGCTACTTTATGAGTCTTGGCCGTGGCCCAAAGCACTCTGTTTTCCAATATTACCACCGGATACATCCATGCCACATACACATAACTGGGTGAACCTTTTCAGATTGTGACTCAACTTTGCTAGAGTCCCCAATTAGAGGTGTCCAGGGTTCTTAAGAACACTCTTTTTGCTTTGGATCATGACTTTAACTGCTCAGTCTCAAGTTTTCACTTGACACCTTCACGCCACAAGCACATGGTTAGGGACAGCTTGGTTTAGCCGCTTAGGCCAGGATGTTATTCCTGTAGGCCCTCCTATCCACTAATGCTCAAAGCCTTGGATCCTTTTTATTATCCTTACCTTTTGGTTTGAAGTGCTATTGGCTTTTTCTGCTTGCTCTTTTTTTTTTTGAATTCACTGCTTTTTCTTGCTTCAAGAATCATTTTTATGATTTTTCAGATCTTCAGTAACATGTCTCCTTTTTCATCATTCTTTCAAGAGCCAACAATTTTAACATTCATGAACAACAAATTCAAAAGACATATGTACTGTTCAAGCATACATTCAGAAGTCAAAAGTATTGCCACCACATCAAAATAATTAATCTGTTATAAAATTCGAAATTCATGCAATTCTTCTCTTTTTCAATTAAGAACATTTTTCATTTAAGAAAGGTGATGGATTCATAGGACATTCATAACTTTAAGGCATAGACACTAAGACACTAATGATCATAAGACACAAACTTAAATAAAACATAAAGCATAATTTTCGAAAAACAGAAAAATAAAGAACAAGGAGATTAAAGAACGGGTCCACCTTAGTGATGGTGGCTAGTTCTTACTCTTGAAGATCTTATGGAGTGCTTAAGCTCCTCAATGTCTCTTCCTTGCCTTTGTTGCTCTTCTCTCATGATTCTTTTATTTTCTCTAACTTCATGGAGGAGGATGGAATGTTCTTGGTGCTCCACCCTTAGTTGTCCCATGTTGGAACTCAATTCTCCTAGGGAGGTGTTCATTTACTCCCAATAGTTTTGTGGAGGAAAGTGCATCCCTTGAGGCATCTCAGGGATTTCATGATGAGAAATTTCCTCATGTCCATGAGTGGGATCTCTTGTTTGCTCCATCCTCTTCTTAGTGATGGGCTTGTCCTCATTAATGAGGATGTCTCCCTCTATGTTAATTCCAACTGAATTA
>NC_029772.3:39420226-39420647 GCF_000817695.3 Arachis duranensis | reverse complement strand
ACACTTTGATCATGGTTCTTGGTGATCCATGCGTTGGCATAGAACTCTTGAACCATTAAGATTCTGACTTGTTGAATGGGGTTAGTAAGAACTTCCCAACCTCTTCTTCGGATCTCATGTTGGATCTCTGGATATTCATTCTTTTTGAGTTTGAAAGGGACCTCGGGGATCACCTTCTTCATGGCCACAACTTCATAGAAGTGGTCTTGATACACCCTTGAGATGAATCTCTCCATCTCCCATGACTCAGAGGTGGAAGCTTTTGCCTTCCCTTTCTTCTTTCTAGAGGTTTCTCCGGCCTTAGGTGCCATAAATGGTTATGGAAAAACAAAAAGCAACGCTTTTACCACACCAAACTTAGAAGGTTTGCTCGTCCTCGAGCAAAAGAAGAAAGAAAGGAGTAGAAGAAGAAGAAATAGAA
>NC_029772.3:39418795-39420017 GCF_000817695.3 Arachis duranensis | reverse complement strand
TCTATGTCAACTCCAACTGAATAACAGAGGTGACAAATGAGATGAGGGAAGGCTAACCTTGCCAAGGTAGAGGACTTATCCGCCACCTTATAAAGTTCTTGGGATATAACCTCATGAACTTCTACTTCCTCTCCAATCATGATGCTATGAATCATGATAGCCCGGTCTATAGTAACTTCGGACCGGTTGCTAGTGGGAATGATTGAGCGTTGGATAAACTCCAACCATCCCCTAGCCACGGGCTTGAGGTCATGCCTTCTCAGTTGAACTGGCTTCCCTCTTGAATCTCTCTTCCATTGAGCGCCCTCTTCACAAATGTCTATGAGGACTTGGTCCAACCTTTGATCAAAGTTGACCCTTCTAGTGTAGGGGTGTTCATCTCCTTGCATCATGGGCAAGTTGAATGCCAACCTTACATTTTCCAGATATTCACTCTTTTTGAGTTTGAAAGGGACCTCGGGGATCACCTTCTTCATGGCCACAACTTCATAGAAGTGGTCTTGATGCACCCTTGAGATGAATCTCCATCTCCCATGACTCGGAGGTGGAAGCTTTTGCCTTTCCTTTCCTCTTTCTAGAGGTTTCTCCAGCCTTAGGTGCCATAAATGGTTATGGAAAAACAAAAAGCAACGCTTTTACCACACCAAACTTAGAAGATTTGCTCGTTCTCGAGCAAAAGAAGAAAGAAGGGAGTAGAAGAAGAAGAAAATGAAGGAGATAGAGGGGGCTTTGTGGTTCGGTGGTGCGCGAAATTGTGAACAATACTTTTCACAACTCTCATAATCCCCGGTCATGAACCCCAAAAACTTGGTGTTCAATACCATGGCATTACACAACTTCGCACAACTAACCAGCAAGTGCACTGGGTCGTCCAAGTAATAAACCTTACGCGAGTAAGGGTCGATCCCACGGAGATTATTAGTATGAAGCAAGCTATGGTCATCTTGTAAATCTTAGTCAGGCAAACTCAAATAGATATGGTGATGAACGCATAAACATAAAGGTAAAGATAGAGATACTTATGTAATTCATTGGTAGGAACTTCAGATAAGCGCATGAAGATGCCTTCCCTTCCGTCTCTCTGCTTTCCTACTGTCTTCATCCAATCCTTCTTATTCCTTTCCATGGCAAGCTTGTGTAGGGTTTCACCGTTGTCAATGGCTACCTCCCATCCTCTCAGTGAAAACGATTGCATATGCTCTGTCACAGCACGCGGAATTCA
>NC_029772.3:39413893-39417867 GCF_000817695.3 Arachis duranensis | reverse complement strand
ATGGCCTTGCATTCTCCTTTTGGATTCTCTTCTTTATTGCTTGGAAGAGTAGTAGGAGGAAGTTCAGTAATTTTCTTGCTCAGCTGACCCACTTGTGCCTCCAAGTTTCTAATGGAGGACCTTGTTTCAGTCATGAAACTTTGAGTGATTTTTATTAGATCAGAGCCCATGGTTTCTAAGTCAGAGTGGCTCTGCTTAGAATTCTCTGTCTGTTACTGAGAAGATGATGGAAAAGGCTTGCCATTGCTAAACCTGTTTTTTCCACCATTATTGTTGTTGAAACCTTGTTGAGGTCTCTGTTGATCCTTCCATGAGAGATTTGGATGATTTCTCCATGAAAGATTATAGGTGTTTCCATAGGGTTCTCCTATGTAACTCACCCCTTCCATTGATGGGTTCTCAGGATCATAAGCTTCTTCTTCAAATGAAGCGTCCTTAGTACTGCCTGGTGCAGCTTGCATTCCAGACAGACTTTGAGAAATCATATTGACTTGCTGAGTCAATATTTTGTTCTGTGCCAATATGGGATTCAGAGTATCAATCTCAAGAACTCCTTTCTTTTGATTCGTCCCATTGTACACAGGATTCCTTTCAGAAGTGTACATGAATTGGTTATTTGCAACCATTTCAATGAGTTCTTGAGCTTCTGCATGCATCTTTTTCAGATGAAGAGATCCTCCAGCAGAGCTGTCCAATGACATCTTGGACAGTTTAGACAGACCATCATAGAAGATACATATGATGCTCCATTCAGAAAGCATGTCAGAAGGACACTTTCTGATCAATTGTTTGTATCTTTCCCAAGCTTCATAGAGGGATTCACCTTCCTTCTGTCTGAAGGTTTGGACTTCCACTCTAAGCTTACTCAATTTTTGAGGTGGAAAGAACTTTGTCAAGAAGGCATTGACTAGATTTTCCCAAGAGTTCAGGCTCAATCAAAGTTTCATGACTGAAACAAGGTCCTCCATTAGAAACTTGGAGGCACAAGTGGGTCAGCTGAGTAAGAAAATTACTGAACTCCCTCCTAGCACTCTTCCAAGCAATACAGAAGAGAATCCAAAAGAGAGTGCAAGGCCATTGACATGACCTACATGTCCGAATTTGGAGAGGAGGAAGAGGCATTGAGCACCACTGAGGAAGGCCTCAATGGACGTTCACTGGCCTCCAATGTGTTCCCCAATGAGGAACCATGGGAATCTGAGGCTCACACTGAGACCATAGAGATTCCAATGGATTTACTTCTGCCATTCATGAGCTCTGATGAGTATTCTTCCTCTGAAGAGGATGAGTATGTCACTGAAGAGCAAGTTCCTAAATACCTTGGAGCAATCATGAAGCTAAATGACAAGTTATTTAGTAATGAGACTTGGGAGGATGAACCCCCTTCGCTCACCAAAGAACTGGATGACTTGTCTAGGCAGAGATTACCCCAAAAGAGACAAGATCCTGGGAAGTTCTCAATACCTTGCGCCATAGGCACCATGACCTTCAAGAAGGCCTTGTGTGACCTAGGGTCAAGCATAAACCTCATGCCTCTCTCTGTAATGGAGAAGCTAGGGATCTTTGAGGTACAAGCTACAAAAATCTCACTAGAGATGGCAGACAATTCAAGAAAATAAGCTTATGGGCTTGTAGAGGATGTTCTGGTAAAGATTAAAGACCATTACATCCCTGTTGATTTCATAGTCCTAGAGACTGGGAAGTGCATGGATGAATCCATCATCCTTGGCAGACCCTTCCTAGCCACAGCAAAGGCTGTGATTGATGTGGACAGAGGAGAATTGACCATTCAAGTGAATGAAGAATCCCTTGCGTTTAAGGCTCAAGGATATCCCTCTGTCACCATGGAGAGGAAGCATGAAGAGCTTCTCTCAAAACAGAGTCAAACAGAGCCCCCACAGTCAAAATCTAAGTTTGGTATTAGGAGGCCACAACCAAATTCTAAGTTTGGTGTTGAACCCCCACATTCAAACTCTAAGTTTGGTGTTGGGAGGTTCCAACATTGCTCTGAGTATCTTTGAGGCTCCATGAGAGCCCACTGTCAAGCTACTGACATTAAAGAAGCGCTTGTTGGGAGGCAACCTAATGTTATATTTTATCTATTTTCCTTTGTTATTTTATGTTTTCTGTAGGTTGATGATCATGAGAAGTCACAAAATCAATTGAAAAAGTAAAAACAGAAAGAAAAATAGCACACCCTGGAGGAAGAACCTGCTGGTGTTTAAACGCCAGTAAGGGCAGCAAATGGGCGTTTAACGCCCAGTCTGGCACCATTCTGGGCGTTTAACGCCAGAAAGATGCACCAGACTGGCGTTAAATGCCAGGAAAGGGCAAGAAGTTGGCGTTAAACGCCAGAAATGGGCACCAGCCCGGTATTTAACGCCAGAATTGGCATAAAAGAGCATTTTTGCTCGCCACTTGGTGCAGGGATGAATTTTTCTTGACACCTCAGGATCTGTGGACCCCACAGGATCCCCACCTACCCCACCACTCTCTCTCTTCTTCACCTATTCACCAATCACCTCAAAACCTCTTCCCCAAAAACCCCTCACCTATCAAATCCCACTATTATCTTCACCACTCACATCCATCCTTCATAAAACACCACCTACCTCACCATTCAAACTCAAACCACTTTCCCTCCCAAACCCACCCATTCATAACCGAACCCTACCCCTCTCTCCACCCCCTATATAAACCCATCTTCACTCCTTCATTTTCACACAACCTAAACACTACTTCTCCCCCTTTGGCCGAACCACAAAAGCCATCTCCATCTCCTCTATTTCTTCTTCTTCTACTCTCTTCTTTCTTCTTTTGCTTGAGGACGAGCAAACCTTTTAAGTCTGGTGTGGTAAAAGCATTGCTTTTTGTTTTTCCATAACCATTTATGGCATCCAAGGCCGGAGAAACCTCTAGAAAGAGGAAAGGGAAGGCAAAAGCTTCCACCTCCGAGTCATGGGAGATGGAGAGATTCATCTCAAGGGTGTATCAAGACCACTTCTATGAAGTTGTGGCCTGAAGAAGGTGATCCCTGAGGTCCCTTTCAAACTCAAAAAGAGTGAATATCCGGAGATCCGACATGAGATCCGAAGAAGAGATTAGGAAGTTCTTACCAACCCCATTCAACAAGTCAGAATCTTAATGGTTCAAGAGTTCTATGCCAATGCATGGATCACCAAGAACCATGATCAAAGTGTGAACCCGGACCCAAAGAAATGGCTTACAATGGTTCGGGGGAAATGCTTAGATTTTAGTCCGAAAAATGTAATGTTGGCATTCAACTTGCCCATGATGCAAGGAGATGAACACCCTTACACTAGAAGGGTCAACTTTGATCAAAGGTTGGACCAAGTCCTCATAGACATCTGTGAAGAGGGCGCTCAATGGAAGAGAGATTCAAGAGGGAAGCCGGTTCAACTAAGAAGGCATGACCTTAAGCCCGTGGCTAGGGGATGGTTGGAGTTTATCCAACGCTCAATCATTCCCACTAGCAACCGGTTCGAAGTTACCATAGACCGGGCTATCATGATTCATAGCATCATGATTGGAGAAGAAATAGAAGTTCATGAGGTTATAGCTCAAGAGCTTTATAAGGTGGCGGACAAGTCTTCTACCTTGGCAAGGTTAGCCTTCCCTTATCTCATTTGTCACCTCTGTTATTCAGTTAGAGTTGACATAGAGGGAGACATCCTCATTGATGAGGACAAGCCCATCACTAAGAAAACGATGGAGCAAACAAGAGATCCCACTCATCATGAAATCCCTGAGATGCTTCAAGAGATGCACTTTCCTCCACAAAACTATTGGGAGCAACTAAACACCTCCCTAGGAGAATTGAGTTCCAACATGGGACAACTAAGGGTGGAGCACCAAGAACACTCCATCATCCTCCATGAAATAAGAGAAGATCAAAGAATCATGAGAGAGGAGCAACAAAGACAAGGAAGAGACATTGAGGAGCTCAAGCACTC
>NC_029772.3:39409445-39413398 GCF_000817695.3 Arachis duranensis | reverse complement strand
TCCAAAATTCTGAGTTCCTATAGATGCCAATCATTCTGAATTTTAAAGGATAAAGTGAGATGCCAAAACTGTTCAGAGGCAAAAAGCTACTAGGCCCGCTCATCTAATTGGAGCTAAGTTTCATTGATAATTTGGAGTCTATAGTATATTCTCTTCTTTTTATCCTATTTTGATTTTCAGTTGCTTGGGGACAAGCAACAATTTAAGTTTGGTGTTGTGATAAGCGGATAATTTGTACGCTTTTTGGCATTGTTTTTAGTATGTTTTTAGTATATTTTAGTTAGTTTTTAGTATATTTCTATTAGTTTTTATTTAAAATTCACTTTTCTGGACTTTACTATGAGTTTGTGTGTTTTTCTGTGATTTCAGGTATTTTCTGGCTGAAATTGAGGGACTTGAGCAAAAATATGATTCAGAGACTGAAAAGGACTGCAGATGCTGTTGGATTCTGACCTCCCTGCACTCGAAGCGGATTTTCTGGAGCTACAGAAGCCCAATTGGCGCGCTCTCAACGGCGTTGGAAAGTAGACATCCTGGGCTTTCCAGCAACGTATAATAGTCAATACTTTGCCCAAGTTTTGATGGCCCAAACCGGCGTTCCAAATCAGCTCAAGAATGCCCAGCGTTAAACGCCGGAACTGGCACAAGAATGGGAGTTAAACGCCCAAACTGGCACAAAAGCTGGCGTTTAACTCCAAGAGAAGTCTCTACACGAAAATGCTTCAATGCTCAGCCCAAGGACACACCAAGTGGGCCCAGAAGTGGATTTTTTATGTCATTTACTCATCTCTGTAAACCCTAGGCTACTAGTTCTCTACAAATAGGACCTTTTGCTATTGTATTTTCATCTTTTGATCACTTTAGATCCTTAGGTCATCTTTGGACGTCTAGTTCATAGATTAGTGGGAGGCTGGCCTCTCGGCCATGCCTAGACCTTGTTCTTATGTATTTTCAACGGTGGAGTTTCTACACACCATAGATTAAGGTGTGGAGCTCTGCTGTACCTCGAGTATTAATGCAATTACTATTGATCATCTATTCAATTCAGCCTATTCTTGTTCTAAGATATTCATTTGCACCCAAGAACATGATGAATGTGATGATTATGTGACACTCATCATCATTCTCACTTATGAACGAGTGCCTGACAACCACTTCTGTTCTACAAGCAAACAAGACTTGAATGTTTATCTCTTGGATCCCTTGATTGGAATCTTCGTGGTATAAGCTAGAATTGATGACTGCATTCAAGAGAATCCGGAAGGTCTAAACCTTGTCTGTGGTATTCTGAGTAGGATTCAATGATTGAATGACTGTGACGAGCTTCAAACTCCTGAAGGCTGGGCGTTAGTGGCAGACGCAAAAGAATCAATCGATTCTATTCCAACCTGATTGAGAACCGACAGATGATTAGCCGTGCCGTGACAGGGTGCGTTGAACATTTTCACCGAGAGGACAGGGTTGTAGCCACTGACAACAGTGATGCCCAACATACAGCTTGCCATGGAAAGGAGTAAGAAGGATTGGATGAAGACAGTAGGAAAGCAGAGAGACGGAAGGGACAAAGCATCTCCATTCGCTTATCTGAAGTTCTCACCAATGAATTACATAAGTATCTCTATCTTTATTTTATGCTTTATTCGTATATCATCTATAACCATTTGAATCTTCCTGACTGAGATTTACAAGGTGACCATAGCTTGCTTCATACCAACAATCTCCGTGGGATCGACCCTTACTCGCGTAAGGTTTATTACTTGGACGACCCAGTACACTTGCTGGTTAGTTGTGCGAAGTTGTGATAAATAGTTGAGATTGCAATTGAGTGTACCATGTTGATGGCGCCATTGATGATCACAATTTCGTGCACCAAACGCCCAGAATGGTATCCATTCTGGCGTTTAACGCCCAAAATGCCAGTCTTCCTTCTTCACTGGGCGTTTTGAACGCCCAGCTTTTTCTGTGTAATTCCTCTGCTGCATGTTCTGAATCTTCAATTCTCTGTATTATTGACTTGAAAAGACACAAATTAAAAATTTTTTTTGAATTTTTAATGATGAGAAATAATCAAAATGCAACTAAAATCAAATAAACAATGCATGCAAGACACCAAACATAGAAGTTTGTATACTATTGACACTAACAAATTGAGAATGCATATGAGAAACAACAAAACACTCAAGACAAGAGAATTTAAAGATCAGAGCAAGGAAATCATCAAGAACAACTTGAAGATCAATGAAGAACATAATGCATTTAATTTTCGAAAATTAGAAGAATAAAGACATGCAATTGACACCAAACTTAAAATTAGACACTAGACTTAAACAAGAAACATAAAAATAATTTTGATTTTAAGATTTTATAAATTTTTTTGTGCTTTTTCGAAAATTGAGTGGAAAAGAAAAACAAGGGTTCAAAATTCTTAATGAGAATTCCAGGAATCATTGCAATGCTAGTCTAAGACTCTGGTCCAGGAATTAGACATGGCTTCACAGCCAGCCAAGCTTTCAGTGAAAGCTCCGATCCAAAACGCTAGACATGGCCAATGGCCAGCCAAGCTTTAGTATATCATTGCTAACAACAGCAAAATTGATAGAAATCAACAAGCTCTTGTGATGATAAGTTGAAACCTCGGTCCAAAAGATTAGACATGGCTTCACAGCCAGCCATACTTCAACAAATCATCATGAAACTCTAGAATCCATTCTTAAAAACTCTGAAGAATAAAATAAAAATATTTTTTTATATTTTTGAAAAATTTTTGAAAAGTAAAAAGCTTAAACATAAAATAAAATTACCTCATCTAAGCAACAAGATGAACCGTCAGTTGCCCAAACTTAAACAATCCCCGGCAACGGTGCCAAAAACTTGGTGCACGAAATTGTGATCATCAATGGCGCCATCAACATGGTACGCTCAATTGCAATCTCAACTCTTTATCACAACTTCGCACAACTAACCAGCAAGTGCACTGGGTCGTCCAAGTAATAAACCTTACGCGAGTAAGGGTCGATCCCACGGAGATTGTTGGTATGAAGCAAGCTATGGTCATCTTGTAAATCTCAGTCAGGCGGATTCAAATGGTTATGGAGGATTAATGATTAAAAGATAAATAAAACATAAAATAAAGATAGAGATACTTATGTAATTCATTGGTGAGAATTTCAGATAAGCGTATGGAGATGCTTTGTCCCTTCCGTCTCTCTGCTTTCCTACTGTCTTAATCCAATCCTTCTTACTCCTTTCCATGGCAAGCTGTATGTTGGGCATCACCATTGTCAATGACTACAGTCCCGTCCTCTCAGTGAAAATGTTCAACGCGCTCTGTCATAGCACGACTATTTATCTGTCGGTTCTCGATCATGTCGGAATAGAATCCAGTGATTCTTTTGCGTCTGTCACTAACGCCCCACAATCGCGAGTTTGAAGCTCGTCTCAGTCATTCAATCCCTGAACCCTACTCAGAATACCATAGACAAGGTTTAGACCTTCCGGATTCTCAAGAATGGCCGCCAATGGATTCTAGCTTATACCATAAAGATTCTGATTAAGGAATCCAAGAGATATCCACTCAATCTTAGGTAGAACAGAGGTGGTTGTCACTTGTTAGGCACACGTTCATAAGTGAGAATGATGATGAGTGTCACGGATCATCACATTCATCAAGTTGAGGAACAAATGATATCTTAGAACAAGAATAAGCTGAATTGAATAGAAGAACAATAGTAATTGCATTAATACTCGAGGTACAGCAGAGCTCCACACCTTAATCTATGGTGTGTAGAAACTTTACCGTTGAAAATACATAAGAACAAGGTCTAGGCATGGCAAAATGGCCAGCCTCCCAAAGAGGGTTCAATCATAAAAACATGATCAAAAGATGATCCGAAGATTGAAAGATTTCCCAAATACAAAATAGCAAAAGGTCCTATTTATAGAGAACTAGTAGC
>NC_029772.3:39390495-39409321 GCF_000817695.3 Arachis duranensis | reverse complement strand
CAGCTTTTGTGCCAGTTTGGGCGTTTAACTCCCACTTTTGTGCCAGTTCCGGCGTTTAACGCCGGGAATTCTGAAGCTAACCTGGAACGCCTGTTTGGGCCATCAAATCTCGGGCAAAGTATGGACTATTATATATTGATGGAAAGCCCTAGATGTCGACTTTCTAACGCAATTAAGAGCGCGCCAATTGGGCTTCTATAGCTCCAGAAAATCCACTTCGAGTGCAGGGAGGTCAGAATCCAACAGCATCTACAACCCTTTTCAGCCTCTGAATCAGATTTTTCTTCAGGTCCCTCAATTTCAGCCAGAAAATACCTGAAATCATAGAAAAACACACAAACTCATAGTAAAGTCCAGAAAAGTGAATTTTAAATAAAAACTAATAAAAATATAATAAAAACTAACTAAAACATTCTAAAAGCATACTAAAAAGAGTGCCAAAAAGATTATAAATTATCCGCTCATCAGTTATTATATTAACATTTTAATATAATAACGATAACAAATTATTTGACACATGATTGATTAGATTGTGGTCATACTACTTATTTCCAACAATCTCCCACTTGCACGAGAGCCAATCATGATAGATTGGATCTTGGGCATACTATTATCACAATAATCTCCCACTTGCACTAGAGCCAATCAATCATGTGTATAATTTTTCAAAGCACATTTGTGTTTATCAAAACTCTTTTGACCTTAAATACCTTTGCTCTTGAGCATGCCTGCTTGACATTTTCTAAAATACACCTAGTGCATAATAAATATCTCGTTTTCTTAAAACATGAAATCTCCCACTACAATAGTGCATAATTTTATTTTAAGGACAATCCTTATTGAACATGATTATAAAAAGTCTAAGTAACCATTAGATCTATCTTTATAGAGTTGTATCATTATACAAATAGGCTACTTTTTCGAAAAGTTAGTTTGTACTCCCACTCTTTCTTTAAGATGGAATCTATTTTCTAAAAAGGAGTTTTACCTCTTATCATAGACACTTTGTCATAAGAAGAGTGATAAAAATAATCTCATTATTTCTTTAGGGTAACCAATAAATCTCATTTATTGGACCTAATATCAATTCTATTGTTGTGCAATCTCTTAACACATATAAGACATCTCCAAACTCTAATGTTCTTGAGTTTCAGCTTATGCCCTTTTCATATCTCATATGGGTAAAAAAATTGATTTAATGAGAAATTTGTTAATTTAGCAACATTTTAAAATGTAGTCTAAATATTTAACAAACAATGATCCTCAATTAAATCAAATTCCATGTTTCTTTAAACATGATAGAGTACATAGAGTACTAATATTTGTGCATTGAGAGAATCTTATTCTCTATTCAATAGAATATCAATTAGATGTTAGAGATTTTACTTTAAGCTCTTATAATAAAAATACTCAATATCTTTATTATTGGTCAAACCAACCCTTAAGAGCAAGTTTGATACGCATTCTCAATACTCGTATTGAGCTTTTCCAAAAAGACCACAAACCTTAATCATATTAGGGCCAATTATAAATTGTTTGTGACAAAATAAATCTCTAAAATTGCTTGTAAGAACAATTCTCGCTAAAGCCATTTGGCTAATAGCATTCTAACTTCTAAAGTTGTTTAATTCAAAATATATTGCCCAATACTCCCACTAGTTTAAATAAAATCTTTGATAGTCATACTATCTTACTTGGGACACCATACATCTTCTCAAGATGTTCAATAATAAATAGTGGGTATATGCCTTTAAAATTAGAACTCTTGGTTGTCAAAACAACATATATTATAGTAAAATAATATTTTAGATACTTCACAAGTACTAACTATTCCATCACTAATTTTATTGGACAATATTATTTCAATAGGATTATCATGTCCATGAAACCCTTTTATACATAAGAACAATTCTCAATGTATAGCCATTTATTACTTTCAAGTATGCCATCCGAAAGATGGACATATTTAAAAAATTTAAAATATGAAAGTAAATCAAGAAATCTATATTTCTAGCAAAATTATTTAGAATCATGTATGAGTACCTTGGTTGTCAAATTTTTACTCATACCTATTCCAAATAAATATGATTAAATTGTATCACATACAATTATAATCCCAAATAATTATCTGGTTGTCAGACAATTATTTAACTGAATTATATTTTATACCCCTAGGTTGTCTAGGTTCAAGTATAAAATTAATTCTCCTTATATATCATCATATGCATAAATAAATTCTATCTTTCAGCACAAGTCTCCTGGTTGTCAGGTTGCTCCTTGTAAACAAGAGATAAATTTATTTTTGGTAAACTCCTAACTTTTAGGATTTATCTCCATTGTTAGAGAATTTTTTTATCAGTACTCATAGATAAAATTTTATACTCCCAGATTGTCTAGGCGAAATATAAAATTAAATTCCTAATACATCAAATGTATATACTGATTATTATCTTGAAAATAAAATTCATGGTTGTCAGGCCGCTCTTTATAATCAAAAACATTAGAAAAATTAATTTCTAAAATTATAGTGTTCAAAACACATCAATCAAATCAAAATTTGATTTTTCATGTACTAACGTTTAGCCTTAAAAAATTACCAAATCAAATTTGACTTTTATATATACACCTATATGTATAAGAAACAAACAAAAGATATTTTGCATCTTATTCCTTTTATTGTGATCAAAATCACAATAAAACTTAATATATAAATAAAATCAAACAAAATATTTGATTATAAATATAACATTTATATTAAAAAAATAATAATTTAATCACAATTAAATAATGAAAATAAATTAACTACTAATTTATTAGAAAACCATCTCAATGGAAATAAATATATCACATGCTTAAATTGAATTAATCCTATTAATTCACAAACTTTAAGAAAATAAGAGTAAAGATTTAAACACAAAAAAGCCAAAGCTCCGATACCACTGAGGGATTACCATGTGTTCATAACACGCAGCGGAAGAAAAGAAAGTAATCCTTAACGATCTATTTTGTGCTTAAACTTTATTCCAATAATATAATATATAGTAGATCATATCTAAATACCTGTATGTACACTAGTAAAAATCACTTTCTCCTTCGATGGTACGAAGGCGCTATGCGTATCCACACCGAGACCAACCTTTGCTGTCAACTCTTTGACCAATGGATATCTGATCTAAATTGAGAACCTCTTTGCAACTCTTTGCACACCATAAAATTCTTCTCCAAGAATTAGGCTCACATATACTTATGTGTGTAGAGGTAAAGAAATAAAACTCTTGTTATTCTCTCACTTATTCTAGTGCTTTCTCTACTCTTGGCATACATATATATAGTATGAGATTTGTTGCTGATTTAAAATTTGATTCTCAATTCAAATTTAAACCATATATTGAAATTTCAAATTTGAATCCTTCAAATTTTATTAATCATATCATAATAATTTAAAAGATAATCGATTTGGATCTCATCCAAATTTACAATTCAAATTCAGAAATAGAATAACTGAATAATTAATTATTCTCAAATCTCATTTAATATTCTCAATCATCATATTATTATTATTATATTCTTGGTGCTAGCAAAGAATATAATAATATTCCATTTGAATTAATATAATTATTTATTTGATCAAATCAAAATAATAATTAAATAATTTTACAGCAAAGATTAGAACACTCATTAGTGTGTGACCCCATAGGTTCAATACTAAGCGGGTAGTAAATTAGTCATACTAAATTTACTAATCAAGGTTGGTGTCTAGCAACACTTCTCAACGACCTGGTAGTTTGAAGTAATCTATTTTTACTAAGAACCTCAGAAGAACAAAGTATAATTCCTTCCATCTTTCCAACTCTTGGTTAACCTTTAGAGTATGGTTTAATTGTCAAACTCTAACTTGTTACAATTATTATAATGAACAGTGAATGACCTAAGAAACTCATTTCTTCATTCATTCAATCCCCTAGGCCAAAGTTTTATTCATCTCAGTCATTATAATCATAGAGCTCAAACTCTTTACCGAGAGTTGACGGATTCCTTATTGACTAATCATTAATTCTGCAAGTATTTAAATCATACCCAATATCCATTCAACTAGCACCGTAGGGTATTAGGTGTCCGAAATCAAAGTATAATAAATACATTGTTAATTATTATGATAGTCGCAGGTCAAAGGAAACTCTATTACCATGTTCATCTTGAGAATATCCTATTGACAAATATATGGTAATTATAACCATTAGGATTTCTCAGAGTGAGTCAGTTCAATGGTCAATATATATATTGATCTTTCCGGATTATTAATGTCCTTTTTAATAATCCTATTACCAAGAACAATCTAGATTAAATTATAAAAGATTTATCTCTCAATATTATGATCACTATCACAATGATAAATCTCTAAATTTAATCAAGGACGTTATTATATTAACATTTTAATATAATAACGATAACAAATTATTTGACACATGATTGATTGGATTGTGGTCATATTACTTATTCCCAACAGACAGAGTAAGAAGAGTCCTCAGGAGTTTGCAGAGCAAATTGTTGAAGAGGCACATGTATATAATGGCTTCAATCTAGTTTGTGTACATATTTGCAGCTCAACCATGGTTTCAAAACTATAAGAGCAAATTTCTCCCCCTTGTTGTCCAAGTTGATCCCTCTGTTCCTAAAAGACATTATAGGCTTTCTTAATGGTCAAAGAAAGCCACGTAGATTCTCATTGTCACTTGTGCAAACCAAGTAGTGATGGTGTTGTGTAAGTATAGTATTTATACAAAAAAAGAAGAAAAGGGTCACAGTTATTTATAGAAAAAATGTTGAGAGACTAAAATTAGGAGGTTAAACCGTTAAAGATAACTATAATTTGTCATTTTTGTTAGTTTTTATTTGTATTTATTAATTGTTATTAGAAAAATATATCATTATAAATATTATCTATATATAATTATAAATATTACCTATATAAATATTTGTCTTAGAAGGAATAGAAGGTTTTAGGTGGTGCTAGAAACTTGAATGAGTGCCGCCTAAAATTTAGCCAGTCAATTAACTATTGCATCATAGTATATACTCCAAAATTAAAAAGGCAAGTGAAATAATTAATGAGTAGTAAGAATCTATGGTACTATAGTTTTGGCTTATGTGGGAAATCCAGAGTGAATAGTTGAGTAGTAGTAAGTAGTAAATAGCAATGGTAATTAAGGACACATCAAGCACCCACAAAAGAAATCAATGTAAGCATGAAAGCATGTCAAGTCCAACCTTACCCAAAGGGGGTGTGTGTGCAATGCTCTCACATCAGAAATCAATTAAATGGAGAGGAACAACATGTTTTGAATCACTCCATAAGCCTGAGGGTGCATCATAGATAAATTTATACTTGCATATGGGTATCCGCACCAAATAATGCTAGCTGAAAATTTCTTAACTTTGTGACCAAGTATATGTGTATCGTACTTAATACTTGCATTGTTGTATGAAATACTTGGATTTTTGTATTGGTGTAATGTAGGTGGGTACTTAGATGAAAAGTGGGTTCAAGGGGGGACAAACCCTGATGCTTATGAAATTTGGCATTGGCATTTGATCGATGTTTTTGTCTACTTTTCACACAGTTTGGTTACTTTTAACACTGCTCATCGCCTAACACAGTTTGGTTGAAATGGTTAATATTGTTAAAGGTGAGGTTTTTTTGTCCCCGTCACACACAGATGTTTACTGGCATTACTAATTGCTCATGCTTGAATCAGAAGAAAAATGGATTATTCCATTGTATAAGTTCTGAGATGACTTACTGCATCAATTTTATTTGAACTTTGTTGGTGGAGTCTACTCAAATGTATGCAGAACATCTGGTGGAGCTTGCTGTTACTTTAGGCTTCGATGGTTGGCTAGTAAATTCTTTATCTCTATCTGTGCTTTTAGAGTTTATATTCATGTCCATTTGAATTTTATTATCTAATTAATTTGATATATTAGTGAACTTTGTAAATAGAGATGGAAATAAATTTCAGATAAAATAATAGGAGATATTATCTTACTATAATTGATCCTTAACTTTGGTATTTTAATGGAAGTTTGTAAAACCTAGAATTCATGGAAAAGAAATGGATCGATGCTACTTTGGAATGGCTTCTTAGATGCAGATATCTAGTCTTTTGCATACATACACAGTGTCACACCCATGCTGAGCAAATGCATAATTACTTTCCAATGCTTCACAGAATTGCATATTTTGTAGTCAAGTCAATGAATCGTCAATTGCAGATAAATATGGAAGTAAATTTGGACCAAGGACAAATTCCTAACTTAAAAGAGTTTGTAGATCATTTATTGTCATTGATGCATTCATTTGTTGCTGGATCGTTAGTGCTTTGGTAAGTAGAGGAAGATACATCAGCAACACTCTATTGTGGTGGATGGTGATGAGGTTTGACTTCGATGTGTTTTCTTGATATTGTAGGTACGATAGTGTTACAGTTGACAGTGATCTGAATTGGCAAGACCAACTAAACTATTACAATAAACCTTTCTTTGACATATGTGATGGGATATTTGTTAACTATACATGGAAGGTATTGCTTTTCTTCTTGTCTCCTACTTCTACAACTCATATGCAAGTATAAATTTAATTATGATATGTTGCACGTGCTACTGTATTCGTTGTGAAGATATTGATAATTGATCAAAGTGGGCCGTTGGGTCCATGAATTTGGTTTTGGTTGGTCATCTCAAATTATAACTTATTTTGGTGGTTAAAATCATACTTTTAGGTGGTTTTCTTAATTTATGTGTGTTCATAAAATTTCAGCCCAAGAATTTTGGTTTTAGTCAGCATACTCATACTAATCTTGATGGCAAGCTAAAATATTCCATTATGGTTCCATTAGCTTGATTCATGATCCATGCAACTCAGCTCATCTTGCTGCGTTGCGAATCGCTAAAGAATCTGGTTGTATTCTCTCATATGATCCAAATTTGAGATTGACACTATGGCCATCAGCTGAGGCTGCTCAGAAAGGCATAATGAGTGTATGGGACAAAGCTGATATCATAAAGGTATTATGATATATAACACTTTGCATTTCACCAATTTCGTTCTTCTTTTGATTTCTTTTTTCATTTTCAATTTGTATCTATTTATTGGGTTTCTTTCTTTCAACAAAACAAAGAAAGGGGTCTTACTTTTGTAATATATGATGAAAACTTATCAACTAAAATAACAACAGAAACAAAACTAAGTGCCCCATAAGCATTTTTCATTCTTTTTTGTTATTATCTTATGTATGTGCAGAGGAGATTACATTTTTGGTCGAGGGCGATGATCCTAACGATGATGATGTTGTGTTAAAGAAGGTTTTTACCCTAATCTCAAGCTATTAATTGTGACACAAGGTTCAGAGGGTTGTAGATATTACACCAAGGTAAGTTTACTACCAAGTCCATTTGAGAGTGAGTGGCATAAGCACTTGTTTCATTGTTGATTATGTGCACAGATATTCAAAGGTCGGGTGGCAGATGTTAAAGTTAACCGCATTGATACAACTGGGCCGGTGATGCATTTGTTAGTGGGATTCTCTACAGCATTTGCTCATAATCAATGTGGAGCTTGATGCTGCCAATGCAATTTGGTTATCCATTAATATTTTAGATTGTTCCATCTTTAAGTATTAAGTGTATTGTTAATGAAAGAGATCCATGTAACATTAGGATGGTCATCTTATTTTTTTGGGTATCTTTTTATTGAGATAGTGGGATACTGGCCAATGATGTTGAAAAATAACATCCAATTTTATAGGTATCATGTAATAAATATTATGTTTATCTATATGATATTTGGCTTTTTTTTCAATTTACAGTGTGATTGATGGAGGAAATTTAAAAAAAAAAACCTAAAGTATTCATTTTGCAATGGAAAAATTTAAAAAATTTCTATTTTATTTTACCGACAGAGTTACAGACGGATTTTTTGTCTGTATTTAGAGTGTGAGATGAATTTCCAAGGTTCAAATTACAAACGGAAAATCCGTCTGTAATTATAGATGGAAAATCAGTCAGAAAATTTGTCTGTAATTGCAGACAGAAAATCCGTCTGAAAATTTGTCTGTAATTACAAACAGAAAATCTGTCTGAACATCCGTCTGTACTTACAGACGAAAAATTTGTCGGGAAGTTCATTGCTTTCAGGAAATGGATGGAGAATTTATAGCGGGAAAATCTGTCAGTAACTGGTAAAAATTCGTCGATAATTTTTCGACGGAAAAAAAATCCGTCGGTAAATAATTTCCAACGGGACTTTTACAGAGGGACAAAATCCGTCGGTAATTTTGTCGGTAACCAAAAATTCATCTGTAATAAAGACTAAATCCATCTATAAATCTGTTTGTATTAATCCATTTTCTAGTTGTGTATTATCTCGCTCTCTACATGGTTTTGTTTGTAATAAATTATCGAAAATAAATCTTTTATTACTCTCCCATTATATAATCGTGATAAACTATAATTGGTTCTTTTCACACATAGCCCCAATCTTTTGTTAAGTTTTTCTAACTGTATGACTTTATTAATTGTTTATTTGTTTTGTTTGTATGATTTCATTAAAGTAGATATAGATAAGTGTTGGATTTCAAAGCCACAAGGTGGTGTAGAATATATGGCCAGTTTAAACATATGTCTAGACTTCGCATTTGCTAATGCATTACCTAATAGGATGATACATTGTCCATATTCTTTTTGTAGATACCATCTTTTGCAAACTAGAGAGGATGCCTACAATCAACTGTTGATAAAACCCTTTCTCCTTAATTATACCTTTTGGTTACATCACGATGACAGACGTGTCATAGAGATCTCTAATAATAGACAAGAAGGTAAACTCTATAGAAACCTTAGAGATCCAATGTGCGACATGGTCCATGAGGCATTCAACTTCCCAGGACTGATTGGCTAAGAAGACACAAGCAATGAACATTCCATAGGGGGTGCAGAAGAGTTGCCGTATCTATACAGCGAACCTAGTCGCGAGGCTCGTACTTTTCACCACCTGCTTGAAGATAGAGAGCAGAAATTGTATCCAGGATGCTCAAAATTCTCCAAGTTGTCTTTCTTGGTGTGGCTATACCATATAAAGTGCATGTGCGGAGTGAGTGACAAAGCCTTCTGAACGATACTAGAGCTACTGGGGGACCCCTTTGAGCATGCGAAAATTCTGACTTCATTGCATGATGCTAAGAGGATCATAAGAAAGCTCGGTATTGCGTACAAGAAGATAGATGCATCTCTGAATGACTGCATGCTATACCAAGGTAGCAACTAAGAACTGTCTAAGTGCAAGTAATGTAGGACATCGAGATTGAAGCAAAAGACTAAGAAGAATTCTATTATAAGGATCAATGTGGTTGTTAAGAAGAATGGGAAACCACAGGCGGTGAAGATTCTTCGTTACTTTCCCCTTGTTCCATGACTGCAACAGATGTTCATGTCCAATGAGACATTCCTTGACATGTTGTGGCATAAGAAAGGTCCTAAATCTGATGGTTTTTTGAGGCATCCAAGGGACGGTGAGACATGGAAAGCATTTGATAAAAGATATCCTAACTTCAATAGTGATCCGTGCTGCGTTTGTTTAGCCTTAGATAGTGATAGCTTTAATCCTTTTGAAAATTTGAGTTCAAAATACTCAATTTGGCCCTTGATTGTTATCCCATACAACTTACCTCCCTGGGATTGCATGAAACCCATTTCTTTTATGCTATCAATGATTATTCCCGGTCCTAAAATACCTGGAAATGATATAGATGTCTACCTACAGCCCTCGATAGATGATTTTAAGAAGCTATAGGAAAGTGTTGAAATGTATGACACTAACGAGAAAAAAACATTCAAGATGTATGTTGCGTTGATATAAGCTTGTTCTACGTGCGACTTAGATGCTGAGACTAACTAACTCACCTATAGTCAAAAATGGTATTTCATAGGTCATCGGGCTTTCGTAGTCAAGGCCATAGATTTAGGCAGGTGATAAATTATTATTTTATGATTTATATTGTGTTTAATTGTATGATTTTATCAAGTCTGCACCTACTTATTCATATGATTTGCATGTATTTACAATTCCTTCCCAAAATTGTTCTATGATTGAAAACTTGCTTCCTAAAGATCTTTTAATTGTATATTTTTATTCTCCTTTATACCATTCGATGCCGTGAACTGTGCATTAAGTGTTTTAGGCTTCATAGAGCATGAATGGCTTAGAGAATGGAGAGGAAGCTTGCAAAAATGGAAGGAACACAAGAAATTGAGGAGATGACCAGCGAGAAGCGACACAAACGCATGGCTCATGCATCCGCGCGAATTGGAGAAAATCACAGCGGCACAAACGCGTGCCTGACACGAGCGCGTGGATTGGAACCTACACGAGTGATGCGAATGCGTGGACGATGCGCACGCATGGCAAGGAAAAACGCTGGATGACGCGAACGCGTAACGTGCGCGATCTACAGAATTTGCAAAAATCACTGGCGTAGATTTTGGGCCGCGTTTTAACCCAGTTCTCGGCCCAGAAACGCAGATTAGAGCTAGGGAACATGTAGAGACTAGAAACAACTCTCATTCCGCATAATTTTAGTTTTTAGATCTGATTTTACTCCTCTCCTAGGTTTTCTCTCTACACATTCATAGTTCTTAGAATTTTGTTTTATTGCTTTTTGGATTGGGATATTGAGAAGAATTATTACCTCCGCCAAGACTTCATCATTCTAGTTTGTTTTCTTACTTTTCGCTTACTCTTTCATATCCTTAATTTGTCCAGAGTTACAATTGGATTATTTTTATAATTTATTAATACAAGAACCATTTTTAATTTTAATTGATCTTTTTTATTATTGTTTATCATGTCTTTCTTTATTTCCCCTTTTTAATTTTGTGAAGTTTACATCCATGATAATGGAGTAGTTCCCTAACTTGATTGGGAGTTGATTAAAAGGAGAACCTTGAGTTGGAATACTCAAGAGCTAAATTATAATTGGGTTTATTGTTGGCTGGATCTCTAGTCACTAACGCTAATCCTTCCCAAGGGAAAGGATCAGAACTTGTGAATAGAAGTAGACTTCCAACTTACTTGACTTTCCTTTATTCAGTAAAGGATAACTAAGTGGAAACAACCTTCAATTATCAATTAATCTTGAGAGAAATCCAACAAGGATAGAACTTCCGATTAATCTTCTCCCGGTTAAGGTTTTTATTTAAATTACATAAATTCTCTGATTTAAATTCCTATTTACCAAACTCAAACATTTTGGAAAATCTCTGATTAATAAAATAGCACATCTTTCTGCAACTCGTTGGGAGATGACCTGGGACTCATACTCCCAGTATTTTTATTCTAATTTTGTGACAACCCTTCTAAATTGATGAGCGGATTTTTGTTGGTTAAGAACTGTACTTGCAACGTATCTCTTACATTAATTTCTTAATCTGGCAATTTTTGCCACATCAATTTTTGGCGCCGTTGCCGGGGAGTTGCAATAGTGTGCTAATTTATTGATTGGAATTTATTTGCATTTTATTTTATTTTTTCTTTATCACCATGAGCTGTGTGTTTCTTTCGTTGAATGACGTGTTCATTGCCTGATCCGAGCTTAGCCGCTTTTAATCCTGAAATTGAAAGAACTATTTCACGTATTAGGCGAGCTCGATGTCGGTTAGCCTCTGAGGGTGGTGAAGTGATTGTCATCGATTCACCAGTCTCATCTGAGGGCGAATCTGAACCTCCATTTGAGGAAGAAACAAGCTCATTTACTACTGATTCGGTTGACTCACGTGCAGGTAATATGGCAGCACCTAGGAGAGTTACTATCCAGGAAGTTGGAGCCCCAGATTTTACACTACAACCGTATCAAGTGCATCACCCAGCGGTGGCTGCAGATTTCAAACTAAAGACTGCGCTTCTCAACTTGATGCTCAAGTTTCATGGCTTACCTGCTCAAGAGCCTATCAAGCATCTTAGGGATTTCCAGACAACCTATTCTACTGTTAAGCGTGTGATGCCAGGGCATCTTGGCTAGTTTTACTAGCCATTTTTTGTATGCTTTAGGTTGGTTTCATGTATTTTCTTAAGAAATAAGCAAGTATTTGGTTGAAAATGCAATCATACCATGATTCAAGCAAACATTGTGAATTTTGAATGATTTCATGAGAATTATGCATAAATTGAATGATAAATTGGATGATGCATGATCCCATGATTAAGAGCAAGACTTTGATGCGCTTTGTTTGATTGATTTCAGGCCAAAAGAAGAAGAGAAGAGCCACGTTAGTGGCTATGTTAGTTACACTAACGTGGAAGGAAGGAAAGTGGGAACGTTAATGGCATTAACTTTGAAGAAGGGCCAACGTTAGTGGAAAAAGTGAGTGCCACTAACGTTTGCGAAGGTGCAAAAAGTCCCACGTTAAAAGCCACGTTAACTAAGTTAACGTGGTAGTTAACGTGGAAGGAAAGGGAGATGCCAACGTTAGTGGAAAAAGTGCGTGCCACTAACGTTGGCGAAGCAAAAAGACCCACGTTAATAGCCACGTTAACTAAGTTAACGTGGTAGTTAACGTGGAAGGAAAGGGAGATGCCAACGTTAGTGGAAAAAGTGAGTGCCACTAACGTTGGCGAAGCAAAAAAAGACCCACGTTAACTTCCACGTTAACTAAGTTAACGTGGTAGTTAACGTAGGCAAAAGTCCCACCTAGCAGCCTGACCATGCCTTCTTCAAACATGCATAACTTGAGCCAAAAAACTCCAAATGAGGTGATTCCAGTGGCATTGGAAAGTAGGATTCCAGAGCTTTCCAAGAATATATGGCACTACATGGTTGACACTAAATTTGAGGGAGAAAACCTGCCCCGAAAGTGAAAAGATGAACATGGTATCAACCTGTAGTAAGGCCAACTGACCTCTTCACCTTCCAAGAAGTATAACTCGAGTTGTAAAGCTCCAAATGATGCGCTTCCAAAGGCGTTGGAAAGTAGACATCCAGAGCTATCCAAAAATATATAATAGTATGGGGTGGACATTAAGTTTGAGCCCCTGATCGCTAGCATTATTGTGACTCATGTTTTTCATTAACGCTAGTCGCTAGCGTTAACGTGACTCATGTTTTCCATTAACGCTAGCGACTATGCTAGCGACCATGTCCACTTCAAAGGAGTATAACTTGAGTTACAGAGATCCAATTGAGGTGATTTTATTTGCGTTAGAAAGCTGACACTCAGAGCTTTCCAAAGATATATAATAGTTTATAGTGGGCATGAATTTGAAGCACAAACAAGAGGCATCTTCTAAGCCCCAAAAACACTAACTGGGCAGTATTTCACCATGGGCCTCAATTTGATCACTTCTCTTTCAAGGACCACCCAACCTCAAGGAAGCAAGCCCACAAGTGTCAACCAATCAAGGCCACAAGAAGCATCTAGAATAGGAATTTTCATTTAATTGTAATTTGCTTTTAATTTTGTAATTTAGGAGAGCCTATATAAAGGCCTTAGTTTTTACTTTGAAAAGGGGGGGACTGGACTGAGGCTGGAAATTGGGGATTGAAGAGGGGTCTTCGGACTCCCTCCCCTCACACACTTTTCCTTCTCTTCTTTTCTTTGTACTTTTCATTTATGAATTTGGAAGTTTCAATGTTAGATTTAATCTTCATCTTTACTTTTCTGTACTTTCTTCTTTTCTATTTTGGTAGAGCAATGATCAACTAACTCTTTCCATTGGGTTAAAGAGCTCTATTGTGATTCAATGGATCAATACTAGTTTTCATTCTTCTTTTTCTATCTTTTCTCTTGATTTTACTAGAAAGCTTTCAATCTTAATTCAATTGGTTAGTTGTCTTGGAAAAGAAACTCTCCATAATTGGATCTCTTCGAAACCTTGGAAGAGGAATGAAGAGATCATGCTAGAAATGCTTTCTCATGCTGGACCAATTTGGGTTTGGATGGATATGTGACTATAATCCTACCAATACTTGATTTGGGAAATGTATGTGGTATAATCAGATGTTCTCATGAGCAATTGACCAAGGAATTGGCTATTGATCAAGATTTGAGAGATTGGATTACCAAGGAATTGGAATCCAATCACTTAAGATTGCCAAGGAGATCAATGAATGCATTGATTGAGGAAGAGATGAGAATGAACTTGATCCGGAGGATTGCAATATCTCTTGATCCCAATGTTAATTCTATTTTTAGTTCTTACATTTACTTTTCTTGCCATTTTACTTTTCTGCACTTTATTGCTTTCTTTACTTTTATGCCATTTACATTTCCTTGTTGCTTATCACTCCAATATGATTCGTCTAACTAGGATAATCAATTAACCATTGATTGCTTAATTCATTAATCTCTGTGGGATTCGACCTCACTCTATAGTGAGTTATTACTTGACGACAATTCGGTATACTTGCCGAAGGGAAATTTGTTGAGAGACAAGTTTCCAAGCATCAGCGTGATGGTACAGATGAAACTTCTATTCTGTTAAAAGCCTTTCCGTTTTCTCTTGAGGGAAAGGCGAGAGAGTGGTACTACACTCAACCTGGAGCGACTGTTGCTAACTGGGATATGCTTAGAAGAGAATTTCTGGAAAAATACTTTCTAGCTGAAGTTACTGATAGATTGAGGAAGGAAATTTCCATGGTTATTCAAGGCAAATCCGAGACTCTCTACGAATATTGGGAGCGCTTCAACAATCTTCTGGAAGTATGTCCCCACCACATGATTGACAAGTTGGTGTTGCTCGGCTACTTCACACAGGGCATGAAGTCTCAAGATAAGACCACATTGGAAGGTGCTAGCAATGGGTCTATGAAAAAGTACAAGACCACTGATGAAGCATGGCAGTTGATCAGTGACTTAGTTGAATCCACTAGAAATCACAGGCAGAGGCAAAGCCACTCAAAAGCTGTTGCAGAGGTATCCTCTAGCAGAGAGACTACCGCTCTAACTCAGAGTATATGTGAAATGACCAACTTACTGAAGTAGATGAAGTTGAGTCAACAACAAGCTCAGCAAGCTCAGCCTCCCCACCACAATAAAGCCAACAGTTGGTTCCACAAAGAGTATGTAGGATCTGTGCTGATTATAGTCATTATACTGATGAATGTCCGCAGCTCCAACAGGAAGACAACACTGTGGCAGCCACTCATAACTTCTATGACCACCCAAATCAAGGATACAATCAAGGTGGTAGCTACAACCATGGATGGCAGGACAATTCCAACCAAGGTTGGAGAGATAATTCTAACCATGGTTGAAGGGACAATCATAACAGAGGAGGCAGAGATAACAATAGAAACCAGAGCTAGAATAACAACAACAACATCAGACAATATAATCAGAATCAGGCCTACAGAACACCTCATCTAAGGCAGCCCCAAGCATCTGAGCAGACCCTTCAGATCACTTATCCCTCTTCATCTTCTAATGATGAGTTACTACAATCTATTGATCGGAGACAGCAAGCCATGGAAAACAACCTTGCTTCTACTCTAAATGGTCTGAACTCTACCTTGCAAGCTCTTGTCTCACAGATTGGATCACTAAATAACTCCAACAACCAATCTTCAAGCTCCAGTGGAATTCCCTCTCAACCATTACCCAACCCCAAGGGTGGCATCAACACCATCACCTTGAGGTCCGGAACCACATTATAAGAGAGGAACCATGAAGAGCCAAGCCCAGCAGAACACACTTCAGCTAAAGATGTAGTGGAAATGGAAGATGCTGACGAGGAAGAGGATGTACAAGACATAGTTGAAGAAGAGGAAGCTCAACTACAAAATGAAGCACCAAAGGATGCTGAAGCCACAGATAACGCTTGTCCTATCCCCTTTCCACAACTTGCAAGGAAGCACAGGAAGCAGATGGAACTTGATCCCAAAATGGTAGAAATATTCAAAAAGGTTGAGGTAACTGTTCCCCTTTTTTATGTTATTCAACAAGTACCTAAATATACAAAGTTTCTAAAGAATTTATGTATACATAAAGATAAAATTAATAAATTAGAAACTATTGCTTTAGGTAGTTCTATCTCTGTTTTAATGGGGGGTATACCTGAAAAATGTAGTGATCTAGGTCCATGTATGGTTAACTGTACCATTAGAGGTGTGATAATTTCTGACTGCCTGTGTCATTTAGGAGCGTGTGTTAGTATAATGCCTTTGTCTATATATGATACCTTGAGGCTCCCTCCCTTAAAAAGGTCGGCAGCTCATTTTGTGTTAGCAGATAAAAGCATTATTACAGTGGTTGGAATTGCTGAAGATGTATTAGTGAGCATTAAGGGGCTCACATTTTCCATTGACTTCTATATCCTGGAAATGTCCCCTAATGACTCAGGAAGGCCATCATCAATCCTGCTTGGAAGACCATTCCTGAAGACTTCAAAGTTCAAGCTGGATGCATTCTCAAGAACTTACTCTTTTGAGATAGATGGCAGAATAGTGAAGTTCAGTTTAAATAAAGCTATAAAGCACCCTCCGAAAGATCATTCTATCTCCCAGTGTGACATCATTGATGAAACTGTAGCTGAAGTTCACCAGGAAGAATTAGAAGAGAAGTACATAGGGCAAGGTCCAAGTGTAGGGACACTTTCTGAAGACAATGAGGGCACTTTACCATTTTCACCAGCCCTAGATGCTCCATAGCCAAGCCATGAGCAGAAAATGGAATTAAAGCCCCTTCCTCCACACCTCAAGTATGCTTACCTTGAGGACAAGCAGAAGTTTCCAGTTATCATTGCAAGGGAGCTCACTTCCCAACAAGAAGAACAACTGCTTAGTGTATTGAGGACGCATAAGAAAGCAATTGGATGGAGCTTGGCGAATATAGTAGGCATCAGCCCTCAAGTTTGTGAACACCGAATATTTTTAGAAGAGGGAGCAAAGCCTGTCCGTTCATTCCTTGACCATGCAGGTTTATACAAAAAATTTATTAAAGACTTCAGTAAGGTAGCATTGCCTTTATCCAGACTGCTGCAGAAAGATATTGAGTTCGAGTTCAGTGAAAGTTGTAAGCAAGCTTTTGATAAGCTGAAAACCGCCCTGACTCAAGCTCCAATTGTGAGAGGACCAGACTGGAGTCAGCCATTTGAAATTATGTGTGATGCTTCCAATCATGCAGTAGGAGTGGCACTGGCTCAATGTGAAGGAAAGGATCCTTTTGTAATTGCTTATGCGTCTAAGACTTTAGACGCTGCTCAGTCTAATTACACTACTACTGAGAAAGAGCTTCTTGCTATTATTTTTGCTCTGGATAAATTCTGAGCCTATTTACTTGGTGCTAAAGTAGTAGTGTACTCAGACCGTGCAGCTCTTAAATATCTATTGGCTAAAAAGGAATCCAAACTAAGGCTTATACATTGGATACTGCTACTACAAGAATTTGATTTAGAAATTAAGGATAGGAGTGGTACTCAGAATCTAGTAGCAGACCACTTGAGTCACCTTGAGCACATTGAGGATGACTCTTCTCCTGTAGATAATAATTTCCCATTTGATAACCTACAAGCAGTATCTGAAGTAGTCCCTTGGAATGCAACTGTAGCTAATTATCTAGTTAGCCACACTTTCCCTCCATATTTTACTAAGCATCAAAGAGACAAGTTGAAAAGCGAGTCCAAATATTATATATGGGATGATCCATTGATGCCAGGGCATTTTGGCCAGTTTCACTGACCTTTTCTTTACTGTTTTTAGGTAATTTCATGCATTTTCTTAGGACATAAGTTAGTTTTGGGCAAATATTCACTCAGACCTTGATTCAAGCATACATTGTGCATTTTACATTATTTCATGTGGATTTTGCATGATTTTAATGACAAGTGGATTAGAACTTTGATGCACTCTATTGCTTGATTTCAGGACCAAAGGAAGCAAGGAATGGGAGGTAACTTGCAAAGTTAAGGAGAAAAGTGATTGCCAAAAACACTCTCAAAAGCCATCAATGCCCACGTTAAAGAGTCACGTTAACCAAGTTAACGTGAACTCTAACATAGAGAAGAGAAGTTGAGCCAACATTAGTGACACTTAACATTGTCACTAACGTTGGCAATTGCTCATAAATGGCCACGTTAGAAGCCACGTTAACCTAGTTAACGTGGCCTCTAACGTTAAAGGGGGAAGAGAAGCCAACGTTAGTGACACTCAACATTGTCATTAACGTTGGCCTAAGGTGCAAAGAGCCACGTTAACTCCCACGTTAACTTGGTTAACGTGGAAACTAACGTAAGAGATGGAGAGTTGTCGACAACGTTAGTGACACTCAACATTGTCACTAACGTTGGAGCAACCACACAAACCCCAAGAGCCACGTTAACCTCCACGTTAACTTGGTTAACGTGGAAGCTAACGATGAGGAATGAAGAATGAGCCAACGTTAGTGACACTCAACATTGTCACTGACGTTGGGATGGCTAAGAATGGCCACGTTAGAAGCCACGTTAACTTAGTTAACGTGGACTCTAACGTGAGACCTAGGGGCACACTTGAACGTTAGTGACAATGTTAAGTGTCACTAATGTTCTCGAAGGTTGGCAAAAGCCACGTTAGAAGCCACGTTAACCTAGTTAACGTGAGTTTTAACGTGAAGCAAGAAGGGGCACACTTGAACGTTAGTGACAATGTTGAGTGTCACTAACGTTCTCGAAGGCTAGCAAGGCAAAGTTAAAAGCCACGTTAACCCAGTTAACGTGGGCTTTAACGTGAGGCAAAGGGGTGCATGGCAACGTTAGCGACAATGTTAAGTGTCACTAACGTTCTCGAACTTGTATTTTCACTAA
>NC_029772.3:39390127-39390401 GCF_000817695.3 Arachis duranensis | reverse complement strand
TTGTAATTTGATGGATCAATACTAATTTTCTTATTCTTCTTCTATCTTTCCTTTTGATTTTACTTGAAAGCTTTCGATCTTTATCCAATTGGATAGTTATCTTGGAAAAGAAGCTGTTCAAACATGGATCTCTTCGGATCCTTGAAAGAGGAATGAAGAGATTAGCTAGAAATGCTTTCTCATACTGGACCAAATTGAGTGTAGATGGGTATGTGGCTATAACCCTCTAAGCATTTGATTTGGGAAGTGCATGTGGTATAATCAGTGACCACAA
>NC_029772.3:39387075-39389963 GCF_000817695.3 Arachis duranensis | reverse complement strand
AAGAGATGAAAATGAAATTGATCCGGAGAATGCAACATCTCCTAAGCCCAATGAACTCCCCATTTCTGATCTTACACATTCACTTTATTTTCTGCAATTTACTTTTATGAGCAATTCCCCCATTCCCATTTACAATTCTGCTATTTACTTTCAGTCATTTACTTTCTTGCTATTTCAATTTCTGCAATTATCAACTCTATTCATGGATTCGCTCAACTAGATCATTCCTCTAATTAAAGTTGCTTGATCAATCAATCCCTGTGGGATTCAACCTCACTCTACTGTGAGTTTTTACTTGACGACAAATTCGGTACACTTGCCGAATGGGAATTTGTTGAGAGACAAGTTTTACCCCGATCAAGTTTATGGCGCCGTTGCCGGGGATTGATTGTGCATCGACAATGATTACATTAGAGGATCACTAGATTGAGCATTTGTATTTTGTTTGATTTAATTTTCTGTTCGGTTAATTTGCTTTCTGTCTTAGTTTAATTCTTCCCCTCCCCTGTTCTTAGTTTTTCTTTGCTATTTACAATTCAGTTCACTAACCCACTAACTGTTTGATATAATGCATCATTGACACTAACAAGTAATTCTAACAAGATACTTTCTGCATTGCTTTTCTTTGCTTGTACTCTGTAGGTTTGTATGACAGGGAGAAGAAGTGGAGCTTCAACTTCCTTTGATTCTGAACCTGAGAGAACCTTCTTAAGATTAAGAAGGGAGGCAAAAGAAAAACGTGTGGTTGGTGCTGAAGAAGAAGAGGAACACTTTGAAGAATACTTTGAAACAACCATGGAGGACCATCGTGAGGAAGAGGTTCACAACCATGGTGGAGGAGGTAGAGCAAATCCTGGTGGGGAAGATAGAAGAGTCATGGGCTCTTATATCAACCCAAACCCAGGGAATTGCGGAAGTAGCATCCAAAAACCAACCATCCATGCCAACAACTTTGAACTAAAGCCACAGCTCATCACCCTAGTTCAGAACAATTGCTCGTTCGGAGGAGGTGTCCAAGAAGACCCCAACCAACACTTAAGCACATTCCTTAGAATATGTGACACAGTGAAGTCCAATGTCGTTCAACCAGACGTCTATAGATTGTTGTTGTTCCCATTCTCTCTCAGAGACAAGGCAACCAAGTGGTTAGAGTCTTTTCCAAAGGAGAGCTTGACAACTTGGGATGATGTTATGAACAAATTCTTGGCAAGATTTTACCCCCCTCAACGAGTCAATCGGCTGAGAGCTGAGGTCCAAACTTTCAGGCAACAAGATGGTGAGACTCTATATGAAGTATGTGAGAGGTTTAAAGACCTAACAAGGAGATGTCCATCTGATATGTTCAATGAATGGGTGCAGCTGCACATCTTCTATGAAGGACTGTCATATGAATCTAAGAAGGCCGTGGACCATTCATCCGGAGGTTCTTTGAACAAGAAGAAGACCATTGAGGAAGCCATAGATGTCATTGAAACTGTAGCTGAGAATGACTACTTCTATGCTTCCGAAAGAGGGAACACTAGAGGGGTAATGGAGCTGAACAATGTAGATGCTCTGCTTGCTCAAAACAAGCTCATCACTAAGCAGCTAGCTGACCTCACCAAGAAGATGGAGAGAAGTCAAGTGGCAGCAATCACCACTTCAACTCAAGAGGAAGCAAGTGAAGAGGAAGAAGGCACTCAGGAGCAAGCCAACTACATTGGGAATTCACCCAGATACAACCATGATCCATACTCCAAGACCTACAACCCTGGATGGAGGAATCACCCAAACTTTGGGTGGGGTAATCAACAAGACCAAGGCCAAGACTAGAGACGTCACAACCCCAACAACAACACAACTTCCCAACAATTCACACAGAGGACATACCAACAAAACCACAGCAATACATCTCACTCTTCTACCTCTACCCCCAACATACCATCATTTGATGACAGAATCTCTAAGATTGAAACCTTACTTGAAAGCATATGCAAAGACATTCAAGACAATAAGGTGTTCAAAGAGGAGGTGAGAGCCAGTATGAAGAATCGGGGGGAAGCAATCAAGAAGCTGGAATTCCAAGTGGGATATTTGTTTGAGAAGATTCCCAGACCCACTGATGGCTTTCCAAGTGACACAGAGAAGAATCCGAGAGGTGAAGCGAAGAAAGTAAGATGGGAAGACTGCAATATGGTCACTACAAATGACAAGGAGACTGAAGACAAGCCAAGCAAGCTGTCAGAACAACCTGAAAATACCTTAGTAGAGAAGGAGAAGAAAGACCAGCAAAAACCAGAAATCTCACAACAGGAGCTGCTGAGACTATATGCACCATTTCCTCAACTGCTAAAAGGTGCTGTGGGAAAGAGAATGTACTCAAGGTTCTTAGACTCGGTTGCATCTTTGAATGTGAACATACCATTCATCAAGGTCATTCAGTAAATGCCAGCATTCATCAAGTATATGAAGGAACTACTTCCCAGGAAGAGCTCACTCAAGGGGGGCCAGACTATAGTGATGAACAAGGATTGCAGCACCCTCATTCAAACACAATTGCCTGCGAAAAGAAAAGACCCATGGAGTTTTCATGTCCCTTGTGCTATAGGGGAAACAAATTTTGATAGAGCATTTTGCGATTTGGGAGCAAGCATCAACTTAATACCCCTATCCCTGGTAAAAAGGCTGCAGATCAATGAGATACTACCTACAGATGTAGTCATAAGGCTGGCTGACGAGACTCAAAAGCAAGCAGTAGGAATGGTGGAAAACGTGTTGCTCAAAGTTGGAAAATACTTTCTCCCAACAGACTTTGTCATCCTGGACATGGAAGAGAGTCACCTGCACCCAATCATATTGGGGAGACCATTTCTAGCTACTGCTAGAGCACTCATAGATATGGAGAAAGG
>NC_029772.3:39384553-39386836 GCF_000817695.3 Arachis duranensis | reverse complement strand
GAGGAACCTAAGCCACCAGAAGTTTGTGAGGACATTAACAAAAGCTCATCAAAGAAGGTGGCCACCAGGAGTAAGAAAACAGCACCAGGGGCAAAGAAGAAGGTACCAAGGGGGTGGCGGAACAAGAAGATTCCTACAAAAGATTTCTCTCCAGCGGATAAAGTAATCTCAGCCTACTTCACAGACATCCCCCCTAATCTCCCAACTGTACCATCTCAGCTACCTAAGGTCTTCACCATCAACAGAGTTCTATCCTTGGAGCATGTAGAGATCATTGATACAACCAATGGATACAAGTCCACTGCCAGAGGAGAAGACTTCAAGCATTACCAACCACCATAATAAGGGGGTAACGTCAAGCTAGTGACGCTAAAGAAGCGCTTTATGGGAGGCAACCCATAGTTTACATGCTTTCAAAAGTTAGTGAATAAATCAATATTCATGAATTCCAACCAAAACTTGACGAACACGTGTGAAATTTTTATATGCAGAATATAGTGAAGAACAAGTTTGGTGTTCAAAGCATTCTTCTTAAAGCTTTAAACACAACCTTTCATCACAGTGCTCCAAACTAAGTTTGGTGTCACCTTATGGTGCCACCAATTTGCATATGAAGATACACAATTAGTCAGTTAGTGGAATTCAGGAATAAACAAATTCTTTTATTATTCAAGCTGTAGATGCTAAAGCATTTTTGTTTCTTTTATAAAAATAGTTCTTACTTTTCTTATTTCATCTTTATAGGGAAAAGAAAGGAGCATTGAGGAGATTGATAGGACAAGTGAAAAGAAATGGTTCAGCACTTTATGAAGAGATACACACACACGTGACTCAAGGAAGAATGCATTGGAAAATGTTGCCCTGCAACATGGAAGAAAGAGGAACCTTGATGACCGAACCAATAACCACAATAAAGTGGTGATCCTTGTCTATGAGCATGCATAACCCCAACCGTCCATCGAGCGACAAGTCCATCAATCCACACCATCCATCCACTTACAATTCCATCAATCCACACCATCCATTCACTTACAACTTCCCTATATAAGTAGCCCTTATTCCGTACCCAGCCTTAACTCTCTTCACACACTCTTCATACATATTCATTTCGAAATGCAGCACTTCTTACCTCCTTACAAACGTTCCCCCCTCACTCTCTGTATTGTCATAAAACCCTAAACAACCAGAAGTCTCCACAACCTTTCCATCTTCACATAATAACTATCATTCATGGCGTCCTCAAGTGCCAAGAGAAGGAAGAGAAAGGAACCCATGGAGGAACACCCGTATGATGAGAAGAGGTTTAGAAGCTTGCATCATGCATTGGAATACGGGTGGATGGTTGGTAAGGAAGTCATCTATGAGTTGGGATTTCAAGTTAAGAAGAGTGAGTGCCCAGAAATCTCAGAGAAGGTCGAAAGGAGGAGATGGGAGCTCCTCACTGACCCGGTCACTAAGGTGAATGCAAACCTCATAAGAGAATTTTATGCAAATGCAGTCCGGTATGATAAGCAAGATGAGTCGTATATAAGCTTTGTGAGAGGAAAGATGGTGGATTTTGGTCCCATGAGTGTAATGAGGGCATTGAAGCTACGGTCTATACCATTTGAAGAAGAAAGTTATCACTCAAGGATGGATAACAACCCCAATTATGACCAGATCCTGTGAGACCTTTGTATACCCGGAGCTGACTGGGAAAGGGGCGCGGGAAATAAGCCAAAATTCATCAAGAGAACGGATCTCACTCCTGAAGCCAAAGGGTGGTTTGAGCTAGTGAGGAGATCTATCCTCCCAGCTGCAAATAACTCAGAGGTAAATTTGGAGAGGGCAACAATGGTGCATTGCATACTCAAGGGAGGAGAAATCAAGGTTCATGAAATCATAGCTCAAGGCATTAGAAAGATGGCAGAGAAAAGTGACGCAAGAGGAACGTTAGGTTACCCCAGCACTATCTACCAACTATGCAAGAAAGCTGGGGTGGAGTTTGAAGATGAGGATCTTGTATGGATAAAGGAAGGCATTCCAATAACTGTTCGAAGGATGAATGCTGCAGCATCCCCCATACCTCAAAAGAGGCAAAGAAAGAGTACAGGGCCTCCAAGAGTGGAAGGACAAGCCCCAGAGGGGCAAGCACCACAGACCTTGGACATGCATCAACTACAGGAAGCCCTTGATGGCTTGTCTAGACAGTACTTGGAAGGCCAAGGAGCACAGAAAGAGCTACAACTACAGATGATGAGGCAGCAAGAGGAAGCACTATCAAGATGGATAACTCAACAAGGA
>NC_029772.3:39333989-39384304 GCF_000817695.3 Arachis duranensis | reverse complement strand
CAGGCTCGGGTACCTAGTAGGACAGCTGCCTATATTACACCCAGGAATCGCAAGGTATGAAGAAGTGAGGGATGAATTAGCACGAGAAGAGAGACAAAGGGTGGAAGAGAGCCATGAATCAGTAAGGAAGGCACTTGCGGATTGGAAGCAAGCAAGATTGGCACGGCTGCGAGGAAGTGCAAAAGGACACAAGGAGGACCAGCAAGGACAAGAGCAAGGACAGCCACAAAAGTAAAAGGTGGTGGAGTTCCTTCGTTACTCCATTTCTGTTTCTATGCTTTAAATAAGGAAGATATTGTATGGAATAGAACATGCTTCCATGTTAGTTTGAACATTTTCAATTCTGCATCTTAATGCTCTTATCGCTTAGGTCCATGAACTCTGGTTTAAGTGTCACTGCTTCTTTCCCTTATTTACGTGTAAGCTTGTCTATTTGTATGAAGAAGAGAATGTCTATGTTTACAAAAGACCAGAAAGGAGCTCATAATGTGGAAGTGCATTCATGAATCTTTGGGGGTAGTCATAAGTTAGCTAAGTTGGTTTAACCACAAGGTTAGGATGACAACTATCTATCCTGAATACTTTACTTTTGATATAGCCATGAGACTAAGATAACAACAGGATCGTAATAAGAGAAAAGGGAAAGAACAAGGGAAGTGAAAAACAAAAGAAAAAGAGTAAGCAATAAGGCTAGGCACCAATGGTTTACCCTAAGACATGTGTCTGTGGTGCTCCTGTGTGAGGGATCTACTTGGATGAATAAGCTCTTTGCGGTGCTTCATCACCTGGAAACTTGGGTTAACTAACCCGGGATTATCAGCTGAAAATCCACTATCAAGAGTAACCCTCACCACAAAGCATTTAGTAACCCAAAGAGGTGCTGGACACCAAGGTCTGAAGGAAAGAAAATAAATAAACTATATGCCGGTGGTGTGTATGTATGGGGGAGAGACTTGAGCAAGTAAGTCCTTAGGGGTGCTTCAACACCTAGCACCTTGAACCAACTGGCTCGGGAGTGTTGGCTGAAAGCTTATCCTAAAGAGTTGCCCCCTTACAAAACACTTAGCCTAAAAACACAAATAAGCCCTTGAAATAACAATAAAAGGATCAATAAATAAAGGTCTCATGGGATATAATAAAATGAGTCTTTTAGGAGATGATAAAGGTCTGAAAGCCAGTAGTGGAATGAACCTAAGTTGCTATGCATGAAACCACCATAAAATCAGTAATATGACTTCCACAAGAATGACTCATTTCTCTGGAGATTCCATTCGCCTAGCTCCCCCAAAAAGCTCCTCTCTATTTCAAAACTACTCCTATATATACTACTCTTCTCAACTTCTAGTTAGTTCTTCAAGTCTTGGGCCTCTGGATCTTTGAGCTTGAAGCAGTTCCTTTCTTCAATTGGGCTTGGCTTACTTGCAGAGAGAAAGTGTGAAGTGGGCAGAGACTTTAGCTCAAGACGTTAGGGGTGTTTAACATTTAGTGAAAGTATAAGTTTGAGAACGTTAGTGATACTTAACATTGTCACTAACGTTGGCAATTGCTCATAAATGGCCACGAAGCCACGTTAACCTAGTTAACGTGGCCTCTAACGTTAAAGGGGGAAGAGAAGCCAACGTTAGTGATACTCAACATTGTCATTAACGTTGGCCTAAGGTGTAAAGAGCCACGTTAACTCCCACGTTAACTTGGTTAACGTGGGAACTAACGTAAGAGATGGAGAGTTGTCGACAACGTTAGTGACACTCAACACTGTCACTAACGTTGGAGCAACCACACAAACCCCAAGAGCCACGTTAACCTCCACGTTAACTTGTTTAACGTGGAAGCTAACGATGAGGAATGAAGAATGAGCCAACGTTAGTGACACTCAACATTGTCACTAACGTTGGGATGGCTAAGAATGGCCACGTTAGAAGCCACGTTAACTCAGTTAACGTGGACTCTAACGTGAGACCTAGGGGCACACTTGAACGTTAGTGACAATGTTAAGTGTCACTAATGTTCTCGAAGGTTGGCAAAAGCCACGTTAGAAGCCACGTTAACCTAGTTAACGTGAGCTTTAACGTGAAGCAAGAAGGGGCACACTTGAACGTTAGTGACAATGTTGAGTGTCACTAACGTTCTCGAAGGCTAGCAAGGCAAAGTTAAAAGCCATGTTAACCCAGTTAACGTGGGCTTTAATGTGAGGCAAAAGGGGTGCATGGCAACGTTAGTGACAATGTTAAGTGTCACTAACGTTCTTGAACTTGTGTTTTCATTAAATGTTAAACACCCCTAACGTCTTGAGCTAAAGTCTCTGCCCACTTCACACTTATTGGGTTAGGGAGCTCTGTTGTAATTTGATGGATCAATACTAATTTTCTTGTTCTTCTTCTATCTTTCCTTTTGATTTTACTTGAAAGCTTTCGATCTTCATCCAATTGGATAGTTATCTTGGAAAAGAAGCTGTTCAAACATGGATCTCTTCGGATCCTTGAAAGAGGAATGAAGAGATTAGCTAAAAATGCTTTCTCATGCTGGACCAAATTGAGTGTGGATGGGTATGTGGCTATAACCCTGTAAGCATTTGTTTTGGGAAGTGCATGTGGTATAATCAGTGACCACACTTCATCTCTTCTCATGAGCAATTGACCAAGGAATTGGCTATTGATCAAGATTTGAGAGATTGAATTGCAAGAAATTGTGATTCAATCACTTAAGATTGCCAAGGAGATCAATGAGTGCATTGACTGAGGAAGAGATGAAAATGAAATTGATCCGGAGAATGCAACATCTCCTAAGCCCAATGAATTCCCCATTTCTGATCTTACCCATTCTCTTTATTTTCTGCAATTTACTTTTATGAGCAATTCCCCCATTCCCATTTACAATTCTGCTATTTACTTTTAGTCATTTACTTTCTTGCTATTTCAATTTCTGCAATTATCAACTCTATTCATGGATTCGCTCAACTAGATCATTCCTCTAATTAAAGTTGCTTGATCAATCAATCCCTGTGGGATTCGACCTCACTCTATTGTGAGTTTTTACTTGACGACAAATTCGGTACACTTGCCGAATGGGAATTTGTTGAGAGACAAGTTTTACCCCGATCATCCATATTTATGGAGGTGTGGTGCTGACCAGGTAATTAGACGGTGTGTGCCTCAATCAGAATTCCAGTCCATTTTAGAGGCCTGCCACTCATCTGAAAGTGGAGGACATTTTGGCCCTCAAAAAACAGCTAGAAAAATTCTAGACTGTGGATTCTGGTGGCCTACTCTTTTTAAAGACGCTGCTGAATTTTATAAATCTTGTTCCCCTTGCCAAAGGTTTGATAATATATCCAAGAGGGATGAGATGCCTCAACAAATTATGCCTTTATGTGAAATTTTTTATGTTTGGGGCATTGACTTCATGGGTCCATTTCCAAATGGTTACTTTTATATATTGTTAGCTGTAGATTACGTTTCTAAATGGGTGGAAGCAATTCCTACCCGCACTAATGATGCTAACACTGTTGTTTCCTTTGTTAAAAACCATATCATTTGTCGCTTTGGATCACCACGACCAATCGTGAGCGATCAAGGCACCCACTTTTGTAACAGGAGACTAACAGGATTACTGAAGAGGCATGGGATAATTGATAAAGTATCAATAGCCTATCACCCCCAGACTAATGGGCAAGCCGAGGTGTCTAACAGAGAAATAAAGCGTATATTGCAGAAGATAGTCAAACCTCATAGGAGAGACTGGAGCACCAAGCTACAACATGCACTCTGGGCATACAGAACAGCATACAAGACACCCATTGGGATGAGTCCCTTCCGCTTAGTTTATGGAAAAGCCTGTCACCCCCTAGTTGAGGTAGAGCACAAAGCCTTTTGGGCAGTGAAGGAGTGCAACATGGGATTTGAGAAAGCCGGAGCTGAAAGGAAGTTGTAACTACAAGAATTAGAAAGCCTTTGCCTAGAAGCTTATGAGAACTCCAGGCTGTACAAGGAAAAGATGAAGGCTGTGCATGACAAGCACATCAAGAGGAGAGAGTTCCAACCTGGGGACTTAGTCCTCCTTTACAACTATAGACTGCGGCTCATACCAGGCAAATTGAGGTCAAGATGGGAAGGTCCCTATAGAGTGGAGAAGGTCGAGCCATACGGAGTTTTCCACCTAAGTCATCCTTCAAGCTCTGAATTCATCAAGGTCAATGGACATCGCTTAAAGCTATATCATGGTGAGAAGATGAAGAAAAACAAGGAGCTAGAGATCTTCCTCTTGGAGGATCCACCAACAGCAGAAGACTAAGCTAGTGGAGCGTCCAACTTAAGGACGTTAAAGCAAAGTGCTGGGTGGGAGACAACCCACCATGGTATGATCGTTCTTTTCCCTCTCCTTAATTTCCTTGTTCAATAACTCTTCTCAGTCCTCGTACATACAGTTTGCATCTGTATTTGCATATTGCATATAAAAAAAAGAAAGAAAAGAAGCACGCGACGCGGACGCGTTACGCGTCGCTGACACGTCCGCGTCATATGTGCATTGGGAAGAAAACAAAATTAAACAGAGAGTCATGCAAAAGTGTGGCTGGGGGCGTGCCTTTGGCACAAACTTGCCCACGCGACCGCGTCACCGACGCGTTCGTGTCGTTTGCGAAATAGCCTCCCCACACGTCCGCATCACTCACACGAACGCGTGGCCCTGTAAAATCGACGTAAATGGGTGTATGGCAGAGAGTTATGATGGAGCTGGGCTGAAAACGTGCTAAAAGCACAAAGCCCTACCACGCGAACGCGTGTACCACGCGCCCACGTCATTTTCAAAATATGGCCATTCACGCGATCGCGTCACCCACGCGAATGCGTCACCCTAAAATTTGGCAAAATGAGTTTCAAATAGAGAGTTGCGCCAACGCGAGGCTGCTCTCACGCTAATAGCACAAATCCATTCACGCGACCGCGTGACCCATGCATTCGCGTCACTTAAAAACACCGCACACCACGCAACCGCGTCACTCACGCATCCGCGTCACATGCGGCACACAGCTTATCCAGATCAGCCAAATTTCTTATCTTTTCTTTCCCAAATCCTAATTTTTCTTCTCCCTTCTTATTTCTTTCTTCTTCCTTCTTTCTCACTTTCTACTTCCTCTTTTTCACCACCATTATCAAGGTTTTTTCTTTTCTTCTTCCCTCTTTCCTTTTCTATTCTTCTTCTTATTTTTATGTTTTCTTCTTCTTTTTCTTTTTCTTTTTTCTTTTTAAACCCTTTTTTATTGGTGTTGGAAATTTATTTGGGTCTTTATTTTCTATATTTTGCTTGTGGATTATTCAGGAATTATTTGACAATTATATATTACTTTTTATAGGGTTGCTTGCATGTTCAATTTAATACTTTCAATACCTTAATTACCATGCATGCTAAGTGTTTGTAAAAAAGCTTGTATGGCATCATGCACTACTTTTATGTTATCCTTCTCTAACGCCTATTTTTCAAAAAACCCCTTTGATATTTTATTAATTAAATATAATTGTCTATACAAACATATTGTTAGTTTAACAGGCTTGGTAATCTAACTTGGACATTGAATGCTTGATCCATGCTACTCATGCCTTTGCCAGCATGCCACTAAACACCTTGCATTCAATTGTCATCACATGCACTTGCTTTGTTATAATTGATGAACTTTTCACATGTAGTCTAGACCATGTGTTAATGACATCTTTTTTCCCCGTGCATTGATTACCACCCATTGTATTTGCTCCCTTGCTTGAACCCTTAACTTTACATATTCATTTCTCTTTCCTTTTTCAGGATGGCCACCAAGAAAGGCAAGGAGAAAGCTACTCGGAAACTATCGGCAAAGAGAGGAACAAAACGAGCATTAGTGGCAGAGCCATCTTCACCAGCAGTAAAACCCTCAACAAAAAGAATCAAGAGGATCATCAAGATCGATGAAAAAGAAAAAGCCTTCCCAGCAAAAGACGCTGCACGGTTTCCTAACCGCTACTGTGAGCAGATGTTCCCTATCCTGGCAGAGAGGAATTACAACAATGAATACCTTCTTATCCTCCCGACCAACATTGCTACCTTTGTTGAGCCGCAAATTGAACGCAGACAATGGGGGTTCCTACGGAGACGATCACGGCAGGTTAATCTTTCATGGGTAGTCAAATTCTACTCCAATTTTCACTTGCCAACCCTGCAGTCTGTCTATGTCCGTCAGAAGCAAGTCCCCATCACAGAAGAGGCCATTCAACAAGCTTTGGATCTTCCCCCTGCTCTAGAAGGACAGGACACATTTCAAGAAGCCGCACTCAAGCGTTAGAGGTACCAATTTGACTGGGATGCTGTTCTCAGAGTTATCACACAACCTAGCAGCAGATGGATTTATGGATACCATCGCTCCCGACCTAAGGGAATATCGGCTTCCGCACTTACCTTAGAGGCTCGCGTATGGGCACAGATTACATATTTTCTAGCACTTATGAGTCCTCCTTCACTGCAGACATGGCCGTTCTACTATGGTGCATCCTTACAGACCAGCCTTTAAACTTACCAAGACACATCCGGAGTGCTATGGGACATGTACAAATTGCGGGCAACTTACCTTTTCCAGCCTTGGTTTCGGATCTCGTCTCAGTAGCCAGAGTCTCCTACAGAGCTTGGGACACCAAAGCCATGCTTCCACGGGATGATCAGTACGTCCCTAACGGGAAATATCTCAGGCCGCCAATAGCCACTACCAGCCAACTTGCAAAACAGGCTGAAGACATTCCTCCTCCAACACCATAGGCACCTTCTACAAGTCAGCCGCTCCATCAAATACTGGAGAGGTTGGACCAGCAAGAACAGAAAGCAAAGCTACGAGAGCGCCACAACCAGCGCCGTTTCAAATACCTAAAGGAGCTACTCACAGGTAACCACAGACCTGAGACAGACCCAGACACCTCGGACTCCACCTCCTTCACCAGCACGAGGAGTCGTGACGGTCTCGATGGTGGAGATACTGCTACCAGCCCTCCCTTGTTCCTGACAGATGGCACCGAGGATGGTGCAAAGATTTAAGTGTGGGGAGGTCGGTCAGTACCTGACTTCCGAAGGTAATTTCTCTTCCTTAACACCAATAGAATAGGATATTTAGTTAGTTTTTCTTTTGTTGAAATAGGATAGATTGCATAGTAATAGGTTAATTGCATGCATGTTCTACTTGATTGAAAAGATAATAAGTTTCTTCTAAGACCCTATTTTTTTGAAAAAAATTTCACTAATTTAAATCAAAACTTTTATGTTAAATTTGCTTGAAGTTGTATCTGGAACATAGTTTAAAAAGCCAAGAACACATAACCCGTGAGCTTTGAGCCTAAATACATGGTTACATTATTTAACCATAAATATTTTATTCTTGTGTGTGTTTACTTCTCTATGATTGTAATCTATATTTTGTTTCATCCTATATGTCCAATGTTTAATATGTTATATGCTCGCATATGATTGAGGCCATTATTTGTTTAGCTCACTTATCCCAAATAAGCCTACCCTTTAAATTACCTTTGTTAGCCACTTTGAGCCTTTAAATCCCATTTGTTCTATATTTTGCCACATTACTAATCTTAAGCGGAAAAATAATTAAATATCCCAATTGAATCTTTGGTTAGCTTAAGATAGAGTTGTGTGTTAATTGAGTATGGGAAGATCGTGGGAACAAAGGTTAATAAGGGAATGTGTCATGATAACATAATGGGAATTTGGGTACCTACTCATGTGAAACTATAAGAAAATTAAAAATCTATGTGCATTGATAAGCTATGTTTATTTTCATGTTCAAAAAAAATCCAAAAATATTCAATAAATAAATAAGGGGACAAAATTACCTCAATGCTAAGTTAAAGTTCAAAGATCAATGCATATGTGATAAAATTAAAATAAAAGTTAATACATGAGCATGGAATGTGAAGGTGAAATTTTGGGTAGCTAGGTATGAAATTTGAAGTTATATAGAATATATATATATGATATGTGAAAGCTCAGGTTAATTAAAGATTCAATTTATAAGCTCACTTGGCCATATATACCCTTACCCTTACCTTAGCCCCATTACAACCTAGAAAAGACCTTATGATGTTTGCATTGGTACATTAAATGTTGTTGATTGGTTAGGTGTAGAACAAAATTTAGAAAGCATGATTAGAGAAGAGTAGAGTGATTACCCTATATACTTGAGAGACTAGAGTGCACATACATCATCAGTGAGGGTTCAATGCTTAAATACTATGTTTCCTGCTTTCATGAGCTATCATCTTGCACTTTTATCTGTTCTTACTGTATAAATTGAATTGGTGGAATTTGATTTATGATCGTCTTAAAGAGCTTACTTACTTTTAACCAAGTGGACAAGAATCATATAGTTGCATTCATAGGTTGCATTGCATTGCTTGCATGAGTCTTACATGTCCCTATTCATTCATATTTATCTCCTTCAACTAAGCATGAGGACATGCTAATGTTTAAGTGTAGGGAGGTTGATAAACCATTATTTTATGATTTATATTGTGTTTAATTGTGTGGTTTTATCAAGTCTGCACCCACTTATTCATATGATTTGCATGTATTTACAATTCCTTCCCAGAATTGTTCTATGATTGAAAACTTGCTTCCTAAAGATCTTTAAATTGTATATTTTTATTCTCTTTCATACCATTTAAAGTCGTAATCTGTGTGTTAAGTGTTTCAGGCTTCATAGGGCAGGAATGGCCTAAAGAATGGAGAGAAAGCTTGCAAAAATGGAAGGAACACAAGAAATTGAGGAGATGACCAGCGAGAAGCGACACAGACGCATGGCCCATGCCTCCGCGCGAATTGGAGAAAATCACAGTGGCACGAACGCGTGCCTAACGCGAGCGCGTGGATTAGAACCTACACGAGTGACGCGAATGCGTGCACGACGCGCACACATGGCAAGGAAAAACACTGGATGACGCGAACGCGTGGACGACGTGGACGCGTGACGTGCATGATTTACAGAATTTGCAGAAATTGCTGGCATGAATTTTGGGCCGTGTTTTAACCCAGTTCTCGGTCCAGAAACGTAGATTAGAGCCAAGGAACATGCAGAGACTAGAAACAACTCTCATTCCGCATAATTTTAGTTTTTAGATCTAATTTTACTCCTCCCCTAGGTTTTCTCTTTACACATTCATAGTTCTTAGAATTTTGTTTTATTGCTTTTTGGATTGGGATATTGAGAAGAATTATTACCTCCTCCAAGACTTCATCATTCTAGTTTGTTTTCTTACTTTTTGCTTACTCTTTCATATCTTTAATTTGTCCAGAGTTACAATTGGATTATTTTTATAATTTATTAATACAAGAACCATTTTTAATTTTAATTGATCTTTTTTATTATTATTTATCATGTCTTTCTTTATTTCCCTTTTTTAATTTTGTGAAGTTTACATTCATGATAATGGAGTAGTTCCCTAACTTGATTGGGAGTTGATTAAAAGGAGAACCTTGAGTTGGAATACTCAAGAGCTAAATTATAATTGGGTTTATTGTTGGCTGACTCTCTAGTGACTAACGCTAATCCTTCCCAGGGAAAAGGATCAGAACTTGTGAATAGAAGTAGACTTCCAACTTACTTGACTTTCCTTTATTCAGTAAAGGATAACTAAGTGGAAACAACCTTCAATTATTAATTAATCTTGAGAGAAATCCAACAAGGATATAACTTTCAATTAATCATCTCTCGGTCAAGGTTTTTATTTAAATTACCTAAATTCTCTGATTTAAATTCCTGTTTATCAAACTCAAACATTTTAGAAAACCTCTGATTAATAAAATAGCACAACTTTCTGTAACTCGTTGGGAGACGACCTGGGACTCATACTCCGAGTATTTTTATTCTAATTTTGTGACAACCCTTCTAAATTGATTTTATTGGTTAAGAACTGTACTTGCAACGTATCTCTTACAATAATTTCTTAATCTGCCAATTTTCGCCATGTCAGCAGGATCGTGTTAGATTCGATGGTAAGGTAGAGGATAGAGGTCTCCCTGTCAAATTATCTGGTGGAGATATTTTGAGACAGTTAAAGAATGTGCATGTCAAGCTTGGCAACGGTGCAAATGGTTAATGGAAAAAGTGAATACAGACAACAAGCTGTTGTGCAAGACGAGTCTCCTTAAAGAAAGAAGAGTATTTTCTTTGAACTCTCATATTAGGAGAATAAGTTTTTGTGTCACAACCTTGACGTGATACACATAAAGAAGAATATGTGCGACAACATAGCTTACACCATACTGAACGAGAATGGTAAATCTAAAGACCACCTCAAAGCTCGAAAAGACCTCAAGTTGATGGGAATTAGGCGTGATCTCTGGCCACGGAAAGATGGAAAGTATCCCTCTACTGTGGTATTCTCTATGTCACCTTCACAAAAGATGTCTTTCTTAGGACTATCAAGAATGTAATCTTTCTAGATGGTTGCTCGAGCAACATTTCTCGCTGGGTTGACTTACAACAGTGAAAGTTATCGGGCTTAAAAAGTCATGATTGTCACATTGTAATAGAACATCTACTGCCAATTGCATCAAGGAATGTATTGCCTGCCCCGGTGTCAGTCGTCTTGGCAAATTTCTCATCATTTTTTCAATGATTATGCAGTAAATCCATAGACTCTCAACAACTTCCTCTCCTTCAAGATCATATGGTCCATACTCTTTATCACATGGAGATAATTTTTTTCACCTTATTTCTTCACAATCATGGTCCACTTTACTATGCATCTGGTCAAAGAGGTACGCCTTGGTGGCCCAATGCATTATCGATCGATGTACCCAATACGTGTTGATGATCAACCGAGTGACGATGTGAGTAATGAAATGGCAACCATGTTTGGGCTAATTGGTATGGCGGTAGGGGCTGCTTCATTTGTTAATCTTACACCAATCGACAAACTTCAAGCACATCGTCACATGTTGGTCAGTTGCACGGCTGTAGAAAATTTCTGGGAGTAAGTGTTGTTGATTTTGTGGTTTATGATGTGCACAAATGCATTTTTTTATAGTTTGACATTCAATCCCAGTGATATACCCACTGATTTTAAGGCCAGCACAAAGAGATAGTTACGAAGTAAAACAACAACAGTAATTTTAGTGGTTTTATTATCCTATAAACAAAAGAAACAACCAAAGTTCTTACATTTTTTTAGTCTCTTAACATTTTTTAGATTTCTTTTCCCCCTTATGTGAATTTTCCAATAAGTATGACTCAGAAAGGATGTAGAACCCATAAATGTGACTTGACCATCTGGATGAACTATAACCTTTGAAATAATAGCTGAATCTTGAACAAATTCCAATAGAGGCCTTGGGATGTAGAATTCAATATTTGGCCAAAAAGGAGATGACAATCCTTGTGCTTTATCAATGCCTGGCAATTGCAACTTTGTCAAGTTCAATAATAGAGATAAATTTTCTTTATCCATGCCTAGTTCATTAGTCCTGGATTGTAGAACCTGCAAGATCCTATCACACTTTCTACATTGTTCAACAATGCCAGAGCTGAGAAGTATTGGATTGGAGCAGCTCGCTGTAACCATTGACAAATGATCTTACTCAGAAGTCAAAATACTAAGATAATACAAGAAAAATTAGCAGCATAAATTATCTTAAGCATCTGAAGAGTGCATGCATGATTTTCAACTGAATTTCTATCCTTTGCAATATAGTGCAAAATACATAGTAACTGAGAGAATAAACCAATCTTGTAACCCTGATATCTAACCATAGGTAGGTGCATGTCAAGTAATCACATGTAGAATCACAACACACACACACACACATTATGGGTCTTGCGCATCCATTTGTACTTTGCATATCATTCTGCTTCTGCAACAGGTGTATTAAATTTCATCTAAATTGATTATGTGTGTTAAGAAAAATATTTATACATAGTAAACAATCTTGGATTTTATTTTTTACCCAAAATAAATTGAATGATACATTAGTTGTTCCTATTTTGAAACCAAAGTTACTGATTCATATGTATTTGAAAAAAATAATTATTAGCTTAGTTCCATGTAAGTGACAAGATGCTTTTTTCACACGTCAGATTAATCAGGCATGATTTGGTATCCTGTGTTATTTAATAAGAAAAGAAAGAATTATTGTTGATTAATTGTGTTGATCACTTCTAGTTTTCAACTATTGCACTACTTCAAAATGCACATTTCTTTCATTGTGCAGGCATGTTATGAGAACAATCTTATTTTTTAACTTGATATTGCATCTCGAGAGAAATTCCTTCTTATAGAAAGTGACCTTTCAAGACTTTGGGAACGTAAGCTAAACAAGACGTCTATAGTGTTAAGTTTTGACCATGTTTTTTGTATAAGTTGTAATAGATTGGACTTGTTTGGCTATGATATAACTTTCAGGTTCATCTCGGGATAAGATTTAAGAGACAACAAAGAAATAGGGAAGATAGTTCAAGATTCAATGGAGGAAGAAGACGCTGTGCCTGGCGATAGTTCTTGTTCAGGAGTTACCTGACTCGACGGGACCGCGACCTAGGCAAGGGGAGCACTGCTATTGGCAATCCTCCGAGACGACAGGTAAATACCGAAAGAGGGGGTAAACCTGCAATGACACTCCTATGCTAAAGACAGGCAAATGTCTATGAGGTCGAAGTTTAGGGTTAGATTGCGTACCATGGGGGGGATAGCGTTCTCCTTCTTACAAGACTCTGGGTTCCCATAATGGGAAAGATGCAGCCGAGATTCTAGGGATAGATCGTATCATCGCATGGGTCCTGGTAGGTTAGGTCGAGCGTCCACCCGTTGTTGCCTACTGGGTCGTAGGCCTGAAATAGTATCCCCCCAATGCGGCACGCACGATTGGGATAGCGTAGTCACATTTTTGAGGAACCGGGTTGATATTCGCACGTCGGGAGTTTGACTAGAGACACACAGTTTTTAGAAGCTCCTGATCGTGGGTGATGTGCTTTCAGTCCAGGAGTTCGACTGGAGACGAAAAATTTTCAAAAGATCCTAATCGTGGGTGATACGGTTGTAGTTTTCAAGGCATCGCGTCAGCTCGATGGGAAGGGCATTTATTTTCATGTGGCAGAATTTAGCATATTGCCCCTCCAGTCCTTTCTGTTCGCGCTTTTTGGGGGGCCTTCATTTAACCTTTGCTTTTCCTTACTCTTTCAATTCTATTTCTCCTCCGCAAACTCTATCAGCTTCCTCAGCTCTCCTACACCATTTCTTTTGGCTGCTTTCCCTGGTTTGGGCTTCGCTGTACATCGGAGGACAATTTTTTTCTCCTTGTTGTTTCTCCTGCCACGTAATTAACCAAGTAAGTCTTCATTTGTTTTTCCATATGTAGGATTTTTCTTTATTTATTGTGCTTTTCCTTGGTTATTATCTTCTTGTCACATTTTTTGTTACCACCATGTTGGTGATGATGGGTGATTTAGTAGGGGGTGCCACTGTGCTTCTGGGTTGAGGTTCAGGTCATTTTTCCTTGTCTATTTCCTTTAGACTTTTGGACGTTGTATTTTGGTCGTTGCTTGTAGGCTCACGGTAGTGGTAGTGCCCCCTTTCTAGGTATGGCACGGAGGAAGGCCGAGCCTCGTGGACTTGTTTTTTCGACTTGGGGTGTGCCTCAGACATATTTTTTAAGCAACACAGAGGTGGTAGGATCCTATTGGGCCTCACCGAAGATGACCTTTAGGAGCTTCGAGATGCCAGAGCAATTTATGGCAACGGCGCAGTAGAGAGACAATATGTGCTCTCCCTTCTCGAGCCTCACAAACAGGTTTGATACATCAACTCTGGTGCCCCCGATTCGTTGAATGGATGTGGGTCTACAGAACCATGTTTGATGTTGTTAGGGTTTGGGAACTCCAATTTCATCATCGGGATCCTAAATTGGTGAAGCGTCGCCCTGCGCAGCTCTACCCTAATAGCTGGGCCACTAGGTGTTTCAAGCTTGCGTGTGAATATTTGGAGATCCCTGCCATGGTGGAGGTCTTCCTATTTTTCTTCCTCCTGACTGTGCCCCATCGGGAGGACAAGTTAAAGAAGGGTTACACATTCTTTTAGGCTATCCAAGGGTGGAAAATTATTGGCCTGTTCGATGACTCATTTCAGGGGTTCAAGGAGGCTTACTTCAAAGTATGTCAAGCCGAACCATCCTTTCTGGTTGACCCTGGAGGGGGAGTGTAGGTTCCCCACATACTGGTAGTATGAGGCTATTGCCGACGACCTCGTTAAGGTAGCTTACGAGGGATTGAGTCGGGACAGCAAGAAAATTGTTGATGTGCTGCTAGCCATATTCGAGAATAGGCTATTAAACCCCAAGCATGTGATGAATGACTGGGTTATCGGTCATCAGTATGTGGATAGGTGCCTTGACATTTCTATCTGCTTGTACCTTTTTTTCTTACTGTGCACTTGTCAGTCTTACGAATCTTCTTTTTGCAGTTGACATAGTCAGTGGCCTCATTACCATGGAGAATTTAATGGAGGTTTTCCTTGTCGAGGAAGAGGATAAGGAACAGCCTCATCCTAAGGAGGCCACCGACTCGGCTACAGCCTCAGGGGCCAATGCTAGGGGTTCTCGTGAGGCGGCAAAGGCTTAACTTGAGGACGACATTCATGAGATCGTACCCCGTCGCCTCAGAAGAAGAGGAATGGTGCTCTTGGTAAGAAGGAAAAAGAGATCATGGCTCCATCTATGATGGAGAAATCTTTTGATGCTCCCGTTTATATCGATGAACAGTTGCTACTAGGTACTCAGAATTCTTCGCCGATTGTGATCTGGCGGCACAAGTGAAGTGGGTTTATCACTCCCTGCTTTGCTCGGCCACCGTGGTGCACAAGACGGAGGCCGTTCTTGGGCAGCCTCATGTTCTGGATGATAAAATGCATCAAGCCCATACAGAATTAGCGAAGGTTCGTCAAGAGAAGGATTCGGCCGAGAAAGTCAGGATGAAGGTGGAAAAGCTAGGTCGGGAAGCTGCTAGCGAGGTCCAGTGCCGCAAGGATTAGGAGACTTTGCTAAGGTCAGAGGCCGTCAAAGCAAAAAGTCAGGCAGATGAGGCCAAGAAGAAGATGACGGCTGCCAAAGCTTTAGCGGATACCTAAGCAAGAGAAACAAAGAGGTCGTCCGGGATGCGAAGGAGGCCATCCTGCCAGAGAGGAGTCACTGAAGACTTAGGTCTCTCTCTTGGCCCCCAATTTCGACATTTCACAGATTGGTGCTTTTAAGACGATTTGTTATGGCCAGATCATGGACCTTAGCATTGAGAAGATGACATAGCAGCTTTCTGTATCTCTTATTGTTTATTTTTGCTATGTATGGAACTTTCTATCTTTTGTAATTATACCCGAGGGGCCGACTTGTGTTGAGACCATTTTTGATACTCTTTATTAATGCTGTATTTTGGATATCTGCATGGGTGATTTTCGGGATTTTCGGGTTGATCAAGCCCGTGGTGCCATTTTTATAGCTTATTGAAAAACGTTTATAAAGTGTTAGGGTCTATCATTGTGGGTTTCAATATTTGTGAAACAAAAGGGGAATTTATTCAAAGCACTTTATTGGTTGGGCCTTGTCAAAACTTTCTCATAAGTCCCTTTCAGGCCGAGGAGTGAGGAAAGAGTACCCATTTCAAAATAATTAATTGAAATGAGATAAAAAATCAAGAATCAACCCTTCACAAATCGGATTCTTACAAGTAAAATCTCTTGAGGTTGATGACATTCCAAGTTCTAGGAATGCACGAGCCATCGAGTCGTTCCAACGGATAGGTTCCCTTTCTGTACGTCTCTTGGATTCGATAAGGTCCTTCCCACTTTGTAGCCTACTTTCCTTCTCTAGGATTCCGGGTTCCTATGTTGTTTTGTATAGGACCAGATCTCCCACTTCCAAAACCCTTTTGTTGATTCCCTAATTATACCTGAGGGCTAGGCATTGTTTGAAGGTTGTTTCTCTTAGGTGGCCTAACGCTCCGACCTCGTCCAGTAGGTCTAGCTCTGCTTCTCGGTCCATGGCTCCGAGGAGGAATCACGGCTTTTGTACCATAGGGTAGACGAAAGGGGGTCTCCCCAATTGTCAACTGTGGAGAGGTGCAGTAAGACCAGAAAAAGAAACCGAACTACCTCGAAACTTCTTATCAGAGAACTGAGTACCATTATCGGAGATAACGACTTCTGGTATCCCAAAGCGGTTGATCATCTGCCTCCAAAAGAACTTTTCGTACCAGGCCGCTGTTATTATGGCCAAGGCTTCTGCCTCAATCCACTTGGTGAAGTAGTCGATGGAAGTTATGAGTCTAAGTTGGGCTAGTGCTGTCAAAAAGGGTCCCATGAGGTCAATCCCCCAAGTTGCAAAAGTTCGGGAGGATGTGACAGGTGATAACTCGTCCGCCGGGACCTTGTGAAAATCCCTGTTCTCTTGGCACTTCACAGATGATCTTACGAGTTTCATCGCCTCTTGGGTTATTGTGGGCCAACAGTACCTAACCTGTACCTAACCTGTATAACCTTTTGAGCAAGCATTTTTCCCCCATGTGATGGCCGCAACATCCTTAATGGTTTTCTTTTAGCACATAATCCATCTGATCGGGGTGTAGGCATTTTAAAATGAGCTGGAAAACTCCTTTTCGGTATATACTCCCTTGGATTATCATGTACTTGACGGCCTCTCTTTTACCCGCTTCCTTTCTAACACATCATCAGGTAGTTTCCCTGTTCCAAGTTTTGTAGGATGGGCATGCTCTAATCAGGGCCCTTTACTGCTCCACCAGCAAGGTTACCAACGGTTCTCTGACTGCCTCGTGGATCAGGGAGTGATTTCCTCCTAAGGTGTTGGTGCTAGCCAGCTTCAATAGCAGATCTGCCCTAGCATTTCTTTCCCAAGAGACATGCTGGACTATGACGCTTTCAAAGCCGGCGCACAGATGTCTGGCCTTCTCTAGGTACTTCTAGAGGAGCGGATCCCGAGCTTGATAGGTGCTGTTGATCTGTGAAGTGACCACCTAAGAATCACTCTTGACTAGCAGCCTTTCGACTCTGAGCTCCCTATCTAGCGCGAGGCTAGCTAAGATGGCCTTGTACTCGGGTTGGTTGCTTGAAACTGGAAACTCGTATTCTATAGATTGTTCGTACAAGAGCCTGTCTGGGTTTTCCAAGATTACTTCCGCTCCACATGAGACGTTATTGGAGGCTCCGTCTACATGGAGCTCCCACTGTTGAGTAGGTGGGTGGGTATCAGGGCTGGTCATCTTGGCCAAAAAGTCGGCCATCTCCTGGGCTTTAATGGCACTCCTCGGCTGGTAGGTGATGTCAAACTGAAATAGTTCTATCGACCATGTCATCATTCTACCTGCCAAGTCGGTTTTTTGGAGCACCTGCCTGATAGGTTGGTTGGTCCGTACCACGATCGAATGGCTTTAGAAGTATTGCCTAAGCCACCGTGAGGAGGCAAGTGAGGCTAAAGCTAATTTTTCCAAATGTGAGTATCGGTTCTCACCATTTTGGAAAACTTTACTGATGAAGTACACTGGGAGCTGTTGGCTTCGAACTTCCCTTATGAGTACGGCGCCCATCGCCTCGTCTGAGACCACCAAGTACAGACATTGCGGTTTCCTAGCTTAAGGTTTTGACAACACTGGGGGCTTTGATAAAAGCTTCTTAAGTGATGGAAGACATCTTCACACTCCTCTATCCATTGGAAAGCGATCCTCTTCTTCATCAAATTAAAAAAAGGGGGAGCGTTTTGTGCCAAGGCCCTGAGTAACCATGAATGGGCCACGAGCCTTCCCAACTGCCTTTGAACGTCTTTGATGGACCTTGGGCTGGCCATTAGGATAATCGCATCACACTTCTCTGGATTGGCCTCGACTCCTTAGTGGGTTAGCATAAACCCAAGGAACCTGCTTGCTTCCATTGCAAAAGTGCATTTTGTCAGGTTTAGACGCATCTTGTGTTGGAGGAGGGATGCGAAGATCTGACAAAGGTCATTTAGCATGGTCACTGACTCTGCTGTCTTGATGAGCATGTTGTCTACATATATTTCTATTGTCTTACCAATTTGATTGTGAAAAATTTTTATCAATAACCGCTGGTACGTGGCCTCGACATTCTTTAGGCCAAAGGGCATGACCATGTAGCAGTAAATACTGTCTGGGGTGATGAAAGTTGTCTCTTTTTTTCTGGTGGGTGCATTGGTATCTGGTTGTACCCGGAGAATGCGTCCATGAAGCTCAAGTACTTGTACCTGGAAGAGGAGTCGACGGTTAGATAGCAGGAAGGAGTGCTTGGGACAAGCCTTATTCAAATCCGAGTAGTCAACGCACATCCTCCACTTGACGTTAGATTTGCAAACCATAACCACGTTCGACAGCCAAGTGGAGTAGGTGAATTCTCGGATTAAGTCGGCCTGCAAGACGTTGGTCATTTTGCTTTTCACTTCAGCTGCTCTATCCGCCAACATCTTCTGCTGCTTCTGTGCAACTTGTTTTACATCTGTCTTTATGGCTATATGGTGAAACATGAAGTCCGGGGCCAGGCCAGACATGTCTGCTAGGATCTATGCAAAAAGGTCCCTATTTTCTCTCAGGAGGGATGCCAAATGGGCTTTTAGTTCGTATGGGAGGTTACGATTGACAAAGGTTTACTGATCCTCCATTTCCTCAATTTGAACCGGTCTCCTTTCGGTTCTGATCTAGGCCGCTCCTCTACTCTTGTGTCTAGATCTACCACGAACACTCTTGTGACATCGCGAGATTTTTTCCGAAGACTAAGGTTGGTGTGGTCGCATGCTATGGCCATTTCCAAATCATCAAGAATGGTCCTGACAATGTCATCCTCAGCCAAAAACTTCATGGTTAGGTATCTCATGAATACCACCACGAGGAAGTCATTGAGTGTCTTTTTCCCAAAATGACGTTGTAAGCTGTGGAGTCCTTGAAGACAACAAAGTCATCCATGACGGTTCACCTCTTTGCCCTGTTGCCTATACGGATCAAGAGCTTCACTACCCCATCCGGCTTGATGAATAAATCTCCCAAGCTTACCACCTCATTTTGGTGGGTGTGGAGGTCAAAATCCCGAAGTCCAAGCGCTTCGAAGGCATTCCTAAATAGGATATTTGAATCAGTGCCTGTGTCCACCAGTATCCTCTTGAGCATCTCGGATCCTATCCTCGCCGTACCATAGGAGGATCGTTGGCTAAATCCTGAGCATAGCAAACCCCTACTCAGAATGTAAAATCTGAAAAGATTGGTCATGGTCGATGCTCCAAGGCAGTTGCTGTGAGAACTTTGAGCTTATTCTCTAGGAAGCTCTTGACTTTTCATCTACCTACTCCCTTGATGGCGGCCTGGCCGTGTGGGGGTTGCAACCTTCTCCTGCTTCCGAGGATATTTCTCTCGCGAGCTTTCGAGGTTCGCGTATTATTTTTGTGAGCTTTGAGAGTTTCCTATCTTAGATGGCTTGCTCCAATGCATCTTTTAGGTCGAAGGAGTCTTGAGTCCTGTGCCCGTTCCACCGGTGATAATCGCAACACAGGGACTTATTACCCCTAGTCCGTTCTTTGAGTTGTCATGCCTTTGAAATTATGCCATGGTCGACTATCTGTTGATAAACTTCAATAATGGGAGCAGTTAGGGGGTATAGTTGGTGAAATTCCTGATACTTGGAGGCTGGGGTGGTCTTCCCAGTTGTTCCTTGGCCCTCTCTTTTAGAGGAGGGTGAGTCATCTTCTGACGGTGGGGAATGGCGATCAAGGCATTTCGCTTGTTGGCTACCACGACCTGACTGACTTCTTCGTCATTGATATACTCCCTTGCAACATTTTGGATCTCATATATGGTCCATATGGGCTTGGTGATTAGATTTTTTGGAAATCTTCATTTGTTAGCCTGTTAGTTAGGCATAGGCTGGCCACCAAGTTCGTTAGACCGTCGATTTCTAAGCACTCATCTTTGAAACAATCCAGGCACTTCCTGGTGGACTTGTTTTTGCATTGAGTTACTCTTAAGAGCTTTATAGAGTGCTTCGCCTTCGCTATCCTAGTCATGAACTGGGCCAAGAACCTACGCCATATGTTAGAGAAGTCCTCAATGGATCTTTGAGGTAGGGAGTTAAACCACTTGATCCCTGGCCCGGCTAATGTCATCAGGAAGGCTCGGCATCGTACTACGTCGGTCACCCCTTCTAGATTCATCTGAGCCTCGAACGGCGTCAAGTGCTCTTGTGGGTCTTTTGTTCCGTAAATAATGCATATGCGTAGGCTTGGAAAAGTGACTAGGGAGGCAAACCCGTAAGATTTTGTTACAGAACGGGGTTGCTATCATGACTATGCGCTCGTTGCATTGCCTCCTCTTTCCGGTTGGTAATCTTTGGTGCCACCGTTCTCACTGTCCGTCGCGTTCCTAGATTGGGAAGCACGAGTTGCTTGCGGCCCTATTTTGCCACCTCCCTGCTTGAGGTTCTGGTGCACAAAATCGCAATCACACTTTTGCAATCCGCACAACTAACCAGCAAGTGCACTGGGTCGTCCAAGTAATACCTTACGTGAGTAAGGGTCGAATCCCACGGAGATTGTTGGCTTGAATCAAGCTATGGTTATCTTATTAATCTTAATCAGGATACCAATTATAGTTATCAAATGACTTGCAAATAAACAAGAGAGCATGGATTAAATAATACTTATTATGCAGTAATGGAGAATATGTTGGAGTTTTGGAGATGCTTTGTCTTCTAAATTCCTGCAACATAATGCTTTCTCACTTTCAAACATGCAAGGCTCCTTCCATGGCAAGCTGTATGTAGGGCATCACCGTTGTCAATGGCTACTTCCCATCCTCTCAGTGAAAATAGTCCAAATGCTCTGTCACAGCACGGCTAATCATCTGTCGGTTCTCGATCATGTCGGAATAGGATCCATTGATCCTTTTACATTTGTCACTACGCCCAACACTCGCGAGTTTGAAGCTCGTCACAGTCATCCAATCCCTGAATCCTACTCGGAATACCACAGACAAGGTTTAGACTTTCTGAATTCTCAAGGATGCTGCCAATGGATTCTAGCTTATACCACGAAGATTCTGGTTAAGGAATCTAACAGATACTCATTCAATCTAGTGTAGAACGGAGGTGTTTGTCAGGCACACGTTCATGGATTGAGAATGATGATGAGTGTCACGGATCATCACATCCATCACAGTTAAGTACGAATCAGCATCTTAGATAGAAACAAGCGTGTTTGAATGGAAAACAGAAATCATTGCATTAATTCATCGACTGCAGAGCTCCTCACCCCTAAAAATGGAGTTTAGAGACTCATGCTGTCAGAGAATACAAAATTCAGATCTAAAATGTCATGAGATACAAAATAAGTCTCTAAAAGTTGTTTAAATACTAAACTGGCAACCTAGGTTTACAGAAAATGAATAAACTAAGATAGATGGTGCAGAAATCCACTTCTGGGGCCCACTTGGTGTATGCTGGGCTGAGACTTGAGCTTCTCACGTGCATGGGCTGTTTCTGGAGTTAAACGCCAGGTTGTAACCTATTTTTGGCGTTTAACTCCAACTTGCAACCTGTTTCTGGCGCTGAACGCCAGAATGCAACATGGAAATGGCGTTAAACGCCAGTTTACGTCATTTATCTTCACGCAAAGTATGGACTATTATATATTGCTGGAAAGCCCTGGATGTCTATTTTCCAACCCAATTGAGAGCACGCTAATTGGACTCCTGTAGCTCAAAAATATCTATTCCGAGTGCAGGGAGGTCAGAATCCAACAGCATCAGCAGTCCTTTTTCAGCCTAAGTCAGATTTTTGCTCAGCTCCCTCAATTTCAGCCAGAAAATACCTGAAATTCCAAAAAAACAAACAAACTCATAGTAAAGTCTAGAAATATGATTTTTGCCTAAAAATTAATAAAAATATACTAAAAACTAACTAAAACATACTAAAAACTACATGAAATTACCCCTAAAAAGCATATAAAATATCCGCTCATCACAACACCAAACTTAAACTGTTGCTTGTCCCCAAGCAACTAGATAAATAAAATAGGATAAAAAGAAATCAAGAAGCAATAGTATCTCGAAGTTTTAAGTGAAGCTCAGATTCTAACTAGATGAGCAGGACTAGTAGCTTTTTGCTTCTGAACAGTTTTGGCATCTCACTTTATCCTTTGAAATTCAGAATGATTGGCATCCATAGGAACTCAGAGTTTAGATAGTATTATTGATTCTCCTAGTTTAGTATGTTGATTCTGGAACACAGTTACTTTATGAGTCTTGGCCGTGGCCCTAAGCACTTTGTTTTCCAGTATTACCACCGGATACATAAATGCCACAGACACATAACTGGGTGAACCTTTTTAGATTGTGACTTAGCTTTGCTAGAGTCCCCAATTAGAGATGTCCAGAGTTCTTAAGCACACTCTTTTACTTTGGATCACGACTTTAACCACTCAGTCTCAAGCTTTTCACTTGGACCTGCATGCCACAAGCACATGGTTAGGGACAGCTTGATTTCGGCCTGGATTTATTTCCTTGGGCCCTCCTATCCATTGATGCTCAAAGCCTTGGATCCTTTTCACCCTTGCCTTTTGGTTTAAACGGCTATTGGCTTTTTCTACCTCTTTTGCTTTTTTTTCTCTTTTTTTTTCATTTTTTCACTACTTTTTGTTGCTTCAAGAATCAATTTTATGATTTTTTAAATTAGCAATAATATTTCTCTTATTCATCATTCTTTCAGGAGCCAACAATTTTAACATTCATAAAATTTAATATCAAAAATATGTGCTGCTCAAGCATTCATTCAGAAGACAAAAAGTATTGCCATCACATATAAATAATTAGAATTTTCCTTATTAAGAACTCGAAAAATATTGCCTTTTTATTCTAAAAATCTACTATTTTATTCATGTTTGATGATGATGAGAAAAATAAATTATAGCTTAAATGGAGATAAAATCAAAATAGAGATACTAATTACTACTACTTCATATATAACTTCTAAGGTAAATTCCTAATAAGAACAATTATCACAGAGTTAAGGCTAAGATTAGAACTCAACAACCTCTAGTTTGGAAGATGATGGGTGCTCCTTCAACCTGTGGGGTGTTTGGTCCTTCAAGAGACAGCTTCTGGCGCTTCAGCTTCTGTGTCTCTAGATATTCGTCTTCTTTCAGATCGAATTTAACTTCCTGAATCACTGATCTCAGACCCATTATTTTGTGGTAATGGCCTGCATGTTCTTTGGTTAATAACTTCTCTTGATTCCAAAGTGGTTTTGGAATATTCTCTTTCTTGCCTCTTGAAGTGGTTTTTTTTCCCTTAGGTGCCATGATCTTGATGAGTTTTAGCTCAGTGATCATGGAAAAACACACCAAACTTAGAGGTTTGCTTGTCCTCAAGCAAAAGAAAGGAAAAGAGAAGAAATTTCGAAAATTCAAAAGATATGATGAGATTTTGAAAAATATTTGAAAAGAGATTGAAGAAGAATGAAGAAATATTTTTAGGATTAAGAATTTTTTTACATTTTGAAGTTGAAAGTTAAGAATTTATAACATGTTTATGCAAGAAATCATGAATTGAAACATGAAAAATGAAAAAATTTAAGTTGAAAACGAATTCACCTCCTCCCCATAATCCTGGCATTAAATGCCCAAACACTGCATGTTTTGGGCGTTTAACGCCCATTTGTAGCTTCTCTTAGGCGTTTAACGCCCAGCTATTGCTTCTGGCTGGCGTTAAACGCCAGGAACTCCTTTGTCACTGGGTGTTTTTCTGAACGCCCAGGACGCTGTAAATCTGGCGTTAAACGCCCAAAGGATGCTTCTTTCTAGCGTTTAACGCCCAGAAGATGCTTCTTTCTGGCGTTTAACGCCCAGATGGCTATCTCTACTGGCGTTGAACGCCCAGTAGATGCTTCTTGTAGGCGTTCAACGCCCAAAACAGCTCTTACTGGTTTTTTTCGCACCAGTGAGCTTCTTTTTGCTGTTTTATCCTCTGAATCCTTCTGTAACTCTGTATCATTCACTGAAATGTATTATCTAATTTAAAATTAAAATTACAAATAAAATAACTCATGACTGGGTTGCCTCCCAGCAAGTGCTTCTTTATTGTCTTTAGCTGGACAATTACTGAGCTTTAATCAAGTCTTAGTTTTGAGCAATCTTGCTCAAAATTGCTTTCAAGATAATGTTTGACTCTCTATCCATTAACAATGAACTTTTTGTTAGAATCATTATCCTGAAGCTCTACGTAACCATATGGTGACACACCTGTAATCACATATGGTCCTCTCCACCGGGATTTCAATTTTTTGGGGAATAATCTGAGCCTAGAATTAAACAACAGAACTTTTTGTCCTGGCTCAAAGACTCTGGATGACAACTTCTTATCATGCCATATTTTTGCTTTCTCTTTGTAAATTTTTTCATTTTTAAAAGCATTGAGTCTGAATTCTTCTAGCTCATTTAACTGGAGCAATCATTTTTCTCCAGCTAACTTGGCATCAAGGTTTAGGAATCTGGTTGCCCAATAGGCCTTATGTTCCAGTTCCACTGGCAACTGACAGCCAAATCTGCTGAAGATGTGTTTCTGGAGGAATTTCAGCACTGTCTTAGTGTCATTAGTGGGTGTTGCAATAGCTTCCACCCACTTGGATACATATCCACTGCTACCAGAATATAAGTGTTTGAGTATGATGGTGGGAAAGGCCCCATGAAGTCAATACCCCATATATCAAACAACTCAATCTCCAAGATCCCTTGTTGAGGCATGGCATAACTGTGAGGCAGATTGCCAGATCTTTGGCAACTGTCACAATTAAGTACAAACACTCGGGAGTCTTTATAGAGAGTAGGCCAGTAGAAGCCACATTGGAGGACTCTTGTGGCTATTCACTCACTTCCAAAATGTCCTCCATACTGTGATCCATGGTAGTGCCAGAGGATCTTCCGTGCTTCTTCTTTAGGCACACATCTATGGATTACTCCGTCTGCACATCTCTTAAAGAGATATGGTTCATCCCAAAGATAGTACTTTGCATCCGTGATCAATTTCTTTGATTGCTGCCTACTGTACTCTTTGGGTATGAATCTCACTGCCTTGTAGTTTGCAATGTCTGCAAACCATGGCACTTCCTAGATGGCAAAGAGTTGCTCATCCGGAAAGTTTTCAGAGATCTCAGTAAGAGGGAGGGACGCCTCCTCTACTGGTTCTATTCGGGACAGGTGATCTGCTACTTGGTTCTCTGTCCTTTTTCTGTCTCTTATTTCTATATCAAACTCTTACAAAAGCAACACCCATCTGATGAGTCTGGATTTTGAATCCTGCTTTGTGAGTAGATATTTAAGAGCAGCATGGTCAGTGTACACAATCACTTTTGATCCTACTAGATAAGATCTGAACTTGTCAATGGCGTAAACCACTGCAAGTAACTCTTTTTCTGTAGTTGTGTAGTTCTTCTGTGCGTCATTTAAAACACGACTGGCATAGTAAATGACATGCAGAAGCTTGTCATGTCTTTGTCCCAACACTGCACCAATAGCATGGTCACTGGCATCACACATTAGTTCAAATGGTAATGTCCAGTCTGGTGCAGAAATGACTAGTGCTATGACCAGCTTAGCTTTCAGAGTCTCAAATGCCTGCAGACACTCCTTATCAAAGATAAATGGCGTGTCAGCAGCTAGCAGATTACTCAGAGATTTGGCAATTTTTGAAAAAATTTTTTATAAACCTCCTATAGAATCCTGCATACCCCATAAAGCTTCTAAAGCCTTAACATTGGCAGGTGGTGGTAACTTTTCAATTACCTCCACCTTAGCTTAATCCACCTATATTTCCTTGTTCAAAATTTTGTGCCCAAGGACAATTTCTTCAGTCACCATAAAGTGACATTTTTCCCAGTTTAAAACTAGGTTAGTCTCTTGGCACCTCTTTAGAACAAGTGTTAGATGGTCAAGACAGGAGCTGAATGAGTCTCCAAATACTGAAAAGTCATCCATGAAGACTTCCAGAAATTTTTCCACCATATCAAAGAAAATAGAGAGCATGCACCTTTAAAAGGTTGCAGGTGCATTGCACAGACCAAATGGCATCCTTCTGTATGTAAATACTCCGGATGAACATGTGAATGATGTTTTCTCTTGATCCTGGGGATCTACTGCAATTTGATTATACTCTGAATATCCATCCAGAAAGCAGTAGTATTCATGACCTGCCAGTCTTTCTAGCATCTGGTCTATGAATGGTAAAGGAAAATGATCATTTCTGGTGGCTGTATTGAGTCTTCTATAATCAATACACATACGCGACCCTGTAACTATTCTTGTAGGAACCAGTTCATTTTTTTCATTATGAACCACTGTCATACCACCCTTCTTAGGGACGACTTGGACAGGGCTTACCCAGAGACTATCAGAAATGGGATAAATAATCCCAGCCTCTAGTAATTTAGTGACCTCCTTCTGCACCACTTCCTTCATGGCTGGATTTAGCCGCCTTTGTGGTTGAACCACTGGCTTAGCATCTCCTTCCAATAGGATCTTGTGCATGCATCTCGCTGGGCTAATGCTCTTAAGATCACTAATGGACCACCCAAGAGCTGTCTTGTGTGTCCTTAGCACTTGAATTAGTGCTTCCTCTTCCTATGGCTCTAAGGTAGAGCTTATGATTACAGGAAAAGTATCACCTTCTCCCAGAAATGCATATTTCAGGGATGGTGGTAATGGTTTGATCTCGGATTTGAGAGGTTTCTCCTCTTCCTGAGGGATTTTCAGAGGCTCTGTTATTCTATCTGGTTTCTCCAGATCAGGCTGAGCATCTTTAAAGATATCCTCTAGCTTTGATTCGAGACTCTCAGTCATATTGACCTCTTTTACCAAAGAGTCAATAATATCAATGCTCATGCAGTCATTTGGGGTGTCTGGATGCTGCATAGCTTTGACAACATTCAACTTAAACTCGTCCTCATTGACTCTCAAGGTCACTTCCCCTTTTTGGATGTCAATGAGGGTTCGTCCAGTTGCTAGGAAAGGTCTTTCTAGAATGAGAATTGCACTCTTGTGCTCCTCCATTTCCAGCACCACAAAGTCAGTGGGAAAGGCAAATGGCCCAACCTTGACAATCACGTCTTCAATCACGCCTGATGGGTATTTAATGGAGCCATCAGCAAGTTGGAGACATATCCGGGTTGGTTTGACTTCTTCAGTCAAACCAAGCTTTCTGATAGTAGATGCAGGTATTAGGTTGATACTTGCCCCAAGATCACATAGAGCTTGCTTGGTACAAGTACCCTCTAATGTGCATGGTATCATAAAGCTTCCGGGATCTTTAAGTTTTTTGGGTAAGCTTTTCAAAATGATTGTACTACATTCTTCAGTGAGGTAAACTTTTTCAGTTTCTCTCCAATCCTTCTTATGACTTAAGATCTCTTTCATGAACTTAGCATAAGAGGGTATTTGCTCAAGTGCCTCTGCAAACGGAATCTTTATTTCAAGAGTCCTGAGATAGTCTGCAAAGCGGACAAATTACTTATCCTGTTCCGCTTGGCAGAGTTTCTGAGGATAAGGCATTTTGGCTTTGTATTCCTCAACCTTAGTTGCTGTAGGTTTATTACCTACAGATGTGGGTTGAGAAGCCTTTTTAGAGGGATTGCTATCAGTACTTGTATGTGTCTGATCTCCCACTGACGTTTGAATGCCAGGGGTGGAAGCTGGAGTGGTGTTAGACGCGAACTCCTTACCTGTTTCTGGCGTCTGAACGCCAGAACTGTGCTTCCTTTGGGCGTTCAACGCCAATTCCTTGCCTGTCTCTGGCATTGAACGCCAGGACTGAGCATGGGTTGGGCATTCAACGCCAGCTCTCCACCCCTTTTCTGGCATTTGAGCACCAGGATTATTCCTTTCTGGGCTCTGACTGTCCTCAGAGGGATTTTGGGTAACAGTTTGTTCATTTCTTGGCTTCCTGCTGCCTTGAAGTGAGGTATTTAATGTTTTCTCACTTCTTAATTGAATTGCTTGGCACTCTTCTGTTATTTGTTTTGATAACTGCTGTTCTGTTTGCTTTAGCTGCACTTCCATATTCATATTAGCCATTCTTGTCTCTTGTAGTATCTCTTTGAATTTGGCTAGCTGTTTTGTTAGAAAATCTAATTGCTAATTGAATTCAGTAACTTGTTCTGCAAAACTTAGTTCAGCAATTACTGTTTTAGCCTCTTCATTCATGGAAGGTTCACTGCTTAGGTAATGCTGATTTCTGGCAACTGTATCAATGAGCTCTTGAGTTTCTTCAATTGTCTTTCTCATATGTATAGATCCACCAGCTGAGTGGTCTAGAAAAATCTAAGCTCTCTCTGTAAGCCCATAATAGAATATGTCTAACTGCACCCATTCTAAAAATATTTCAGATGGGCATTTTCTTAGCATCTCTATATCTCTCCCAGGCATTATAAAGGGATTCATTATCTCCTTGTTTGAAGCATTGGATGCTCAGCCTTAGCTGTGTCATCCATTTTGGAGGAAAATAGTGATTCAGAAATTTTTCTGACAGTTGTTTCCATGTCTTTATGCTATCCTTAGGTTGGTTATTTAACCAACTCTTAGCTTGATCCTTTATAGAAAATAAAAACAGTAACAATCTATAGACATCCTGATCTACTTTCTTATCATGTACTGTGTCAGCAATTTGTAAAAATTGTGCCAGAAACTCTATAGGTTCTTCTTGTGGAAGACCGAAATACTGGCAACTTTGCTGCACCATGATAATGAGCTGAGGTTTCAACTCAAAGCTACTGACTCCGATGGGGGGTTTACAGATACTACTCCCGTATGAAGCAGTAATGGGGTTAGCATATGACCCCAGAATCCTTCTGGATTATTCATTTCCACTTAGGTCGATGATGAAGAAAGGGAGATGATGTGGATTTATTTTATTTATTTTATTATATTAAAAAAATTATTTTTGAAATAATAAAATAGAATAAAATAAAAAACCAAAATAAAAGACAAAAAATAAAAATAAAAAAAATGAAATAAAAAATAAAAAAAAATAAAAATATTTTATGAAGATTTTCGAAAAAGTGAGGAGAGAGAAAGTGGTTAGGATATTTTTGAAAAAGATGAGTTGAAATTTTTGACTAAGTCAACTCAAGTAATTCGAAAATTATGAGAAATTAAAGGAAAAGATTTTTTTGAATTTTGAATTTTATGATGAAAGAAAAAAAACACACAAAAGACACAATACTAAAAAATTTTTAGATCTAATGCTCCTTGTTTTCGAAAACTTTGGAGGAAAAACACCAAGGAATACCAAACTTAAAAATTTTAAGATCAAAGCACAAAGGAAACACAAGAACACTTTGAAGACTCACAAGAACAACAAGAACAAAAGAAAGAACACTAAACTTAAAATTTTTAGAAAACCACAGTAAAACTTTCGAAAATTAAAGAAAGATTAACAAGAAAACACCAAACTTAAAGTTTGGCACAAGATTCAATTAAAAAATTATTTTTTAAAAATTTTTAAAAAGAAGATACCTAATTGCCAAGAACATAAACCAATGCTCTAACCAATTGAGCTATAAATTTAACGTGTTTTAATATTGTATATAAAAAATGATATTTTTGAAAACTGGTATTTTGAAAAAGTACAAGGAAAACATGAAAACACATAGAATAGGAAAAACCAAAGATCAAACAAGAAAAATTGACAAGAACAATTTGAAGATCAAGAAAAAATAAAGAACATGCAATTCGAAAATTGAAAGACAAAGAAAAGCATGAAATTGACACCAAACTTAAAACATGACACTAAACTCATAGAAAAACTAAAAATTAATAAAGAAAAATAATATTTTTGAAAAAAAAATTAAAAGGGATAATAAAAGATGCAATTCTAGTGACTCTAAACCAAAAAGACTAATTTTTCCTAATCTAAGCAACAAGATTCACCGTCAGTTGTTCAAACTCAAACAATCCCTGGCAATGGCACCAAAACTTGGTGCACGAAATCGCAATCACACTTTTGCAATCCGAACAACTAACCAGCAAGTGCACTGGGTCGTCCAAGTAATACCTTACGTGAGTAAGGGTCTAATCTCACGGAGATTGTTGGCTTGAAGCAAGCTATGGTTATCTTATTAATCTTAGTCAGGATACCAATTATAGTTATCAATTAACTTGCAAATAAACAAGAAAGCATGGATTAAATAATACTTATTATGCAGTAATGGAGAATATGTTGAAATTTTGGAGATGCTTTGTCTTCTGAATTCGTGCAACATAATGCTTTCTCACTTTCAAACATGCAAGACTCCTTCCATGGCAAGCTGTATATAGGGCATCACCGTTGTCAATGGCTACTTCCCATCCTCTCAGTGAAAATGGTCCAAATGCTCTGTCACAGCACGGCTAATCATCTATCGGTTCTCGATCATGTCGGAATAGGATCCATTGATCCTTTTGCGTTTGTCACTACGCCCAACACTCGCGAATTTGAAACTCGTCACAGTCATCCAATCCCTGAATCCTACTCGGAATACCACAGACAAGGTTAGACTTTCCGGATTCTCAAGAATGCTGCCAATCGATTCTAGCTTAGACCATGAAAATTCTAATTAAGGAATCTAAGAGATACTCATTTAATCTAGTGTAGAACGGAGGTATTTGTCAGGCACACATTCATAGGTTGAGAATTGTGATGAGTGTCACGGACCATCACATCCATCACAGTTAAGTACGAATCAGCATCTTAGATAGAAACAAGCGTGTTTGAATGAAAAACAGAAATCATTGCATTAATTCATCGAGATGCTGCAAAGCTCCTCACCCCCAACAATGGAGTTTAGAGACTCATGCCATCAAAGAATACAAAATTCAGATCTAAAAAGGCCTGAGATACAAAATAAGTCTCTAAAAGTTGTTTAAATACTAAACTGGTAACCTAGGTTTACAGAAAATGAGTAAACTAAGATAGATGGTGCAGAAATCAACTTCTGGGGCCCACTTGGTGTGTGCTAGGGCTGAGACTTGAGCTTCTCACGTGCCTGGGCTGTTTCTGGAGTTAAACGCCAGGTTGTAACCTGTTTCTGGCGTTTAACTCCAACTTGCAACCTGTTTCTGGCGCTGAACGCCAGAATGCAACATGGAACTGGCGTAGTCGTTTATCTTTGTGCAAAGTATGAACTATTATATATTGCTGGAAATCCCTGGATGTCTATTTTCCAACCCAATTGAGAGCACACCAATTGGATTCCAATAGCTCAAAAAAATTCATCTGAGTGCAAGGAGGTCAGAATCCAACAGTATCAGCAGTCCTTTTTCAGCCTGAGTCAAATTTTTGCTCAGCTCCCTCAATTTCAGCCAGAAAATACCTGAAATCTCAGAAAAACACACAAACTCATAGTAAAGTCCAGAAATATGATTTTTACCTAAAAATTAATAAAAATATACTAAAAACTAACTAAAACATACTAAAAACTACATGAAATTACCCCAAAAAGCGTATAAATATCCGCTCATTAGGTTTCAAGAGATCTATTGGCGCCTCTCTCAGGGCTTGGTCCCCGAATGTCCTTCCGATGACGGTTGAAAACGATCTCGTGCCGCCATGTTCTGTAATTGGTGACGAAGCTCCTAGATGATTTGGGAATTATCTGACTGTGTCCCACCAAAGGGTCTGGAGCTGGCTTCCGGGCCCGAATTTTGGCGACTCAATGGCTCGTGACTAGGCGTCACTGCCGTCTAGACTATGCTTGGGATCTAGATCTTGGCTACTGTGGCTTTCTTCCAAGGGTTGTGCTCGCCAGTTGTAACACCTTAACTTTTAGCACGTCATGATCATACTAAATGCTTAAGCATTACTTACCTCTAACCCTTTTTATTTTCTACTATCTTTATTTAATATTGAGCCTTCACGAATACGAACAGAATTTTAATCAAGAAAATGAAAATTTGTTACTTTTAACCACTTAGCCAAAACGATACATATATATATATGCATAATCAGATCATTATATACATAAACATATTACAAGATTCTCAAATATAAGTCCTACCCCTCTAAAAATCATAGATAATAAGCGGCGAGGGAAAAATAAAGTCTAAAACTACACCATACACAGAAAGTATGGATATACATATATACTAATAAAACTCTGATGTTCAGTCGCGACTCCGCGCTAAAAATTTCTGAACCTGTTGTTGAAACAGAAGATCTGTATGGGGGGTGAGAACGTCGTCCTCGCATGTTCTCAGTAGGAAAAGTGAATGCCATAAAAATACAGAATAAAATACAAATAGTTATCTCATATCCCAAAAATAGTTTTCTTTATTAAATCCTTAAAATTTTTCCTAAGTCTTATCTAAAGCCGTTTAAATCCCGTTTAAAAACCTTTCTTTAAATCACATTACTTAAAATAAAATCTCAATCATGTTAACAATTCATCAGCCACAAATAGCATTCCTCAATACATTACTGAGTTTGTAACATCAATAGAATATGCAATTAAGCACACAAGCAAGTCATCAAGACAAACAACACAATTACAATGAAATTAAATAAACAACCACAATCAAATACAAGTGCATAAACAATTTATGATGCATTCATGTTCTTAGCGCAGGCCATGAGGTCATACATTGGTTGTCTACCCGCAACTCGACGTTACTCGGGACGAACCCCAAATATAGTCTCTTTACCGTGTTAGTTAGTCACAATTATCATCATGGGCAAACTCATATCAGTTAGGATATCTTGGCATCACAGTAAAAAACAATGCTATTAGTTAGACGAACATTCCTGCATTAGCAATCTCAAACTATCAGTTAAGCGGACACTTTCGCATTAGCAATTTGACTCACAGCCCATTCAACATACACTTTTCATGATTCATTATCCATTTCATTCTTTCTTTTCATGATACCTCCACATCACCAATTACATACTCATACCTCCGCATCACTATATTATTAAACGTACCTCCGCATCACCGCTCAATCATACATACTTCCGCATTACCTTATTATTATTCACACCTCTGCTTCGCCATATATTCATTCACCTATCCTAACCTCAAAACCTTTAGTTTTAGGCAGCCAAACTTCTTTAATGTTTAATAAAAATTCATTTTCTTAATAAATCATACTCAAATTATTACTTAAAACAAAAATCTTTTCTCAATAGAATAAACTTAAAACATAACACTTTTCCTGAAAAACTGAAAGCCAAATAGAATGAGTTTTAAATCAAATTCTCTTTTAAATAACGCTTTAAGCAAAACCTGAAAATTTTATAAAAAATTTTGCAACATTTCTTCTGAAATTTGGACTTCGCCACTCTTTAAGGGTTCCAACCAAACCATTTCCAATTCTCAGAAATTATTCTTGATAGTTTAAACGAATCAATTTCAGTACTATAAACCCATTTTCAATTCTCAAAGATCACTTCCAACAAATCAACAAACCAACTCCGATATCCAAAACATTTATAAATCTGAAAGCTAACCAGGTTCAATGTCAAAATATTTTCCAATTCTCAATTCATTACTAATAAAACAAATTTCTAATAGAAAGCCCCTTTCTCAATACGAGTGAATATGTAAACCAAATATTTTCCAATATAAAATCTTGTCTCAAAATAAGCTTACAAATTAGATTTTCAAAACAAAACCATGTTTCCGGTTATTTTTACAAAAAAATGGGACAAAATCTCCTTTAAAATCTGGACTTCACCACCCTTACGGACTCCCTTACTTTCATAATTTCTCGACTTATCTCAAATCCAAATCAGCCCTCAATTCAGACTTAATTCATATTTCCATTTCAACAAACAACGCCACATTCATCACTCACAATCACAATACAACTAGCAGCAACTATAACCATATCATCATCAATAACAAGTTCACAATTAATAAATACTCATACAACTCATTTAATCACCCAATTCTTTATAGCATTATCAAACATACCAAAATTCAGTTTAGCATACTCAGACATGCTCACATTCACTAACAATTTCTAACTACATCAATTCTCATTAATTGATCATGCATAACATTTATAAATTATTTGTAATTATTAGTAAACTTTTGGCATTCTTAAATTGAAAACTCTTAATTTTAGAACAAACCCCTACCTCAATTAGTCGAAACAGTCGAAGTTAAACACTACTATCTCCTCTCTTTTTTTTACAGTTTACAGCAGCCAATGCTGCCGGAACAGCAGCTATAGCCTCAGTTCCCTCGGGTAGCAACAACAACGACAACCGCGCCTATCCCAATCACCACAGTAGCGGTGACATTAGTGGCTCCGGATACAGACGACAGTACTAAATAGAAACACACACTTGTATTCAAAACAAAAATATGGAAGAGAAATAAAATCAGAAAGTAGAGCACAAGCAAGAGTGTTACAGTTTCAAGAATAGTATTGGAACACAGGGGAAGCTACTCTCGCTGAGGCTCCCTTTGCTCGAAGAAGCCAACGCTCGATCCCAAAGAAAGGAACGAAGGTTTGGCAGAGACCAAACCCTGAATCGATTTCTCCCTTCGACGGCAACGGCGTTGGCGGCGACGAATTTAACGTGGCGACAAGGCACGAATGACGGGCTTGCAATGAACACGACGGGATCCTGCTCCCCTTCCTCATCGCAGCGATTCCTTCCTCTCGGAACCGTGTCGATGGTGGCACAGCAGCCTGAAGATGGCAGCGGCGTGACGGCGCGATGATCCGGTGGTGGTGAGAAGATGACGCATGGCTTCAGGGACGATGAGGTGCGACGCCGGCGTGGGATAGCCCCTCGCCTCTCCTCTTCCTTCCGTCGCTAGCTCTCACTCTGGGATCTCTCTTTGCTTCTGTTTCTCGTTTTTTCCCTTTCTCCCTTTCTTTCTCTTAATCCATCTCTGTATATGTGTGGTTTAAGTGTGTGGGTGTGGGATAAAAGGAAAGGGGAAAGGCGGTGGTGAGTGACAGTGAACGTGGCTCATCGAGGGATGAACGAGTGTGGGTGTGGGTTGGGTAGAAAGAGTCAGGGTTAGTGCAATTAGAGTTTGAATTTTAATTTAAAATTAAATTTAATTCAGTATAATTAATTTTAAGAATATTTACTTATTTTTTAAATTATAAATTATTTTTAATTAAATACTTTAATTTATAATTTAGAGATATATAAATAAATTTTTTTAGTTTATAAAATTAATCAAAATTTTTAATTATGTAATTTAAATTATATTTAAAATTTTTTTATCTCTAATTACTAAAACTTTAAATTTTAATTAAATAAGAACCCAAATAATTAATTTCAATCAATCAAAAATATCTAATTGTAATTAAAATTTATATAAATCAAAATTAATTTAAAATTCGACGTCTCATAATTTTGGTTTATTTACCTTTTAACAAAGGTAATTTTCTAAAAATAAAATTATATATATATATATATAACATAAATAAATTATTATTTATTTTTTAAAAATCTGTGGTCTTACACCAGTGACTTTTTTTAAATTTCGGTCTCTCTTGGGTTCGAACGCCCTTGAAGTACATGGCTCACTGAGTTCCCACAGACGACGTCAATGTTCAAGAGTTATTTGATTCGACGGAATCGCAACCTAGTCAAAGGTTACACTGTTGTTGGCAATCCTCTGAGACGATGGATATATACCAAAAGAGGGGGTGGTAGACTTGCAATGACACTTCAATACTAAAGTCAGGGAGATGTTTATGAGGTCAAACATTAGGGTTAGGTTGCATACTTTAGGGGATAGCGTTCTCCTTCTTATAAAACCTTGGAGTTCCCGCAATAGGAAAGATGTGATACGTATCGACAACATTAAGTATTAGAGGTGATGTGGGCGAAATTCCTCGGACAAACCATATCGATGCATGGGTCTCAGTAGGTTGGGTCGGGTCCGCTCGTTGTTGGGCAGTAGGGTCGTAAGTTCAGAGTAGTTTTGATGAGGTTGTGTTTATTGGACACAATTCTTTCATGCCAACTTATGACCTCAATAAAACACCAAAAAAATGAACTCTTTCGATTCATGTTGTTAGTTTGATATTTTGACTTGGATTTTAAATAGCAATTATTTAGACTTTAATTTAGTTTTGTGAGACACTTTTGAGATCTGACGGACCTTTATTGAATGACTTTATATTTGGTGTTGAATTTGATAAAGTAGCAATAAACTTGTTGAGGATTGAAATGATGTTAACTTGAATTACTAGTATTTTATAATTGGAAATAGTTGAAAGACAAAATTTTTTGCAACCAAAATTTTTTTATTTTTAATTGTTCCTTATGTAATTATGATATAAAAAATATAAATATATACCCCTTTTTAGTGAATCTGCTTAAAGAATTATTGTCATCTATCATGACTTCAAAATCTTTGATATATCATTGATCAATCAAATGACACGCATAGAATTTAAGTACGGTATAAAGTACAAATTTATTATTACTTATAAAACTGTTAACTTCAAATTTAAAATTAGCACAATTTAAATTAATGATTTAATTTAATTTATAAAAAATAAATGTAGTCATACTATCATATTTTTACTAGTAATTATATTTATTCTATTTTAAAAAAGTTAACTATTTACAATCGGTAGTAATTTTAAAAAAGTATTCATTTTTTTAGGATGACCTCAGAGGTCAAATATATTCCATAAGCATATCAACAAAAGAGATAAATATTTATCATCTTGTAAATATGATACGTATCTATTTATATACAATTTAATATTATTAATTTAAAAGACCATTTAATATTATATATTCCTTTTTTCTAGTGATTTCTTGTTGTTATCATTATTATTATTATTATTTTGCTAGTTTGAGGTATTGCTATTATTATTATTATTGTTATTATTATTATTATTATTTAAATTTTTGAAGGATAACGCTACTATCTACTCAAGATAGGGAACTATACATGTTTATTATTCAAAACATAGAAGCCATGGCCTCTTCCTAACCCTCTTTCTTATCACGGTTGACCCCTTCGACGCTCAGTCCTATTAGCGGTTGCCATCGTTCCTCGTCTTCCCAAAATGTAGAAGTCGTGCTCGAACCTGTTGCGTCGCAATCTCCATCATCATCAAGCCAGTTTCTTCTCTCATCGTCGTTGGCCCCAAAATTGACGACTCTGTCCCCGCATCAAGCACCTGTCTTTGAGCCCCTTCTCTCTGTCATAGGTCACATCCTTCTTCTCTCATCGTCACTTCATATAATTTTTAGCATGTTTTATTTAAATTTTATTAAGATTTCATAGATTTAAGTGTAAAATTCACATTCTTGGATTCTAATTTGAGTTTGTGTGTTTTTATGCAATTTCAGATATTTTTTTGCTGAAATTGAAGAGTTGGAGTAAAAGTCTGATTCAGAGGCAGAGAAAACACTATAGATGTTGTCCGGATCTAACCTCCTTGCACTCGAAAGAGCTTTTCTGGAGCTACAGAAGTCTAAATGAAGCGTTCTTAATGGATATGGAAAGCTAACATCCAACACTTTCCAGCAATGTATAATAGTCTATACTTTGCTTCAGAATTAAAGGCCTAAAACTGGCGTTCAACGCCAGCCTCCTGTCCTATTCTGGTGTCCAGCGCCTACAAGGAGAAGACCAGCGTCCAAACGCCCATAAAGGACCCCTTAGTCAGCATTCAACGCCCTAGAGGCCTCCTAGCATGAGGATCTCAATCAAGCTCAGTCCAAACACTCACCAAGTGGGCCCCAAAAGTGGATTTTAGCACTAAAAGATTGTTTTACCCTTTTTATGTAATCCTTCGTCATTAGTTTACTATTTAAAGTAGAAGATCACTCTTTGTCAAGAATCTTCCACCACTTTTAGACACTTCACACGTTTATCATTGTATTTTTTATCAGTTTGACTTTTTAAACCTCCTAGGTTGAGGGGAGGAGCTCTGCTGATTTTTATGGATCAATAAAAGTATTACTATTTCTTTTCAATCCGTGTTTGGTTCTATTCTAAGATGTATCTTTGTTCTTCATTCTAAGACCGTGTGCCTGACAATCACCCATGTTCTTCTTGGGTTCAGAGTGCATCTTTCATCGGACAACAATGAACCACTAGCTTGGTTATACATCTCTTAGACGGCTAATCCACGACTTCATTGGGGACTTCTCGAGACACCAGTTCAGCCGAGGTATGGGGAGATTATGGTCTTTGTGGTAGAGGCTAGATCCCAAAGTTGCAGCATTCTCTGATCCGGAAGATTCGACCTTGTCTGTGGCGTTTTAAATAGGATCACTAAGGAGAATGGACTGCAGCATCTTCACCCTCAATCAGAATGGATCCACACCAACCATGGGGTTCAGATTTGGAGGAGTATTGGCGACCCTTCAACCGGCGTTAATCACATACAGCCTGCCATAGAAGAAATCATTCACAGTTAAAGAAGACAGTAAGACCAGAGTTATCCAGAAGAGCAAAGCATCTCCAAGCCTTAACCATCTTCTTATTATTGCAAACATATCAACCTAGTTAAATTCTCTTTGCTTTCTTTTATGTGTTTAAACAATCAAACAACATTTTCTATTTGCCTGACTAAGATCTACAAGATAACCATAACTTGCTTCAAACCACAATCCTCGTGGGATCGACCCTGACTCGCTCAGGTATTACTTGGACGACCCAGTGCACTTGCTGGTTCAGTTGTACAAAGTGTGGGAATTCGTGCACCAAGTTTTTGGTGCCGTTGCCGGAGATTGTTCGAGTTTGGACAACCAACGGATTATCTTGTTGCTTAGATTAGGTATTGTTTTTAATTTTGTTTGAGTTTTTTATTTTCTTCTTCTTTTTCGAAAAAATTCAAAACAAAAAATTTCAAATACCTTTACTTCTCTTTATTTAGTTTTTGTTTTTGGTTTAAGTCTTTTGTTTGTGTTCTTGGTTAAATTTTCAAATTTCTTTGAGTCTTTTTCTAAAAATTTTCAAAAATAGTGTCTTTTGTTTAAATCTTGTGTCAATCTTTAAGTTTGGTGTCTTCTTGTGTCTTTTCTTTTAAAATTTTTGAAATTTCTGTCTTTGGTTTTCAAACTTTTTAAGTTTGGTGTCCTTTGCATGTTCTTGTTTTCTTTGAATTCTTTGAGTTTTGTTCTTGGTGTTCTTCTTGATCTTCAAAGTGTTCTTATTTTTCTTCTTGTTTTGATCTTAAAATTTTTTAAGTTTGGTGTCTCTTTGTGTTTTTCCTTCTAATTTTCACATAATAGGTGTCATTAAATCTAAAAATCTTAAGTTTGGTATCTTTTTGTTGTTTTTCTCTTTCTTCATTAAATTCAAAAATAAAAAAGATAAAATATCTTTTCTATCTTTATTTTAATTAATTTTCAATTCAAATAAAATTTCAAATTTTAATTTCAAATTATTATCTTATCTTATCTTAATTTCAAATTACAAAATCAAATCTTTTCAAAAATCTTATCTTATCTTATTTCAAATTCAAATTTTAAAATTCAATTTTAAAATTTAAAATTTAAGATTTCAAATTTCAAATCTTATTTTTTTCAAATCTTTTTAATTTCTTATCTTATCATTTCTAATTTTAAATTTTAAATTCAAATCTTTTTCAAATCTTTTCAATTTCTATCTTATCTTTTCTAATTTCAAATTTTAAATTCAAATCTTTTCTTATCTTCTATCTTATCTTGTTTTCAGACTTTTCTTATTTAGTTAGTTGTTTTCTTTCTCCTTTTTTAAAACTTCCTAACTAATTTCTCTCTCTTCTAATTTTTGAAATTTCTTCTTCTATTTCTCTCTCTTCTTTTTCGAAATTTATTAATTAATTTTCAAATCTTTTTAATCAATTAACTGTTATTTTTGAATTAAATAAATTAATAAAAAACAAAAATATTTTAATTCTTGTTTCTTTTTTTACTTTTAATTTTGGAATTCTTCCTCTCTCTTATTTGAATTCCTCTTCTCCCCCTTCTTCTATTTTCGTTCTTCTTTCTTTTATCCCTCACATCTCATTGGGAGTTCTCTGTCCTGTGGCATAGAAGCTTCCTTTCTTGTTGTATATATGTTTTCTTTTTTATGACCAGGAATAGAAACAAAGAACCTCTCTTTAATCCTGATCCTGAACCTGAGAAAACTCTAAGAAAGCATCTACAACAAGCTAAAGCACAACATTCCAGAAGAAAACTCTAAGAAAATTTCGAACAAAAAGCAGAACACATGGCAGCCAAGCCTAATCATGAAGGAGAGGCAAGAAAGGTTCTTGGTGACTTCACCATGCCTACTTCTGATTTCTATGTAAGATGTATCTCCATACCTTCCATTAGAGCTAACAACTTTGAGCTTAAGCCTTAGTTAGTCTCTCTTCTGCAACAGAATTGCAAGTTCCATGGACTTCCACTAGAAGATCCATACCAATTCCTATCAAAATTCTTACAAATCTGTGACATTGTTAAGACCAATGGAGTGGATCATGAGGTCTACTGACTTATGCTCTTTTCCTTTTCTGTTAGAGACAGAGCTAAAATATGGTTAGATTCTCAACCTAAAGAGAGCCTAGACTCTTGGGAGAAGCTAGTCAATGCTTTCTTAGCCAAATTCTTTCCTCCTCAAGGATGAGCAAAATCATAGTGGAAGTTCAAATCTTCAGACAAAAAGAAGGTGAATCCCTCTATGAAACTTGGGAAAGATACAAGCAACTAATCAGGAGGTGTCTTCCTGACATGCTCTCAGAATGGTCTATCCTATGTGACTTCTATGATGGTCTTTCTGAGATGTCCAAAATATCATTGGACAGTTCTGCAGGTGGATCACTCTACTTGAAGAAAACGTCTGCAGAAGCAAGAGAACTCATTACGATGGTTGCAAACAACCAATTCATGTACAACGCTGAGAGAAATCCTGTGAACAATGGGATCACTCAGAAGAAAGGAGTTCTTGAAGTTGACATTCTAAATTCCATATTGGCTCAGAACAAGATCTTGATCCAGCAGGTCAATATGATCTGTCAGTATTTGAATGGAATGCAAGCTGCAGCTGGCAGCACTCAGGAAGCTTCATCTGAAGAAGAAGCTTATTATCCTGATCAACCCTCCATGGAGGAGGTGAATTACATGGGAGAACCCTATGGAAACACCTACAACCCCTCATAAAGGAATCATCCTAACCTTTCAACAGAAGCCCCAGCAAGGCTTCAAAAATAATCAAGGTGGAAGAACCCAGAATAGGTTCAACAACAGGCCACCATTCTCATCTTCTCAAGGGAATATGGAGACTCCTAAGCAGAGCCTTTCTGACTTGGTAACTATAGTCTACAACCTCTCTAAGACCACTCATAGCTTCATAACTAAAACAAGGTCCTCCATCATAAATTTGTAGGTACAAGTTGGTCAACTGAGCAAGAGGATCCCTGAGACTCCTCGTGACACTCTTCCGAGTAACACTGAAGTGAAACTAAGAGAAGAGTGCAAGACCATCACCACAGAGGCTGAGGTCGAATCTGGAGAGACTGGGATGGCGTTGAACAGCAGTGAGAAAGACCTCACTAGGCATTCAACGCCCAAGTTGGCATAGAAGCTAGCGTTGAATGCCAGTGAGGAATATCTTACTGGGCGTTCAACACCCAAACAGACAGCAAAGCTGGCATTGAACGCCAGTGAAGAAGCCCTCACTGGGCGTTCAACGCCCAACCTGGCAGGGACTCTAGCGATGAACACCGGGAAGGAGGACCCTCCTAGGCATTCAACGCCCAACTTGGTAAAGGAACTGGCATTAAACGCCAGTGAAGGGATGCATGATGGGTGTTCAATGCCTAAAGAACCACCAGAGCTGGCATTGAATGCCAGTAATGGCACACCTCCCAAATGCTCAATACCCACTCAAGAAATCCCTATCTAAGAATTAATGAAAAATTTTTGGAAAAAACAGGGCATGTGCGTGCGCACACACCTATGCACACGCAGGCAGCAACGAAAATTCAACTCCTGTGCGTACGCACCCCTTTGAGCGTATGCACACAAGCTTTTATGCCCTCTGTTCGCAGCACCAGCACGCCTTGTGCACGCACGTTCCCCTATTTTTTGTGACTTGTGCGTGCGCACATACTCGTGCGTACACACACATGCCCTTTTTTGCACTATATGTGCGTCCGCACAGGCTTGTGCGTCCGCACACCAACTTGCAACCACTCTAGTGGGAGCGTTGGCACGGTCTGTGCGTGTGAACCCCTGCCCCTTATGCTCTTGTGCGTGCGCACGGACCTGTGTGCATGCGCACACATGATCCTTCCCTCTAAGAAAAAAAGGTCTTCTATGCGTGCGCATACGATTGTGCGTACGCACACCTTTTGAGACCCTTTCTGCTCGGAGCGCTCACACACTCTGTGCGAGCGCACACCTCCCCTGTTCCGCCTAGTGTGCGTACGCACACATACCTATGCGTACGCACGCCCCTGTTTTCTCACCATTACGCTTCTTTTCTTCTATTCTCTCTAGTTCTTCTCTTCTTTCTTTCTCCCACCCATCTCTTCTCTTGCTTTTTCCCTCTTCTTTACTTGCTTTACTTTGTTTTATTTGCTTTTAATTTTTCTTATTGATAATTATATTAGTTTTGCTTTAGTTGCTTGTTAATTAAATAAGTTGCAAGTGTTTGCTTGATGATTATTGGGTTGCTTCTGGTTGGAATTTTGATTTAATGAATATGTGCACTATGTATCAATTCTTTGTTTGATTGCCTAGATGAATTGCAAGTTTAATGCATGTGTTGTAGCTACCATATGTGTTAGACTCTATCCTTGTTTGACATCTTAATCATGAATTGTGCACTTTTAATTTAGTGAATTGAGTTGAACTACTTAGTCATCATGGTTCTTAAGTGAATATAATCACATAACAAGGTATTTGTTCCTTGTTAATGCTTTTCATTTTTTTTAGTCGACTTGACTTGATTCTTATTAAGACTTGTCACTTTTTGTAACAAGCACCTTATACATGTGATTATTTCATTACACCTAAGGATGAATAAGTAGTCATTTTTTATCATTGAATTGGTTATTGTTAATTGTGCCGTTTTCTATTAATTTTGTGCTTTCACTTGCACAATTTCAATATCCAATATCTTATACATTCAATTCACTTTAGTTGTAGTTACCTAGGGTTGCTTGTGCCTTAAGTTTTGCTTATTCTTTACTTGCACCCTAAGCTTTTTAATTGAGGAACATGCTATCTTTTTTGATTATGTGGTTGCTATTTTCACCCGGCCAATTTGTATGTTCTAAAGTGTGCGCACATTTAGAATAAATACATTGTCTTTTACCATACTACACACATCTTACTCTTCCTCAATTGTTATTTATTTGTTTACACAGTAACCCGGAACCCCTGGAGCCCACCAGCTGAAGATGGAGTCTCATAGCTCTTCACCCCCGGATCATGTGCATGCACAGAGGACCGTGCATTAATTAAGTGTGGGGGAGGATTGCCAACTTCGAGGGGGTAAAATTCTTTTCTTAGACACTTTGCAATACTCTTTTTGTTCTTTTTCTTCAATTTTTGCAATTTTTGTTCTTCTTTATACTTTGTTTGGTTTGTTTGTATATATTTCTTTAATGCTTATAGTATTATGGTAGTACATACTTGCATGTTGCATGTTAGAGAAAATAAGTTTGGTAAAACAACAAAGAATTTTCAAGAAATTTCTTTTGGGCATTCCATTGATTGGATTTGGAAAATTATTTTTAAACTTGCTTGAAGTACCTTTTATGTGGAACATATAGAAAAGAGCTTGAACAAAATACCAAGTGAGATTTGAGCTTTGATCGTGTGGTTGTATATTTTCAATCACAAATTTTGTTCTTGTATGTTAAACTCCTTTTATGATTGTAATCTTAGATTTGCTTTAGTCTATATGTCCTATATTTGATGTTTTGAATTGCATTTAGTATGATTGAGGCCATCCTTGATATTAAACTCACTAACCCATATGGCCAACCCTTACATCTACCATTGTAAACCACTTATTGAGCCTTTAATCCCCCTTTGTTCTAATTTTAAGCACATCATTTGTCCTAAGTAAAAAAACCATTATGTCCTTGAATTGTATCTTTGATTAGCTTGGGTTTGAGTGTGTGTGTTAATCAAGTGTGGGGGAATTTGTGGAAAAACTTTGGTAGTTAGTGCTTTGGGTGTTCATTGAAAATATTTAGAAAAGTGGGAAAACACTCATGTATTCATTACTTGGAACATATGCATCTCTCTTGTATGATAAAAAAAACAAAAACAAAAAAAGAAAAAAAAGAAAAGAAAGAAAAAGAAAAAAAGAAATAATAATAAGAATGTAAATAAGAGATGCATATGTAGTTGAATTAAAAAGAAGCATGCATGAGTGAATGTGAGAAAAAGGGATAAATGGGTAGTTAGGTTGTTTTGTTATGTATATAGGATGATATAGGATTACATGGGATACTTGAGCTAATCAAAGATCCAATCTATTAGCCCACTTAACCATATTAATCCTACCCTTACCTAAGCCCCATTACAACCCACAAAAGTCCTCATGATATTTGCATTCATGCACCAAATATTAGTTTATTGTTAGACAACTTGCAAATCTTTGAGAAACATGATTAAAGGAGGATTGAGTGATTAAGCCCTAAACACTAAGTGACTAGAGTGTAAACACATCTGGTGAAGGGTTCAATTGCTCAATTCTATGTTTCCACACCCTTATCTTGTATCTTCTTGTAAGTTGTTGAACTTATTTTTGAAAATTTTAAATCAATCTTTGGACATTGATCATATTGCTATATTTGCTTTGTCTTGGCCCTAAGCTTTATTTTGGATTGATTGAGATTCTTTTGTTTATTTTTACCAAACTCAATAGGAATCATAGTATAGATATATATATATAGATAGCATTTAGTATAGTTACATGCATATAGGTAGTTGCATTAATAATTACCCCTTCATTCATCTTCTTTGGTTGGTTTGAGTGTGGGAAAATTGATGAGACCATATTTTTCGATATATTTTGGTTTGATTTAAGTGGATTCCATCACATAAACCCACATTTATTCACCTAAATAACATGCTTTTGGTATTTCTTCCTAAATTGTGCTTGAAAGTGAAAACATGCTCTTTTGTACTTAATTTAGTCAATTTTATTCACTTTAATCCCATTTGGTGCCTTGATGTATTTGTTAAGTGATTTTCAGGTTTTCAAGGCAAGTATGGGTTGAAGAAGTGAAGAGAAGAGCATGCAAAAGGGAAGAAACCATGAAGAAATGAGATTTGGAAAGCTGCCAGCCTTGACCTCTCGGTACTAAATTGATCATAACTTGAGCTACAGAGGTCTAAATGAGGCGGTTCTAGCGGCATTGGAAAGCTAATGTCTGGGGCTTCAAAATTATATATAATTTACTATAATGAACTAAGTTAAAGTGTGTGTACGCACACAATTTGTGCGCACGCACAGGTCAGGATTCAGCAAGTGTGCGAACGCACACATCTGTGCGTCCGCAAAGGTCCCTGCACATGAGCTCATTAATTGAAAACCACTGGAGGCGATTTCTGGGCCCCCAAAACCCATTCCAACTCAGTTTTTGAAGCTATTTAAGGCCAAAGTGAAGAGGAATGAAGGGGGCAATTAGGTTTAGCTTTTATCATGTTTTAGTGTAGTTTTCTAGAGAGAGAAGCTCCCCCCTCTCTCTAGAATTAGGTTTTTATCTTTATTCTCTTTTTTTCAGCACTTTAATTCTTATTTTAGTGTAGTTTCATTTATGTTTCTATGCATTCTTGTCTTTATCTTCTTCATCTTTTTTGTTATTTTCTCTTTTATGTCATTTTCATGTTATGAACACTTTTGTCATTTTAATTCTAATTAATGCAATTTTATGTTTTCATGTCATTTATTGCTTTCTCTAGTTGTTGTTGTTACTTTCTTGCTTTGGTAGTTTTAAAATTTATTTTATTGCAATTTAATATTATTTTATTCTCTTGCACACCAAGTGTTTGATAAAATGCTTGGCTTAGTTTTCACTTAGTTTTTCTACACTCTTGGCTTAGAATTGTTGACTTTGGTGTCCCTTGAGTCATTGATGTCCATTCTTGTTTGATATATTAGAGTAGTTAGTTAATTTGATTTCCCTTGACTCTATGTGACCCCTAGTGTTGACATAGGACTTAGGAATTGAAATTAACTATGCCTATTTGATTTATTTTCGATGTAAGGTTGACTAAGTAGGATTAACTCTTTATAATCATCAAATGTTTGCAGTTTAATGACTAGGATAGGTAGCCTTAGTTCTCAATTACTTGCCAAGAGGTTTCTTGCATTTTGATGAGCGGATAATTTATACGCTTTTTGGCATTGTTTTTATATAGTTTTTAGTATATTATTATTAGTTTTTAAGAAAAATTTACATTTCTGGACTTTACTAAGAGTTTGTGTATTTTTCTATGATTTCAGGTACTTTCTGGCTGAAATTGAGGGACCTGAGCAAAAATCTGATTCAGAGGCTAACAAAGGACTGTAGATGCTGTTGGATTCTGACCTCCCTGCACTCAAAATGGAATTTTTGGAGCTACAGACATCCAAATGGTGCGCTCTCAACTGAGTTAGAAAGTAGACATCTAGGGCTTTCTAGAAATATATAATAGTCCATAGTTTGCTCGAGTTTAGACGACGCAAACTGGCGTTTAACGCCAGCTTTCTGCCCTATTTTGGCGTTAAACGCCAGAAACAAGTTGCAAAGTAGAGTCAAACGCTAGACACAAGTTACAAACTGGCGTTCAACTCCAAGGAAGACCTCTACACGTGAAAGCTTCAATGCTCAGCCCAAGCACACACAAGTGGGCCCGGAAGTGGATTTCTGCATCATTTACTCATTTCTGTAACCCTAGTAGCTAGTTTAGTATAAATAGAACTTTTTACTATTGTACTGAAGGTCCTTTTCCCTATTTTCATATTCACATGCTATTTGGGGAGGCTGGCCATTCGGCCATGCCTAGACCTTGTTCTTATGTATTTTCAACGGTGGAGTTTCTACACACCATAGATTAAGGTGTGGAGCTCTGCTGTTCCTCGAGTATTAATGCAAAGTACTACTGTTTTCTATTCAATTTATGCTTATTCTTATTCTAAGATATTCATTCATACACAAGAACATGACGAATGTGATGATTATGTGACACTCATCACCATTCTCACTCATGAACGCGTGATTGATAACCACTTCCGTTATACATGAAAATAAACTAGAGTGTGTATCTCTTGGATTCCTGGTCCACGACGCATAGTTGCCTCTCCTGAAAACAGAGCCTTCCATTCTGTGAGATCAGAGTCTTCGTGGTATAAGCTAGAATCCATTGGCTGCATTCTTGAGATCCAGAAAGTCTAAACCTTGTCTGTGGTATTCCGAGTAGGATCTGGGATGGGATGACTGTGACGAGCTTCAAACTCGCGACTGTAAGGCGTGGTGACAGACACAAAAGGATAGTAAATCCTATTCCTACATGGTCGAGAACCAACAGCTGATTAGCCATGTGGGAAACCGTAGAGGACCCTTTTCACTGTGAGGATGGTAAGTAGCCACTGACAACAGTGATGCCCTACATACAGCTTGCCATAGAAAGGAGTATGAAGGATTGGATGAAGGCAGGAGGAAAGCTGAGATTCAAGAGGGATAAAGCATCTCCATACACTTATCTGAAATTCCCACCAATGATTTACATAAGTATCTCTATCTTTATTTTACGTTTTATTTATTATTTTAATTATCAAAACTCTATAACCCATTTGAATCCGCCTGACTGAGATTTACAAGGTGACCATAGCTTGCTTCAAGCCGACAATCTCTGTGGGATCGACCCTTACTCACGTAAGGTTTATTACTTGGACGACCTAGTGCACTTGCTGGTTAGTTGTGCGAAGTTGTGAAAAAGAGTGATATTACAATTGTGCGTACCAAGTTGTTGGCGCCATTGATATCACAATTTTGTGCACCACATTTTAATCTTTCTTGCTTTGACATTTAATTGCGTTGAATTTTATTGCTTTGATGTTTACTTTCTTGCATGTTTAGTTTTCACACTCTTGGTTGAGAAATTGGATATTTGGGTGGAATTGAGTTGTGGATGTCCATTCCGCATTGTATAGAATAGTTAATTGATTTGGTTTCCATTGACGCTAGTCTTTCACTAAATTAATTAGTGAGTTGACTAGGACTTATGGATTGAGATCATTACACTCTTTTGACTAATTCTCAAGGAGGATTGACTAGTTTGGATTGATTCCACACAATTGCCATGTTTGTGGTCTACAACTAGGATAGGAAACCTAAACTCCCCAATTATTGCCAAGAGTTGCCATTTAATTCCTTGCATGTTTATTTGCTTTCTTTTAATTCCTTGCATGATCATTTAATTTCTTGCTATTTACATTTCTTACCTCTCTTGCATTCCCAATCCCCATTTCCTTCCATAGCCAATAAATGTACACTTAATTTCAACTCCTAGGGAGAATGACCTGAGTTTGAATTACTCTCGATCTCAGTTATTATAATTTGAATTTAAAATAATTGATGTGGGAATTAATTGTTGGTCTAGACTATACTTTCAATGATAGAATTCTATTTTGTGAAAATCTAGATCGACGATAAATTCTTCATCGTCAGAAGCCAAGGCTCATGTAGATACCATAAAGGTTCCCTTGCATGCACTCCTGCAGTGCATGAGTTCTGATGAACACTCATCCTCTGATGAGGATGAAGACACTAGGGAAGAGCAAGTTGCTCGGTACCTAGGAGCTCTCATGAAGCGTACCTATGAGCTCTTATGAAGCTAAATGCCAAGTTATTTGGTACAAGGCTTTTGGAGTTAGAACCTCCATTGCTTACCAAAGAACTCCATGCTTTGGTTCCGCAGAAGCTACCTCAGAAGCTTCTGGATCTCAGACGCTTCCTAATTCCTTGCACCATAGGCACCATGACCTTTGAGAAGGCTCTGTGTGACCTAGGGTCAAGTATAAATCTCATGCCACTCTCTGTAATGGAGAAGTTGGGAATCTTTGAGGTACAAGTTGCAAACATCTCATTAGAGATGGCAAACAAGTCAATGAAGAGGCCATATGGCTTAGTAGAAGATGTCTTGGCAAAGGTTGAAGACTACTACATCCCTGCAAACTTCACAGTTTTGGATATTGGAGAGGATGAGGATGAATCTATCATCCTCGAAAGATCTTTCCTAGCCAATGCAAATGCCATTATTAATGTGGCAAAGGGAGAAATGGTCTTCCAAATAGGGGAAGACTACATCTTGTTAAAGATGCCTCACCTCAACTCTCCCTCTGAAAAAAGAGAGATATCTGTCCAACACTTAGTATTCTAACCCATCTCTTTCAGTGCAGAGCTTTACTAAGCCCCCAAACATCAATTTTAAGTTTGGTGTTAGGCAGTGATGAGCGGATAATTTATACGCTTTTTGGCATTGTTTTTAGTATGCTTTTAGTATGTTTTAGTTAGTTTTTATTATATTTTTATTAGTTTTTATTTAAAATTCACTTTTCTGGACTTTACTATGAGTTTGTGTGTTTTTCTGTGATTTCAAGTATTTTCTGGCTGAAATTGAGGGACCTGAGCAAAAATCTGATCCAGAGGCTGAAAAAGGACTGCAGATGCTGTTGGATTCTGACCTCCCTGCACTCGAAGTAGATTTTCTGGAGCTACAGAAGCCTAATTGGTGCGCTCTTAATTGCGTTGGAAAGTAGACATTCAGGGCTTTTCAGCAATATATAATAGTTTATACTTTGCCCGAGATTTGATGGCCCAAACATGCGTTCCAGGCCAGCTTCAGAATTCCCGGCGTTAAACGCCGGAACTGGCACAAAAGTGGGAGTTAAACGCCCAAACTGGCACAAAAGTTGGCGTTTAACTCCAAGAAAAGTCTCTACACATGAAAGCTTCAATGCTCAGCCCAAGCACACACCAAGTGAGCCCGGAAGTGGATTTTTACGTCATTTACTCATTTTTGTAAACCCTAAGCTACTAGTTCTCTATAAATAGGACCTTTTGCGATTGTATTTTCATCTTTGGACGTCTAGTTCTTAGATCATAGGGGCTGGCCTCTCGGTCATGCCTATACCTTGTTCTTATGTATTTTCAACGGTAGAGTTTCTACACACCATAGATTAAGGTGTGGAGCTCTGCTGTACCTCGAGTATATGCAATTACTACTATTTTCCATTCAATTCAGCTTATTCTTGTTCTAAGATATTCATTCGCACTCAAGAACTTGATGAATGTGATGATTATGTGAT
>NC_029772.3:39324012-39333822 GCF_000817695.3 Arachis duranensis | reverse complement strand
CATTCTTGAGAATCCGGAAGGTCTAAACCTTGTCTGTGGTATTCTGAGTAGGATTCAGGGATTGAATAACTGTGACGAGCTTCAAACTCGCGATTGTGGGGCGTTAGTGACAGACACAAAAGAATCACTGGGTTCTATTTCGACATGATCGAGAACCGACAGATGAATAGCCGTGCTGTGACAGAGCGCGTTGAACATTTTCACTGAGAGGACAGGACTGTAGCCATTGACAACGGTGATGCCCAACATACAGCTTGCCATGGAAGGGAGTAAGAAGGATTGGATGAAGACAGTAGGAAAGCAGAGAGACGGAAGGGACAAAGCATCTCCATACGCTTATCTGAGATTCTCACCAATGAATTACATAAGTACCTCTATCTTTATTTTATGTTTTATTTATCTTTTAATCATTAATCCTCCATAACCATTTGAATCCGCCTGACTGAGATTTACAAGATGACCATAGCTTGCTTCATACCAACAATCTCCGTGGGATCGACCCTTACTCGCGTAAGGTTTATTACTTGGACAACCCAGTGCACTTGCTGGTTAGTTGTGCGAAGTTGTGATAAAGAGTTGAGATTTCAATTGAGCGTACCATGTTGATGGCGCCATTGATGATCACAATTTCGTGCACCAGGCAGCCATTAACAAGCATTGAGAACAAAGGTACTAAGAAGAAAGTACCTAAGGACTGGAGGGACAAGAAAGTCCCCATTGAAGGCCTCTCACCTAGCATAAGAGTTGTTTTCACCAAGAAGCCAGTCATACAACATACAGTGAGTCGTGTCCTATCTCTAGAGCATGTAGAGCTCATCCATGAAAAGACAGGAAGAAAGTTCACTATAAGGGGCAAAATTCTGAGCCCATATCCATCTCCGAAAGGAGCTAACTGTCAAGCTAATGACGTTAAAGAAACGCTTATTGGGAGGCAACCCAACTCTATTTAATTATTTCTATCTCTTTTTAATTCCTTAAATTTGTTTTTTTTAGTATTTCTTTAGGTTAATGTTCATGTGAAGTAGTCAGAACAGAGATAGAAAGGTTCAGCAATGAAAATAGAACGCTCTGGATGGAATGTCTTGCTGGCGTTGAATGCCAGCCAGGGAGCATTGGCTAGGCATTTAACGCCCCAAATGGCAGCAAAGCTGGCCAGGGAGCAGACCCTGGGCATTCAACGCCAATGCAGAGGGCAGAGATTCTGAGCTTCCTAGCCTCTCAGGACCAGTGGGTCCCACAGCATCTTTACCTATCCCACTTTTTTCTTCTTACTTTCACACTTCCCCACACACTCTTCCCTATAAACCATAGCCCAATCACATCCATATCACTTCCCCAAAACCATCATAACTCCCACCAACCCTTACCCACTTCAAAATCAAAATTTCCACCCATTTAGCCCAACCATGACCGAACCCGATCCTAGCCCACTCCTATAAATAACCCTCTCACTAACCCTTCATACACACACCATTCATACACATAAAAGCCCCATTGGCCGAGTTGCTCTTCTCCCTCTTTCTCCATCTATTTTCTTCTTCTTCTACTCTATTCTTCTCTTCTATTTAATTTTGCTTGAGGACGAGCAAAGCTTTTAAGTTTGGTGTGGAAAAAGCATTGCTTTTTGCTTTTCATTACCACTTATGGCACCCAAGGTTGGAGAATCTTCTAGAAAGATGAAAGGAAATGTAGTAGCCACCACCTATGAATCTTGGAAGATGGAGAAATTCATCACGAAAACCCACCAAGACTACTTCTATGAAGTAGTGGCTGAGAAGAAGGTGATCCATGAGGTCCCTTTTAGGCTCAAGAAGAATGAGCATCCAAAAATCCGAAGAGAGATCCAGAGAAGAGGTTGGGAAGTCCTAACCAACCCCATCCAAGAAGTTAGGATCTTAATGGTGCAAGAGTTCTATGCTAATGCATGGGTCACAAAAAACCATGACATTAGTGTGAACCCAAATCCCAAGAATTGGAGTACCATGATCCAAGGGAGAAACTTAGATTTTAGCCCAGAAAGTGTGAAGTTGGCGTTCAACTTGCCTTTGATGCAAGGAAACCCACATCCTTACACTAGAAGAGTCAGCTTTGATCAAAGACTGGATCAAGTACTCTCAGACATCTGTGTGAAACGAGCACAGCGAAAAAGAGATTCCCAAGGCAAGCCTACTCAACTAAGAAGGCTTGACCTCAAGCCTGTAGCTAGAGGATGGTTAGAATTCATCCAATGCTCTATCACCCTTACTAGCAATCGGTCAGAAGTGACCATTAACAGAGCCATCATGATCTATTGCATCATGATAGGGAGTGAGGTGCAAGTACATGAAGTGATCCCTCAAGAACTGTACAAGATAGTTGAGAAGCCTTCCACCCAAGCAAGGTTGGCATTCCCTCACCTCATTTATCACTTCTACAATTCAGCTGGAATTGTCATAAAAGGAGACATCTTCATTGGGGAAGACAAGCCCATCACTAAGAAGAGGATGGAGTAAACTAGAGAGCATGCACGTGAGCCTGTGCAACCGCCTTAGCAAGAAATCCTTGAGATACCTCAAGGGATGCAATTTCCTCCTCAAGGCTATTTGAACCAACTGCACAATTCTCTTGGAGAATTGAACACTAATATGGAGTAACTGAGGTTGGAACATCAAGAGCACTACACCATCCTCAATGAAATAAGAGAAAACCAAAGGGCTATTAGGGAAGAACAAAGGGCTATGAGGGAAGACCAAAGGGTTATGAGGGAAGAACAATAGAGACAAGGGAGTGACATTGAAGAGATCAAGCACTACATTGGATCCTCAAAGAGGAGTAGTAGCCGCCATCACTAAGGTGGATTCGTTCTCTTAACGCCCCCCTTTTTTCTTATGTTATTTTTCTGTTTTCTGTTTTCTTGTTCTTGTTGCATGATCATTTATGTCTTAAAGTTATAAAATGTTCCATATATCTCTCACCTTGATTAAAAGAAAAATTATTTTATTTGAAAAGAATTGAGAGATACATGAATTTTGAGTTATATAATAAGAACAGTTCAATTATCTTGAAGTGGTGGCATTGCTTTTGTTTTCTGAATGTATGAATGAACAGTACATATTTAAAATTGAAATTAAGAATGTTAGCTCTTGAAAGAATAATGAAAAAGAAAAATTATTATTGGTAGTCTGAAAAATCCAAAAGAATTGATTCTTGAAACAAGAAAAAGCAGTCAAAAGAAAAAGAAAAAGCATGTTGCAAAAGAAAAAAATATATATATATATATGCATGTGAAAAAAACCAAAAGAAATAAAAAGCAAAAAAAGCCAATAGCTCTTTAAACCAAAAGGCAAGAGCAAAAAGCCAATAACCCTTTAAACCAAAAGGTAAGGGTAAAAGGATTCAAGACTTTGAGTATCAATGGTTAGGAGGGCCTAAAAAGAGTAAAATCTTAGCCTAAACGGCTCAAACAAGTTGTCCCTAACCATGTGCTTGTGGTGTGAAGGTGTCAAGTTAAAGCTTGAGACTGAGCAGTTAAAGTCGTGATCCAAAGCAAAAAGAGTGTGCTTAAGAACTCTGGACACCTCTATCTGGGGAATCTAACAAAGCTGAATCACAATCCGAAAGGGTTCACCTAGTTAACTATCTGTGGCATTTATGTATCTGGTCGTAATACTGGAAAGTAAAGTGCTTAGGGCTATGGCCAAGACTCTGAAAGCTATTTTCAAGAATAAAAAAGAACTAAACTAGGATAGTCAATAATATCATGTGGATCTAAGTTCCTAAATAGACCAACAATTTTGAGTTTCAATGGATAGTGAGATGCCAAAACTATTCAGAAGCAAAAAGCTACTAAGACCCGCTCATTTAATTGAAATTGAGCTTCATTCGAAACTCTGAGATTTATTGTATATTACCCTTCTTTTTATCCTACTTTATTTTTAGTTGCTTGGGGACAAGCAACAGTTTAAGTTTGGTGTTGTGATGAGCGGATATTTTATATGCTTTTTTGGCATCGTTTTCATATAGTTTTTAGCATGTTTTGTTTAAATTTTATTAATTTTTCATAGGTTTTAGTGTAAAATTCATATTTTTAGATTCTACTTTGAGTTTGTGTGTTTTTATGCAATTTTAGGTATTTTCTGGCTGAAATTGAGGAGTTGGAGCAAAAGTCGGATTTAGAGGCAGAGAAAGCACTGCAGATGCTGTCTAGATTAGACCTCCTTGCACTCGAAAGAGAATTTTTCAAATTACAGAAGTCCAAATGGAGCATTCTCAACGGCTCTAGAAATCTAACATTCAGAGCTTTTCATCAATGTATAATAATTTATACTTTACTTCAGAATTGAAGGCCCAAAATTGGCGTTTAACGCCAGCCTCCTGCCCTATTCTAGCGTCCAACACCCACAAGGAGGAGACCAGCATCTAAATACCTAAAAAGGACCCCTTAGCCAGCATTCAATGCCCCAGAGGCCTTCTAGCATGAAGATCTTAATCAAGCTCAGCCCAAACACTCACCAAGTGGGCCCCAGAAGTGGATTTTAGAACTAAAAGTCTGTTTTACCTTTTTTATGTAATTCTTAGTCATTAGTTTAGTATTTAAAATAGAATATCACTCTTTGTCAAGGATCTTCCACCACTTTTAGACACTTTACACGTTTATCATTGTATTTTCTATCAGTATGAGTTTATAAACCTCATAGGTTGAGGGGAGGAACTCTGCTGAGTTTTATGGATCAATAAAAGTATTACTGTTTCTTTTCAATCCATGTTTGGTTCTATTCTAAGATGATCTTCATTCTTCATTCTAAGACCGCGTTCTGACAACCACCCTTGTTCTTCTTGGGTTTAGAGTGCGTCTTTCATCGGACAAAATGAACCACTAGCTTGATTATACATCTCTTAGACGGCTAATCCACGACTTCGTTGGGAACTTCTCGAGACACTAGTTCAACCGGCGTTAATTACATACAGCCTGCCATAGAAGAAATCATTCATGGTTGAAGAAGACAGTAAGACCAGAGTTATCCAAAAGAACAAAGTATCTCCAAGCCTTAACCATCATCTTATCATTGCAAGCATATCAACCTAGTTGAGTTCTCTTTACTTTCTTTTATGCGTTTAAACAATCAAACAACCTTTTCTATCTGCCTGACTAAGATCTACAAGATAACCATAGCTTGCTTCAAACCACAATCCTCGTGGGATTGACCCTGACTCGCTCAGGTATTACTTGGACGATCCAGTGCACTTGTTGGTTTAGATGTACGAAGTGTAAAAATTTGTGCACCACTTCTTTGCACCCGAATTTTCATTGTGAATAACAAAGAATTGTTGTCAGTCTATGATTACTTATGTTTATTAGAAATTGTTAAATAGGTGATTAAGTGATATAACTTCTTCATTTGGGTTTTTATACATGGGACTTGTGTGTCCTTTTTCACTTAGTAATAATGCTGTTGGCAACCATATTTTGTTGGGTTTGTGCCGCTGTGGAAATTTCAATGATAGATGGTTCGAAGTTTGCGATTTCAAATGCCTTACATACTTTTTTATGTACCTATACATTGATTGACATGTGCACTCAACATATAAAGTCTTGTTCCATGTTTATGCACTTTTTCATTCAATCTTGTTAAAATGTTGATATAAACTTAATTGTTTTCCTGTATTTTTCATTTTATTGTGTGCATTTTTTATACTATGAACCTAAGATGCCAGGAAAGCTCATTACACAAAAAAATAAAGATTGAAAACACTATGTCAGTGCCCTCAAATGGAAGCTCCTACATCTTTATCCTCAAATCATGATGACTTTATGATTTCCTCACCCAGTGATGGTGGTGTCCCTGCACCAGAATCTTTTCACCCATTCCATCTGCTCTGGAGTGAACCAAGACTTGATACACAAACCAACACCAATGGTGTACAAACTTTGGAGCTAGGCAATGAAGACTTGGACCTAGAGGCAAACAAGGTAGATTCGTTTAAATAAAACATTGACAACCTATTTACTACTTCATTTGGTGAAAGTCACAAAGGACGTAAGACTACCGAGTTTTGGAATGTTCATATCATCGGTAACAAATCTTGAACCTCTATATATTCAAAATAATTAGACTCTGTTATGTTTATTTTTCTCGCATCTTGGACACAACAGTGACATAAATAAGGTTCTATTTTTTTATAGATTCGGATGGAATAATCAATCAAGAAAGCAAAATTAAGTGTGACGGAAGCTATGAATTGGCCTAATAATGGTAGAAAGATTATATTGAGGTTCAACAGGGAACTGCAACCAATTAGAGATAGAACTGGTCCATTGAGTGGAGTTCTTGGATTGTTAGGTGCTGATTATAACAAATTTTCTATCTGTGAAAAAAGTTGGCAAAAGGTGCTTGCCAAAGATAGGGTTTATAATGATTGCATAAAGGTAAACATTTATAGTATTGTTGAATTAAATCAATTCTTTCATTGTACAATTACTAACAGCATGAAATTATCGTAGCAGAAAATGCTCCACTTTGATGGAAATAGAGGTGGAAGTATTAAGAAAACAATTTTGAAAAGTATAGAGAAGTCTTGGAAGAATGCAAGGAATATGTTGTATCATGATTATTACAAATCAACAAGGACTCTTGAGGAAAATCTTGAGGGACGCCCAGTGGAAATTGATAAAGAGCATTGGAGATAGTTCCTTTGTTATCGTAATGACTCTGACACACAGGTAACCTATTTTGAATTTGTAAAGAAATATTACTATTTATGGTACATTAATATGGACAAATTTGGTGTCTAATCAATATTATTTTTTATGGAATAATAAGAAAAGTGCAGAAAAAATGCTGTAAATCAAATGAAATAACTATTCACTCACACTAGCGGTACTAAAAGCTTGGCGAGGCAAAAGAAAAATGAGGTAATTTAGGTTTGAATAATTCATTTTGAACTGTATTTTAGACTATATCTTCTTTATTTGGATTTAATACGGTTATAGTATAAATTATATTGTTACCATCAGAACTACAAAGAAGGAGAGTTGGTAGAGGAGAATTATGAACCTTAGTGCACAAACGACGTGATAGCTCATATATACATGAAGAAGCTCGGAGCATTGGTGTAAGTACTATGTTTAATCCTTTATATTGTTTCTCGTTGGATTTAATTATAAAATTGTGTTGAATATTCTCTAACCCATAATTGCTTATGTTTGCTTATTTATATCTGTAGAAAAAATTATGGAGATTAAGCAACGTAATGAATTCGCTAGAATATTGTCTGAAAATGATTCCCTTGCTCAAGCTCTCCAAAAAGAGCACTCGGGTAGAGTGCATGCCATGGGTTTCGGACTGACTCCAAGACAACTCTTCCATCTGAGTTCACAGTCGCCTCTAGATGGAGCTCAAATAGAGGAGGTCCAAGGAATGTTGTTTGAATTATAGGCAAAGGTGACAGCCGAGAAATTGAAAAGGAGGGTAGCGGAGGATAAAGTAGCAGCAGAGAAAGTGAAAAGGAAGGCAGTGGAGGAAGAAGTAGCAGTAGAGAAATTAAAGAGAAAGCCAATGGAGGATGATATAGCAACAGAGAAGATAAAGAGGCAAGCAATAGAGAGTGTTATAAGTTATCTAATTCAACGACAAGATGTAGAGCTGCCACCAAACATCGCTGCACAGACGAATTTTTTGGATGGACATAGCGAAAAATAGAAATTAGAATTTGATTTTATTTTATTTGAAGTATATATTTTGTTTAATATACTTTATTAATTAGAAAAATACTTTATTAATATTAATATAAATATATTAGTTTGTTTTGCAATTAAATTTTCGTGAGTTCTCGTACTCAATTTAGATTTTTAGAAAGACTTGATAAAATTTTTAAATTTAAAAAATAATCCCCAAAAAATATATGTATTCCCAGAATATTTAAAGAAAAATAAATTAATATATTTTAATTTAAAAAATTAGTAGCAATAAATAGTGGCGATTTATAATCGTCATAAATTTGAAAGAAAAAAATTACAGCACCAAATAGCTACGGTTAGTGACCGTCGCAGAAGAAGGTAAAAATCATCTTTGGCCATAACGTGACAGTTCAGAACCACCATAATTCCATCCACGACGCAAAATATTTGAATAGTGGTGGTTATACCAGCAGTTGTTGAAAACTATCACAAAATTCAATCCCCACATTTTAAAAGACGACCGTTCTTAAACTACTAATATTCTGTTTAGCAGTAATTTCAAATTGTCGCAAATCGTAAAAAACCGCCGTTAATATCCGTTTCTCTTGTAATTAAAAAAGATTATTATAAATTAAATAATGTTTGAGGGTCATAATTTAAAAATTATTGGGAGTCATAATTTAGTTTTTTGCCCTTTTTTTAATGCATTCATTTCCTTTTTTATATTTTTTAATTATTATTAAAATAAAAAATAATTTTAATTATAATAAGTATATAATTTTAAATTTAATAAATATATAATTATAAATATTAAATTAAATAAAATAACTTCATGTTATTATCTTCTTAGCAATATTATATAAATTGTTAACCGATGCTGTTGCACTTTGATAAAAATACACTACTAAGCAGCTGCTAACAAAATTAGAAACCTATGCATGGTACGAGATTACGCAACTGTAACTGCGGTCATAACACTGCTATTGTACGTGGTATCAATCCTATCAACATTACAGGGATAATTGTGGCCGTTACATATACATTTTTTTTTCTTTAATTTCTTCTTTATCCATCAATGGTTAACACAACCACAATGGTAATTTTAGGCTTTGAGTTATAATATAAATAAAGCAAAAGCTATGCATGGTAAGCAGTGTCTGATTCCTCAAGTTCAATGCCCTCCTCGGCAAGCCTTTTATCCTTGTAAACATACCACTTGGAACATAGTAAGAAAATCACGACGTTGAAAGCACTTAGAGTAGCCAATAGCCAATAGAAATTGTAGAGTTTCCCTTTGTTAAGGTTGTCGGCTAGCCATGGCTTTCGGGTTCCGGTGACCTTGTCCACTATGGTCACCAACAAGGAGCTGAAGAAGAACCCTAAGGATAAGGTGCTCAAGAACAAACCGGTGCTCATTGCTTTCATCCCTTTGGGACATTCCCTTAGGAAGAAATCTAGTTGACCTATGTAGGTGAATGCCTCTCCTGACCCCACAAAGAAGAACTGAGGGATTAGCCAGAACACGCTCAACGGGACCACCTGTGTGTTTCACAAATATAAATACGCACAATTTGTTAAAGACATAATAATTTATCAGCTTAAATTTTTAAAATAAATAATTTTACACCAAAATTTACAAAAAAAAAATATTTAATTTGAAATTGTCGGTTTAACGACAATTTTAAACCCCTGTTATTATCAAAATAAATTGCCATTATTCAGCGCGTTTGTTGTACTGCAAATCACGGATCAAATTTAAAAAAAACTTATGTCCATATCCCTTATCGATTTAAGTTTTCTGGACACATGCATACTCTCACGATAATATTAAAAGTAATATCGTACAATGCATAAATGTGCACAAAAAAAAGTATACATGTGCATACAAAAATTAATGGTTAAAACAGCTATTATGTACATATTATTTAATTTATTTTTAAAGTATATTTTATATTTTAATATATATTTTATATAAATAGTTGATTTAGAGTCTGTTTAATTAAGTTCATAATTAATTTTTTTAATTTTTAACTTATGAAAAAATATAATATTAATATTTAGTATAATTTTTAAAATAAAATTGTAATTTTTTAAAAAATTATTTAAATACTTATAAAGAAATTAAAAAAAACTTTTTTCATAATAAAAATATT
>NC_029772.3:39322755-39323402 GCF_000817695.3 Arachis duranensis | reverse complement strand
ATTATTCAAACACAAAAATGTTTAATTTGAGTATGTGATTGATTTCAAAGTTCTTTCGAATACCAAGGAGAATTTATTGAAAGGGATGTCCAAATTAACTTCCTTTGATAAAAGGGTATCCGAAATTCTATAGATTCCAATTCATGGTAGGAGCTAGCATTAATCTCAGAGAGCAAGCGGGTTTGACAATTGAATACAAAATTGACTGGGCTATACCTCCTATTAGTGTATAACAGACAAGATAGAATCACACCTTGCCAGAATACCACGTGATATGAGTGGTGCTTGTACTCATTTGATAATAAGGTTTTGGTAGTAATTAGCACGAAGTTAGTGTATGCTTTTTGTTTATTTTCTCAAAGAGCTTGCATGCATGTATCGGGCACAGCAACCGAATAAAGAAGCTTTATTTATTTTTATTACTGCAAAAATATGAGACCATGATCAATTAATCCTACACATCATTTAACAGCAGTATATATATGAGTTGATTTGGTGTAAGAAGTGGAAAATATTTACGTAATGAGAAATACTATCTTTTAGTATAATTTTTTTTCTAAAAGTTTAAAGCGATAAAAATAAATAAATAATTATATTTTTAATATATGTTTCACGCAAAATTTTTTTGAGTTTTTATAAATATTTTA
>NC_029772.3:39320755-39322712 GCF_000817695.3 Arachis duranensis | reverse complement strand
ATAGGCATATTTTTTATTTTTTTATTTGTCTTATATTAAAATATTTATTTTTTGGATTAACAAAAATCGAATTCTAAAATTTTAGATTATAAAAAATTTGATACTATCATGATATTAGTTTTTTAAAAAATTTAAACTTATAAAAGAAAGAATATAAATGATTATAATAATAATTCTAACAAAAATAAATTCTATTTATCTATCATCTGGGGCTAGAAATGCAACTTCATGATTTATCATAGGTAGTCCTTGAACCTAGAGATGGCACAAACAATAAAAATCATGTTCACGTCCGTGACAGTATCACAGTAAGGTTGGGTTGGTTGGGTGGAAGACAGCGACAAAAATTAAGGTATGAAAGACTATAGAACGAGAGGGGTTGATTGGTGAATAGGACACATATGCATATGGACATGAGGCGTGCACGTGAACTGAGGAACAGGCTTGCCACTGCTTTAGTCCTAGTGATTTCTACTTCCACTAATTTTATTTGGAAAGATAATTGGGAATCTCTGTAATTATTTTCTTAATTTTTACGTTTTGATATTTTAAAAAAATAAAATATATATCTACATTTTTCTCATTTAAATATTAAAAAATAATTTTAAAAATAAATTAGGACTTTTAATCTTTATTCTTTTCTTTTAAAAATCAAAGGGTACTACTGCTTGCATTCACAAGTGAACAATAATTATATATTCTATTTATATATTAATAAATTGTTTGGCTATAACTTTCACATACATAGATGAATTTTAGTGTAATTCTTTTTTGCTAATTGCACAGTTATGTATTAACAATCAAATCTTATTTTTAAAAAGATGATTATTAATTCATCAGCCCAACTTAATTAAGAGTTTCATTAAGGAGATATATATGATTTTTTTAGTAGTTTTTTTGAGTTTCTATTCCTAATTCTATGTTTTACCCTAAAATGATAGTTGTTTGTGGATTAAGGAGACATACATCAATGCATATCATTTTTTTATAAGTAAAATATAAAAGGAATAATGGGATACTAGGAAGGGAGTGGATAACGTGAGAGACTCCCTCCATCCCCAGAATGATTAAATGTTATTTGTTCAACTACCATTTACCTATAGTGATCTTCAGCAAAATAGAATATTATTGGAACAAGTAAACAAGAAATATTAAAATTTATCATTATTTTAATATACTCTATGTAAACACTATTTATTTTCTATTTGTAGAGGAAATAAATAAATAATAGAGGAAATAACAATGGTAAGATATCATTATCCCTAATTTATATATATATAAAATTATAATGATTATTATACAATACTTTAGTCAAGTAGATTAAAGAATATATTATTATCTTAATCCGATAAAAGAGATGAGTGTTATTTACACATCTTGTAAAAGAAGAGAATATCATTTTCTTTAATGATATTTGATTTAATTTAACACTCTATGATAATTATGTATAACAAATATTTTGCGTCTATTATGTATGTATCAAAATAAAATTTCCATTTTATGGTTTCTTAACTAGTACTATATATCATAATAAGAGTAATGATTATGCAAACCTCTTTTATAATTTGTGGTTGAAATTTACCTAGAGAAGAAAGGGAGCATTTTAATTTCCTCCAATAGTAAATACCTTTTTTTTTCTAGCATTATAATTAAGCTGTTATAACTTCTGTGGTCACCGCTCGCAAGTTGAGTAAACAAGAAGATAGGATAAAAAAGAGCGGAAGATATTTACTTTTAACAAATAAAAAGGACACTCATACGAGTGTCATTGATCAAACGTGTCAACGTCCTAATTATTATCTGTTAAAAAACATTTTCATTCTTATAGTGTCAAGTAATGTCACGAGTAGTTATGTGACGAAAATATTATATTTAAGTAGGATTGTTTTCAATATGACTATGATATAGTAATATAATAATTATAAGATTTTAAAAATAATATTATTATAATTAAAAT
>NC_029772.3:39318745-39320188 GCF_000817695.3 Arachis duranensis | reverse complement strand
AATTACTATATTTATTTAGTGAGATTAAAAAAAATAAATTTTTAAGTATATAATTAATGATAGTTTGATAAAATTACTAAAAAAAGAATTTGAAAATGTAAAATGTTAAAATACAAATAACAAAATAATTTTGTAATAATTTAATTATTTTTATTATTTTATGTAAAAAAAAAATTTGTTTATTAAGATCTAAAAGATGATATTAAAATTAGTAGTATTAAAAAATATTAAAACTTTATATTAAAAAATATGAAAAATTTATAAAAAAATTAATTTGATTAATTTTTAAAATTTTAGAGATAAAAATTATTAACGTGTATATTTTAGAAACTAATTTAATTACAAATAAATTTATGATATATGTCAAATAATAAGTGGTATATTAAGTGTCAATTATCTGATATATCAACTAATTATTATGTCATGTACTATTTAATGTGATATATCATCATTTAATTAACTTAACGAAAGAAATAATTTGATTTATATTTTATTTTTTAAAAATTAAATATGATTAAAAAATTATTGAAAAATCAATTTAAAAAAGAGTAATCTTTTAAATATGAATTTGATTATTAACGGAGTGATCAATTTTTAAATTAAAATCACAAACTATTTTTATGAATTTAGACTAAAAATTATTTTATCAAAATAATTTTCAATGGTTTTATAAATATTTTTGCACCGTTTATTCAACTAGGGATGTTCTCAACTATTCCCAAGGCTCACGGAAACGTAACTATCTAGACTCGATTATTCATATTTTTTTCCGAATCATGAATTTACATTTTTATAAGTTTCTCCCTTCGAAATTTGGAAGTGTCCTATGTTTGCACGCAATGATTTGTTTTTGTAATTACTTTTGAAATCTAATGTCAGCAATCAACAGTTCTAATATAATTAGTATATACACTAAACCCATCAAGCATTAAATCTGGTTAAATATGCAGAAAGAACGCTTTGTGAGAAAGGGAAATAAAAGGTGGGGCCAATATGTAATTATCCACTACTTTTTCTTTCCCAAGGTTGAAGGAACTGTAACTAAATATATTAATTTAGGAAAAATATAGACAAATAACATCTAATTAATTTTAGATAATTATAATCAAGAATTATTAATTTTATATTTTCTAAAAATAAAACTTAAATAATAACTAATTAATAATAATTAATTAATATAAAATATAATTTAAAAATATTTGTTAACTTGTTGTCGATTAGATCTTTATTAATTATTTGACGAGATTGATTAATTTAATAGCATTATTATAAGTTATTGCATCTTTATTAAATTGACATCCTTATTAAATTGATTTTTGTTTTGATTTTCTTTTGGTGTATTGGAGAAATAAATGTATTTGTAAGGAAAAATTAATGTATTTGAACATAATATAATATGAATACTTTAATTTATATATATTAAAAAAATGAAAATCACAATTA
>NC_029772.3:39318354-39318596 GCF_000817695.3 Arachis duranensis | reverse complement strand
TTAATACTAATTAATTTTCTTTTTTTTTTTAAACTAAAAATGTTAATGTCGTAATATTCTTCCTAAAATTTATTAGAATATCTGAAAAAAAAATTATGAAGTTGCTTTTTTCCTTTTAAGGTAGAGAAGATATTTAATTCCTTATCTGTCTGGTTACTTTTTTCCTCCCGCTGTTTGACTATTTCTAGTGTTAGCTTGATGCATTGATGTCTCAAATTTAATTTCAAGTATGATTGATGCTA
>NC_029772.3:39304996-39318306 GCF_000817695.3 Arachis duranensis | reverse complement strand
ACCGATAAATGAATACGTGATGTATGTGTGTACGGACTGTTTATAATAAGGTAAAAATTTAGGTAAAAGTGTTACCGGTACTGCTTGGTATGAGGCAACATCTGCTTCTTCTTACTGATTGCTTCATCAGAGATGATGTCATCAACGTTGAACAGCAACGACGAATCTGATGGCAGTTCCAACCTCCTCTTCCTCCATGCCGCCACAAACACCACCGCGATCTGCGTCAGCGGGCTCCCCACCAGTTTCTTGAACCGGTACCTTCTAGTTCCAGACAAGAACACAACCAATCCACACAATATAGCACATGCACATATACCATAACCCCAGTCCCTGCCAAAGTTATCTTGAATATAAACAAGAACCGTAACCGCCAAAAGGGACCCTATGCTTATGAAGAAGAAGAACCAGTTGAAGAACTTAGTCATTTGTCCCTTCTCCCCTTTGTTCGACTCGTCAAACTGGTCGGAGCCGAAGCCTGAGACGCTAGATTTGAGTCCTCCGGTGCCGAGGGCGATTGTGTATAGCGCCAAGTATAGTACCATGAGTTGCGTATTTGATGCAGGTACACAAGGTGTGGATGGGTCTTTGCATTTCCGAGGGTGTAGTCCCGGAATTATGGTCGATATTGTCAAGATTGTTACTCCCTGTTGTATCGACACAATATCATACACACAATTTTTATTAATATCTAACCAAAGAAATTAAAAAACTGAACTTGAGAGCAGAACATGCTCTGTTTCACCAAAGGAAGCCAAGTAATTTTTGTTTTAAGGGGTTGTTTGCGAGTTGGAATTTTATTAGGATATATTTTTAAAATCCAGCCCGCAAACAAGTCCTAAAAGTATTCTCCTTGAGCATACTCTTTCGCGGGTAGAATTCAATTTTTGTTGGTGGCGAAAGCAAAGCGGAGTGATTAATATCATGAGATGTAAATATAAACATAGTGGGAAGATGATTAAAAGAGATGAAATGGAATGTCTTACAGTTGCTTGAACGGTTGCGAAGATGGCTATGGTGAGGTATCTGTCACGGACAGAATGGACAAAAGAAAACCAGTGAGTGATCACATGTAAAAAGTGCAAAGACAAAAGTTAATCTGAATAAAAAAAAATTATATATATAAACAAATAATTAAATCCAGCTCTTGTCTTTCAAACACCTTTTTTTTTTCCCTTTTGGAAGTAAAATATTCCAAGGAGATTGAAGTATCATTGAACACAAAGCATTAAGAAAGCAACATTCTACCTTCCAATAAAAGTATCAGCCAAGAAGCCACCGAGCAAGCAGAGCATGAAAGAGGTTCCGAGGAAGTTGGTTACTATGTTTGCAGAAGCAGCATTTCTTAAATGCATCGTACCCGTCAAATACGTCACCAGATTCACCGCGATTCCAAGCGTGGTTAACCTCTCACATGCTTCTCCTCCTATTATACATAAAAACAATCAAAACAAGACATTACTTTACACTCTCATCATCTGATCTCTGTACAAATTAAAAAAACATTTGTGTGGTAATAGTAGTATGGACCTAAGATCATGGCTGCAGCAGCCCAACCACCAGTTTTGGACCTCTCAGCTGGGCGACCCTTGTAGTCCCAGGCATCGGGAATGGTCTCCCCTTGTGTTTGAGACAAAGTTGCCATTTTTGATTGGGGAGATCGAGAAGAGACGGGGAAAGGTCACCAAGTTGGGTGAGGGCGAGGGAGTTAAGGTTCTCGGAGGCTTGTGTTTATATATAAGCAGAGCGAGGTGAGGAGGGACCATGAAGGAATTACGACTGAGATTTTAATAATGTTCATCATAGATGAGAGAGGCTCTTCGCCTAGCTAGCTACCCAATCATTCATTAGAATTATGTGTGAAAAAAGTTAAGTTCCTCCTTGGCAATCATGAACTAGGATACATTAAATTAATTATGATGCCGTTTTTTATTTTTTTTATTTTTTATACAAATTGTTATCTAGTGTTTGAAATCCAGAAAATTGTTTTCTAAATGACAAATGCTCTATGAATCCAAAAATATTTTATAATGTTAAAAATCAGCTATCACATATATATATATTTTTTATATCTTTGTTTCAAATATGTTTCAACAGTCTAACTAAAAATGAAAGAAAATGATGCTTTTGGCAAAGGCTACATTTTTTTAACTATGGAGACGCTTTAGTAGGAAATGCCTATTCGGTCATTGCCTATTCTCAAAAGTTATGTTTTCTTGTACTAAAAACTATATTTTCCGCGTTTGAGAATAGGGTGTGCTTTTCAAGTAATACTGGTCAGGACCAAGACTACACTTTTCAACATCCATGCTTACTAGAATAGGCTACACTTATTTTTGCTACAGCATTACCTTTCAAACGTAGCCACATTGTATACCATAGCTACTCTGTATAAATGTAGCCTTATGTCCGTCAATTTTTTTAATATATATATATATATATTCTAATCAAATCCAATTGACTCGGCCATTCATTGCGGATGCTGTTTGTTAGTTAGTTGTCACTTGTCAGTTTAATAGAGAAAAATCAAACTATTTACAATTCCAGTCAATACAAAAGATTGATGATAAATAAATGAACCATAGGTATATTACCTTCCTTCTCAAATAACTTTTGTAGGTTTTTCTTTAGATGGTACAAAATTTCCAGAAAAAAAGAGAAAAATAAAATTCTGTTAATAAATCAATACAAAAATATTCATCACCTACACGGCTATAATAATGTTTAAGAAGGTTTTATCATGCTGTTATAGTAATCCTATAAACTTGTTAGCTGTTACAGTATGCAAGATACAGTAAACTAATAACATCGAAGTAATTCATTGAGGCAATTTATGTACATCACAAAACTTGTTTGGACTAACTACATTCATGAAAATTCAAGCAATTCTTACTGGCAGAGCATACAATAGTAGCAAACCTTGCATTCCATGAGCACTTTCCTGAACAGGAGCAATATTGTGTCGGACAATAACAGATAAAAAAGAAACAAATTTCCTAGGCAATAACGGCAGCAAAAAAAAAACAGATAAAAATTGTACCTGTCGGTGTTCCCAAGCTATTTACTTTTGTAGAAGATGCATTATTAGAAGTCGACGCAGAAGATAATGTTAAAGACCTTGTAGTTCTTCTGGGAATTTGTGCAGCTTCCTCTGAATTCATGTTTCCTCTGATAAAATCAACAATGGAATCAAAATTTTGAAAAAACAAATTGTAACGGATTCCATGTACTCTTAGGCTTGATAATAATAACAATAACCCATTGTACTGGAGTTCAAATTCACACAACCTAAAAGAAACTAACACTAACTCTAATGGATATACTAATCAGATTTATGAAAGCATCATCATCATCATACAGTGAAATTTAACATGAGTGATATCAAAGCCTCAATTCAATAAATGGCTTTCAAAATTCACAAACTAGAATGCAAAATTAATTAAGTTTCATTGGTTTGAAAGGAAAAACCCTAAATTAAACCTAAAAGAAGAGAAAAGGATTATGGAGTGAAGAAAGGTCATTACCGAGCAAACATAGAACACAAATGCGAGCAAATCCAATTGGGTGCGCGTGGCAAGCATCAAGACACAACGGCTTGGAGACGGTGCAGTAGCTCAATGGTGAGCTCCAGTTGACGGCAGCGTGGCGACAGAGCACAACGGCGGCGAGACATCCCTTCTTTCTCCCTTCAAGCTCCTCAGTGGTGGCACAGCAGCTCGATGGTGGCAGAATGGCGACGGCAACAAGTCCCAACAGCGGCGACGAAGCACCCCCTTCTTCTCTCTTCCATTGTGTTTTCTCTCTTCCTCATGCTCTTCTCGCTAGCGCTCAACGACGACGGCGATGGCGGCGGAGCCCTAGCCAACGTCGTCCTTTCTTTCCTTCCTACGCCTCTCCTCTCTTCTTCTCTTCTTCTTTCCGTTCTCCCCCTTTCTAATTTTTTCTCCCTTTCGTGTGTGTGTTGAGTGAGGATGAGAGTAACTACAAGAGAACCGATAATTTGCGGTGGTTTTTTGGTGGATTTACGGCGATTTAAAACGTTGCAAAACAATATACTGGCGGTTCCAGAAATGTTGCGGTTTAGGGGATGGAAATTTGATTTTGCGACAGTTCTAATGAACCGCTACCACAACCGCAAAACCAAGGATTAGCGTCATTTAATTTAACGGTAGTTTAAAACCGCCGTTGTTTCAGTGAGTGGATTTAAAAAATAAATTGTAGTGGTTACAAAATTGCCACAAACTTATGTGTGTTTTTTAAAAAAATTGTGACGGTTTTGAACCGTCACAATTTCATAAACAAGCTTAAAAAAATGACTAATTACAATAATTTATATCATTTTTCTTTACTATAACCTATTTTCTTTACATCATGTTTATTAAACTTGAGATATTAATATAAAAAACACTAAATAAACAATATTAAACTTATAGATAATTCCAAAATGTTAACTAAAATAACACTTATTTGTAAAATAATAAAACATGATACTTGAGTACTACTAGTGCACATACTAGCATATGTGTGTGTGTGCAGGAAAAACAAACTAAGGTGGTAAAAATAAGCTCTTCAAAAAAATAATGTGGTATAAATAAACTTTTTAGAAAAGTCCTAAATATTGAAGTCACGTTGAGAGTCATTACTAACAAATATAAACTATAGGATATATCTCATTTGGATCATTGTGCAAGTCTTTGTGTCTCGTTTTGGTCATTGTTGAGAGTTCCATTCTCTTCAGAATCCTAGCATTATAAGAGAATGATAGTATCCATTGACATCTCAACAACTCCAAAAAAAAGAGTTGCAACAAAGTACCCAAGAACTCAGCAAACTCGCAATGCACAGAATCTAAAATGAGGTTTGAATAAACACTGTTGAAAACCACTTTTCTTGGACTTGAAAACTATGTGTTCATAACTGAAAGTTGAATCATCATATCTAATACTTAGTTTTAAATAATAATTCATCTCCGCACCATACTCACACTACTACATACTTGACTTTTACGAACATTTAAAAAATGTTACCAAATCATATTAAAATGTTACCTATGTATATTAGTAACATTTTTACAAATGTTAAATATACTTTATGTTACTAAAGAGTTTTACTAATATTTATCTAAAGATTTAATAACATTTAGTAAAAATATTACAAAAGATATTCTATAGTAATATTATGAGAAATGTTACAATAAACTATTCATAGTAACACTTAAGAAAATGTTATAATAGATATTTTTTGTAACATTTAAAAAAAATATTACCATAGATATTTTTTGTAACACTTAAAAAAATATCACAATACATCTCTATAATAACACTTTAAGAAATATTACAATAGATCTTCTATAGCAATATTCTAACAAATATTACGATTTATATTTTTTGCTAACATTGAAAAATGTTACGAAAAATCTTCTTTGTTAACAATAAGAAAAATATTACCATAGATTTTTGGTAACATTTATAGCTATAATATCTATTTACTATTTTTATATTTTAATATGTAATCATTTATTTATTTATTTTTACATACATTAGACGGTTATTACCACTAATTTAAATGCACAAAACATTGAAAATAAATTCATAATAAACACAAAGTATAATAAAAAGAAAACTAATAAACAAATTAAATTTTTTTCTTTAATATTGGTTAAAATTACCACAAAATAATTCTAAAAAAACAAAATATTATAAAATCCAAATCTTCTCTAATTTGTCATCTTCAATCAATATTAACAATTCAAACAAATAAATTAGAATATAAGATCTAAATCTTTTTTAGTTTGTCATCTCAATATTGCTAACACACCACTTTCTTCTTTTTTAATTTTTTCTTATGTTGATCATGCTTCTTTTTCTCTAATTTTAAGTCAAAAACTTTTTGAGTAGAAGGAGAATAAAGAGTCTGCAAAAAGATAACAACTATTTTAAGGCACCAATACCAATATTCTCACTGAACAAGAAGAAAAAAGTAATATCAACTCTATTCAACTAATCTCAATATGATTATTACAAAGTTTTGATTTTTAGTTCTAAATATACATGCTTCTGTTTTGGTGAAAGAATCACATTCTTCTCCCTTGTTCGAGGCAATTGCTTAGCTTGAGACTTAAAAATATCTTCTGTAATAGTAGATGATTTTAGAATATTTCTATTAGCTGACTTTGATTTACTTTGAACCTATAACAAAAGAAAATAATATTATTATACTAATTGTTATATATGTTTACATTATTTAGTTGAATTAAAACAAATGATGATTAAGATATAATTGGCATACACAATAATAAAATTATTAATATTATAAATATGAAAATGACAAATTAGTGATATTATTAGTCTATAAATGCTAAGATTGGAGTTATTTTAGTGTAGATTAAATAATTGACTACATTTTAGAACAACATTATAACGAGTAAATTTTATAATTAATTATTAAGGAAAAAATACAAAGAAATATATAAACACCTCTTTTTCATTAGCGTAGTAACTTCATGATGTGTTGTTGCAGTAGATTCTATTTCCTTCTCATATAGAGTAGTTGACATGAAAGAAAAATTTAGAATCTCTACTCTTGGGAGGCCTTTTTATAGCTGATTGAAAAACATATTAAATCCACACAACATCTGTGACTTCATAGCTTCCATTCTTTCTTGAGTTTTGGTTTCTATCTCCTCTTGTATTTTTTGTTGTATATTCTAAATTTCAGCTTGAACATTCTCTTTAACTTCTTCAATTAATTTCTCTGTCTCAACTTAAGATTTAGGCCCCTACAAATTTGAAGCTAAAACACCTCTACTATAAGTTCAGACATGACCGGGTTGATCTTTTCCAAACACTTGGGAAAGTATATCATCTTAGTTTGTGCTTTTTAATTTTTCACGATGTGAAGCTATGGCATCCTCAAGCTCTAACTAAAATCCAAAATTCAAACTACATTAATTTATGACAAAATATCTATATCACACAAAAGAAATATATATATATATTAACAGAAATACATATCTTACAAAAATTTTACTTACTCCCTCACTCATTGATTTTTCATCTCTTGACTTGTGTGTTAAAAAGAACATGTTCACCCGACATGGTTCTCTTCTATCAAGGTTTTTCATTACATATTAAGAAAAAACACAATTAAATAAAAATGAACCAATGCAAATAAGACAATGTAAACACATTAATTCTACCTCTTCTTCACGTATTTCAACAAATATTTTTTATCATATTGTATGTTGACTTGTATTCTTTACTCTACTAGCTTTATTCTTCTTGTTTTATTCCTTTAAAATCATAAAAGGTAATTGAATAATTAAGCCTAAAAATAGAAAAATTAATTAGTATAACTAATTATAGTATAAAGGAAATTACATGCTAAGAATTAGTATAACTTAATAATATCAGGCTCCAAAATTGAATAAGAATCTTCCAATGATCAAGTGGAATAGTACAAGGACAATTCTTTATATTGTAAGCTAGTGACATGTTTTCCTTAAAATACCATTTTTTCAACCGATTTTTATATGTCCTCCAAGATGAACCCAAGGTTTTGAAAACCCACTCTTTACCAAGTACTCCAATGTCAAACTTTTCTTACACCATAATGAACATAGATATGTTAATTAATATATAGTTTTTGAAACCAATAAAAGAAAAACACCTAAGTTAAAAGTGTAAAAATGTAATACAATATTAGCTTCCTGGTGCGGAATTTATAACCCACAAACTAACCAATAAGTGCACCGGGTCGTACCAAGTAATACCTCAGGTGAGTGAGGGTCGATCCCACGAGGATTGATGGATCAAGCAACAATGATTGATTGATTGGCTTAGTCAGACAAATAGGAAGGAGTGTTTGAATACTCAAAGAGAATTAAACAATCGTGCAGAAATTAAAATAATAAAGTAAATGGGTTGGGAATAAAGTATGTAGAAGGCAGTTAAGGTTTCAGAGTTATCTATTTTTTTGGATTAACTTTTCTTACTAACTATTTTAATCATGCAGCATTTAATTTATGGCAACCTATATGTGACTAGACCCTAATTCTTTAGACCTTTCTAGTCTCCCCTAAAATTCATCAACTGCCAATATCTTGGTCAATTAATTCCAATTAGAGGGTGATGATCAAATTCTAGTTTATATGCCACAAAAATTCTAATTGCCCAAAAATAAAAGGATTATATGTCACGTATCCCGTTAAGTCTAGATAATTAAAATTTAGGAGAATGTGTTTTCAAGCTGTTCTTCAAGTAAAGAGCTTTTCCAAGTTATACAAGAACTCAAATAGAAAGAGGGTCATACTTTCGTTCCACCCAAATTCATAAGATAAAGAGCGAAAACAATTCTTAAATTATAAATCCATACATGAATTAAAATAGAAAAAGCAATAAAATCAATCCATACAAATAAATAGAGCTCTTAACCTTAACAGTGGAGGTTTAGTTGCTCATGACTCAGAGAAAATAAGGATTCAGGTAAAATGTATTTTGGTAGTCTGGAATGGGGATCTCCCTTGGTATAGAATCCTAAAATCTTTTATATCTAATCCTCATTAATTTAAAATCTAATATCTAAACTAATATCTTTTCCTCTAATATTTAAATTTAAATTAGAATTAATTATGGCAATCAACAAGTCTTCAAGTGATGGATGGGGACCACTTGCTTCGTAGGACCCACGCCTAACTTGGAAAGTAACAGGAAGTGTTCCCTTGAGTCCTCCATTTTGCAGCCTCTGATCTGTGCTTTTTGGGCCAAAAACTGGGTCAAAAATAGCCCAGAAATTGCCCCCAGCATTTTTTGCATTTTTTGCACGTGGCGCATGTCACGCGTACGCGTCAGTCACGCGTACGCGTCGATGGTCATCTTCACGTGTCACGCGTACGCGTCAGGTATGCGCATGCGTATGCGTCATCCACGCGCACGCGTTATCTTGGAAAGCTCTAAATCACGCGTACGCGTCAGGTACGCACACGCATCACTCCTCGCTGATCATCTTCTTTAATTCTTGAGCTCCTTCCATTTGTGCAAGCTTCCTCTCCATCAGATCCAGCCAAATGCTACCTAAAATACACAAAATTGCACAAGACTCAAAGTAGCATCCATAGTGGCTAAAAGACAATTAATTATTGATTAAACTTAACGATTTAAATGCAAATTCACTAGGAAAAGATAAGAAAGATGCTCACGCATCACAACACCAAACTTGAATTGTTGCTTGTCCTCAAGCAACCAAAATAATACAGGCTTAGGATGTGAATTTGCATGAGAGTGAGAGTTTGTTAAGCTCATGTCTCTTCTTAAAATGGGGTTTATTCGTTGTAATTTTGAACAATTTTGGCATCTCACTCTCCTTTGAATTAGAAAAATGTCAGTGTCATTTAGAATTAGAATCTGGATCATATTATGAACTCTCTGATCTTTAAACTTCAGTTTAATCCTTGAACACAGCATAATTTTCTTTAATTTATTTTTTTGGTGCTTTGCACCTTGAGCCTAGCCGCGACTTTAAATGTTTTGTCTCAAGGGTTACTTGACACAGAAACACCACAAGCACTTAACTGGGGAACTTCCTTTCAGTTCTGATTTTTCTTTTAGTTACTCCCAGACAGTGGTGCTCAAAGCCTTTAGAATACTCTGTTAAACGCACTTGGTCTCAACTCTAAGTGTTCTGTCTCAAGGATTACTTGACATAATCACACCACAAGCATATGACTAGGGAAACAACTCTTTGAGCTTTTAATCATGTCTGACCTCCCTAGTCATTGATGCTCAGAGCCTTGGACCTAGGTTTTATTATTATGTGTAATTTTTTTTGCTACTTCTTTTGCTTCAAGGATTAAATTTTTATTTATTTCAGAGAAGTCATAATAATTCTCTAAATTCCTGTTCCTTATACATCAACATCCTTTGATTCAAATTCAAATATGCACTGTTCATGTCATGCATTCAAAATCACAAATAATACCACCACATTTAAGTAAGTAAGAATACTCTTAAATATAAACTCAATTTCTCATGCAGTACATCACTTCTTTTTCTTTTGAATTCAAGCTTTGTGAGTAATACATGAAACAAAAATAAGTACTAAAGATCATGCAAGCAATCAAAGCAACAGGAAACAGAAGACAACACAATAAGAACGGAAGAGAAATAGAATGAAAGGAACTCAACAACCTCAGTTATGCTGGTGGTCATCTCATTCCTTCATGAAGAACATTCTTCTCCCTTTGGTGCTAGACAGAAAAGCCATAAGCGAAGCGTCAACACCAAACTTAAAGGTTTGCTTGTCCTCAAGCAAAGAAGAACTGCAAACAGAGAGAGACATAAAAGCAATTAATATGATGAAAGAAGAAGAAAAAGATAAAAGAACAAGACATAATTAGTATTTAGGAGGTGGATGATTTGAAATCAGGCGCTGAGGTGGTTTAATTGGGTGTCGCATGCGACGCGTATGCGTGAGGCACGCGTAGGCGTGGATCCATACAAATTTCAAGCGACGCGTACGCATGGACAGCCAGAATGGGAAAACGACGCGAACGCGTCAGGGACGCATCCGCGTGGTGGGGCTTGTGCGCCCAGCATAGTTCCAGCCCCACACCGGCATAACTTTCTGGCCAAACACCTTTTACACCGATTTTACTCATCCATGCGTGCGCGTGCTTGACGCATACACGTGGAGTGTCAAAAGTGCAGTGGACGCGCACGCGTCATGGACGCGTACGCTTGAGCCAATTTGTGCGCAAAACACACTTTCTGCTCCCCCCGCGCAACTTTCTACCAGAATATCTATTTACGCCGATTTTCAAGGTCACACGTGTGCGTCTGTGGATGGCTAAAGGCGTAAACGACGCGCACGCGTGAGGTACGCGTATGCGTGACCTTGTTTCTGTGTAAGGCATAGTTCGAGCGTCACTCTTGCTCATCTCTCGGGTAAGTTTCTTCTTCGTCTCTTTTTTTTCGAAGTGTTTAGTTCCTGTTCCCAAATAGCTGCTTGATCAGATAGAACTAAATAAAAATGAAATAAATAAGAAAACTAAGGATACAAAATTATCGGGTTGCCTCCCGACAAGCGCTTCTTTAACGTCACTAGCTTGACGGTCAGTTATGCTAATTCAGCAGATGAGCAGACCTCTGGCAATCAATCTCGCCTCCAAGGTAGTGCTTTAACCTCTGGCCATTTACTGTAAATTTTTTGTCAGAATTCTCTTCCTCTATTTCCACATGATCATATGGTGAAGCTCTGGTAACCATAAATGGTCCTGACCACCGGGATTTCAGCTTCCCGGGAAAGAATTTGAGCCTTGAATTATACAAAAGCACTCTCTGTCCTGGCTCAAATACTCTGATGGCAATCTTCTTGTCATGTAATAACTTGGTCTTCTCCTTATAGAGATTGGCATTCTCATAAGCTGAATATCTAAATTCATCAAGCTCATTTAACTGGAGCATTCGCTTAATTCCTGCAGCTTCTGAATCAAGATTCAGATACCTGAGTGCCCAGTAAGATTATGTTTCAGATCAACTGGCAAGTGACAGGCCTTCCCATAGACCAACTGATAAGGGGACATGCCAATGAGAGTCTTGTACGCTGTCCGGTATGCCTAGAGAGCATCATCAAGCTTCCTAGACCAGTCCTTTCTTGGGACACTGACGGTCTTCTCTAGAATCCTCTTAAGTTCCCTGTTAGAAACTTCAACATGTCCACTTGTCTGTGGGTGATAGGGGCTTTCCACTTTATGACGGACTCCACATCTCTGCAGAAGAGAGTCTAGCTATCTGTTGCAGAAGTGGCTTTCTCCGTCACTAATGAGGGTCCTTGGCACACCAAACCGGCTAAAGATATATCTCTGAAGAAAGCTCATTACCACCTTGGCATCATTGGTGGGTAAAGCCACAACCTCCACCCACTTGGACACATAGTCAACTGCCACTAGAATATAGTTGTTTGAATGTGAGGGTGGGAAAGGTCCCATGAAATCAATACCCCACACATCAAATAACTCCACCTTCAGAATCCCCTGCTGTGGCATTTCATGGTTGGCAGGGAGATTCGTGGCTTTTTCACATCTGTCACAGTGCTTTACAAATGCTCTTGAATCCCTGAAGAGAGTCGGCCAGTAGAACTCGCTCTGAAGGACCTTTGTAGCTGTCCTTTCACCATCAAAGTGGCCTCCATAATCTGAACCATGACAGTGCCAGAGAATCTGCTGTGTTTTTTCATTTGGGATACATCTCTAGATGATACCATCTGAACACCTTTTAAAAAGGTATGGTTCCTCCCAAATGTAGTAATTTGCATTTGTCAATAGCTTCTTTACTTGTTGCCTACTGTACTCCTTTGGAATAAAATTCATGGCCTTGTAATTTGCAATGTCTGCAAACCATGGAGCCTGCTGAATGAGAAACAACTGCTCGTCTGAAAATGTCTCAGTCACAGCTGTGGGTGGTTGTACTCCTGCTTCAGGCTCAATTCTGGAGAGATGGTCAGCTACTTGATTTTCTAACCTTTTCTTGTCTTTTATCTCAATATCAAACTCCTGAAGGAGCAACACCCATCTGATTAATCTTGGTTTATAATCATGTTTGGTTAGAAGGTACTTCAAAGCAGCATGATCAGTATAAATAATAACCTTAGAACCAAGTAAATAGGACCTAAACTTATCAACAGCATACATGATGAGCAGATAATTTGTACGCTTTTTGGCATTGTTTTTAGTATGTTTTTAGTATGATCTAGTTAGTTTTTAGTATATTTTCATTAGTTTTTAGTTAAAATTCACTTTTCTGGACTTTACTATGAGTTTGTATGTTTTTCTGTGATTTTAGGTATTTTCTGGCTGAAATTGAGGGACCTGAGCAAAAATCTGATTCAGAGGCTGAAAAGGACTGCAGATGCTGTTGGATTCTGACCTCCCTGCACTCGAAGTGGATTTTCTGGAGCTAAAGAAGCCCAATTGGCACGCTCTCAACGGCGTTGGAAAGTAGACATTCTGGGCTTTCCAGCAATATATGATAGTCCATACTTTGCCCAAGATTTGATGGCCCACACCGGCGTTCAAAGTCACCTTCAGATTTCCCAGCGTTAAACGCCGGGACTGGCACAAGAATGGGAGTTAAACGCCCAAACTGGCACCAAAGCTGGCGTTTAACTCCAAGAAGAGTCTCTACACGAAAATGCTCCAATGCTCAGCCCAAGCACACACCAAGTGGGCCCGGAAGTGGATTTCTATGTCATTTACTCATCTTTGTAAACCCTAAGCTACTAGTTCTCTACAAATAGGACCTTTTGCTATTGTATTT
>NC_029772.3:39304530-39304671 GCF_000817695.3 Arachis duranensis | reverse complement strand
CACTGAGAGGATGGGAGGTAGCCACTGACAACGGTGAAACCCTTGCATAAGCTTGCCATGGAAAGGAGTAAGAAGGATTGGATGAAGACCGTAGGAAAGCAGAGAGACGGAAGGAACACAGCATCTCCATACGCTTATCTA
>NC_029772.3:39303575-39304515 GCF_000817695.3 Arachis duranensis | reverse complement strand
CGCTTATCTGAAATTCCTACCAATGAATCTGCATGAGTATTCTATCCCTTTTATTATTTATTTTCTTATTTCTATTTTCGAAAACCCATAAACCAATTTAATCTGCCTAACTGAGATTTACAAGGTGACCATAGCTTGCTTCATACCAACAATCTCTGTGGGATCGACCCTTACTCGCGTAAGGTTTATTACTTGGACGACCCAGTACACTTGCTGGTTAGTTGTGCGAAGTTGTGTTTATGCCATGGTATTGAACACCAAGATTTTGGATTCATTACTGGGGATTATTTGATTTGTGAAAAGTATTGATCACAATTTCGTGCACCAAGTTTTTGGCGCCGTTGCTGGGGATTGTTCGAGTATGGACAACTGACGGTTCATCTTGTTGCTTAGATTAGGTATTGTTCTTCAGATTTCTTTAAAAATGAATTCTAGAGTTTCATGATGATCTGTTGAAATCTGGCTAGCTGAGAAGCCATGTCTAATCTTATTGGACCGAGGTTTCAACTTATCATCACAAGAGCTTGTTGGTTTCTATCAATCTTGCTGTTGGAGCAATGATCTGCTGAGGCTTGGCTGGCCATTGGCCATGTCTAGTGTTTTGGACCGAAGCTTTCTTTGAAAGCTTGGCTGGCTGTGAAGCCATGTCTAATTCCTGGACCGGAGTCTTAGACTAGCATTGCAATGATTCCTAGAATTCAAATTAAGAATTCTGAAACCTTTATTTTCTGTTTTCACATAATTTTCGAAAAAGCACAAAAAAATTACAAAATCATAAAAAACCAAAAAAAAGATTTTATGTTTCTTGTTGAGTCTAGTATCTTATTTTAAGTTTGGTGTCTTTCATGCATTGTTTATTTGATCTTGGTTCTATTTTCAAGTCAATAGTACAGGGAACTGAAGATTCAGAACATGCAGCAGAGGAATTACACAGAAAAAG
>NC_029772.3:39302035-39303369 GCF_000817695.3 Arachis duranensis | reverse complement strand
GGGAAGATTTTGTTTTCAAATCAAATTTTTTTTAGTTTTCAAAATCTTTTCAAAATCAAATCTTTTTCAAATCAAATCTTCTCAATCAAATCTTTTTCAAAATCAATTTCTTTCTATTTTCAAAGATACTTGCTATCAATTAATGAATTGATTCAACATTTCAAGTATGTTGCCTTTTCTGCTGAGAAAGGTTCAATGTTTGAATCATATATTTTCTTGATAGCCAAGTCATTAATTTTTAAAATCAAATCTTTTTTAAAATGTTTTTCAAATCATATCTTCTCAATCATATCTTTTTAAACTAATCATATCTTCTTAACCACATCTTTTTTAGAATAGCTTTTAATCAAATCTTTTTGATTTCTAATTTCAAATTCTTTTTCAAAAATCGCTTGATTTCTTTCCCACTTTTATTTTCGAAAATCAATTAGTGTTTTTCAAAATGTTTTCAAAATCTTTTACTTAATTTTCGAAAATTACTTCCCCTCTTCTCACATCTTTCTATTTATGGACTAACACTATTCCTCAATGAACAATTCGAACTCCATCTCTCTTGATAAGTTCAAATTCTTCTACTTCTGCCTTCTATTTTTCTTTTCCTCTGACACCTCAAGGAATCTCTATACTGTGACATAGATGATTCCATATTTCCTTGTTTTCTTCTCTTTTGGATGAGCAGAAGCAAAGACAAAAGCATTCTTGTTGAGGCTGACCATGAACCTGAGAGGACCTTGAAGCGAAAGCTAAGAGAAGCTAAGGCACAATTCTCTGTAGAGGACCTAACCAAATTTTTCAAAGAAGAAGAACACATGGCAGCCGAAAACAACAACAATGCCAACAATGCAAGGAAGGTGCTGGGTGACTTTACTGCACCTACTCCCGACTTCTATGGGAGAAGCATCTTGATGAGCGGATAATTTATACGCTTTTTGGCATTGTTTTTAGTATGTTTTTAGTATGATCTAGTTAGTTTTTAGTATATTTTTATTAGTTTTTAGTTAAAATTCACTTTTCTAGACTTTACTGAGTTTGTGTGTTTTTCTGTGATTTCAGGTATTTTCTGGCTGAAATTGAGGGTCCTGAGCAAAAATCTGATTCAGAGACTGAAAAGGACTGCAGATGCTGTTGGATTCTGACCTCCCTGCACTCGAAGTGGATTTTCTGGAGCTACAGAAGCCCAATTGCCGAGCTCTCAACGGCGTTGGAAAGTAGACATCCTGGGCTTTCTAGAAATATATGATAGTCCATACTTTGCCCAAGATTTGATGGCCCAAACCGGCGTTCAAAGTTACCCTCAGAATTTCCAGCGTTAAACGCAGGAACTGGCATAAAAA
>NC_029772.3:39300421-39301988 GCF_000817695.3 Arachis duranensis | reverse complement strand
TTGGAGTTAAACGCCCAAACTGGCATTAAAGCTGGCGTTTAACTCCAGAAAAGGTCTCTACACATGAAAGCTTCAATGCTCAGCCCATGCACACACTAAGTGGACCCAGAAGTGGATTTTTACGTCATTTTACTCATTTCTGTATACCTTAGGTTACTAGTTTACTATTAATAGGATCTTTTGACATTGTATCTGTACCTCATGACACTTTACACGTTTCTTTGTGTACCTTCCACAACATGAGTCTCTAAACCCCATGGTTGGGGGTGAGGAGCTCTGCTGTGTCTTGATGGATTAATGCAATTACTACTGTTTTTCATTCAATCATGCTTGCTTCCATTATAAGATATCACTTGTTCTTAAATCGGATGAATGTGATGATCCGTGACAATCATCATCATTCTCAACTATGAACGTGTGCCTGACAACCACCTCCGTTCTACCTTAGATTAAGTAGATATCTCTTTGACCGGAATCTTCGTGGTATAAGCTAGAACTAATGGCGGCATTCAAGAGAATCCGGAAGGTCTAAACCTTGTCTGTGGTATTCTGAGTAGGATTCAATGATTGAATGACTGTGACGAGCTTCAAACTCCTGAAGGCGGGGCGTTAGTGACAGACGCAAAAGAATCACTGGATTCTATTCCGGCCTGATTGAGAACTGACAGATGGATAGTCGTGCCGTGACAGGGTGCATTGAACATTTCCACTGAGAGGATGGGAGGGAGGTAGCCACTGACAACGGTGAAACCCTTGCATACAGCTTGCCATGGAAGGAGCCTTGCGTGCTTGAAGAAGAAGACAGTAGGAAAGCAGAGATTCAGAAGATGGAGCATCTCCAAAACCTCAACCTATTTTCCATCACTACAATTCAAGTACCTGTTTTATGTTCTTTTGCTTTTTACAATCAATCCTGATAATCTTTGATATCCTGACTAAGATTTCCTTTAAGTTTTCGAAAGTTTGTGTTTGATTTTCTAAAAATTTTAAGTTTGGTGTCTTTTGTGCTTTTATTCACTTAAAAATTTTTTCAAAAATTTGTTCTTGGTGTTCATCTTGATCCTCAAAGTGTTCTTGGTGTTCATCTTGACATTCAAAGTTTTCTTGTTTGTTCTCTTTGTTTTGATCTAAAATTTCTAAGTTTAGTGTCGTTCTATTGTTTTTCTCTTTCCTCATTAAATTTTAAAAATAAAAAAAATATTCTTTCCTTGTTTTACTCATAATTTTCGAAATTTTGCATTAAATTAGTCAAAGATTTTCAAAATCATATCTTTTCAATCATTCTTATTTGCAATCATATCTTCTCAATCATATCTTTTTCAAAATAATTCTCAATCATATCTTTTTAATTAATTAATTAATTTAGTTTTCAATTTGCTTTGATTTTATTTTTCGAAATTTTTTTATTTTCCATTTATTTTCTTTTATTATTTTCGGTCACTTTTAATTAAAAAAAAAAAACTTTACTTGTGAATCCATATCATATTCCCTTTCTCCATCATGGACCTAAGTGGAATTGAACAGTCCAGAAGGACTCTGGGGTCATATGCTAACCCCATTACAGCTG
>NC_029772.3:39297950-39300315 GCF_000817695.3 Arachis duranensis | reverse complement strand
GTTTCTGGCACAGTTCTTACAAATTGCTGACACAGTACATGATAAAGAGGTGGATCAGGATGTCTACAGACTATTACTGTTCCCATTTGCTGTAAAAGATCAAGCTAAAAGGTGGTTGAACAACCAACCTACAGCAAGCATAAAGACATGGAAACAGTTATCAGACAAATTCCTGAATCACTTTTACCCTCCAAAGAGGATGACACAGCTAAGGCTGGACATCCAAGGCTTTAAACAAGAGGATAATGAATCCCTTTACAATGCCTGGGAGAGGTATAGAGGTATGTTAAGAAAATGCCCCTCTGAAATGTTTTCAGAGTGGGTACAATTAGACATCTTCTACTATGGGCTTACAGAAAAAGCTCAGATGTCTTTAGACCACTCAGCTGGTGGATCTATACACATGACGAAGACAATTGAAGAAGCTCAAGAGCTTATAGACACTGTTGCTAGAAACCAATATTTGTACTCTAGCAATGAGTTCTCTCCAAAAGAGGAAGTCATGGCACTAGCCACTGATCCTAATCATCAAGAACAGATGATTGAGCTTAATCAACAATTGCTCCTGATGATAGAACAGTTAGCAAAATTTAAAGAGATGCTCCATGAAACTAAAATTGCTAACAAGAATATGGAAGCACAATTGAATTAGACAAGACAGCAACTATCTAAACAGATAACAGAAGAATGCCAAGCTGTTAAATTAAGGAGTGGGAAGACATTGAATGTATTAACTCAAAGCAGCAGAAAGCTAAGAAAGGAACAACTGTCAGAGGATAGCCAAACCACTATCCAAAATCCCTCTGAGGACAGTAAGAGCCCAGAGAGGAATGCTATTGGCATTCAAACGCCAGAAAAGGAGGGAAAGCTGGCGTTAAACGCCCATTCCCTGCCCAGTTCTGGCTTTCAAATGCCAGAAAAGGGGGAAAAGTTGGCGTTAAACGCCCATTTTCCACCCAATCCTGGCGTTCAAACGCAAAAGGGGAACCAAACACCTGAGAGTGCTGACAGTAATCCCTCTAAAAAGGCTTCTTCAACCACTTCTGTAAGGAATAAACCTGCAGCATCTAAGGTTGAAGAATATAAAGCCAAGATGCCTTATCCTCAAAAACTCCACCAAGCGGAACAGGATATGCAATTTGCCCGCTTTGCAGACTATCTAAGGACTCTTGAAATAAAGATTCCGTTTGCAGAGGCACTTGAGCAAATACCTTCTTATGCTAAGTTCATGAAAGAAATCTTAAGTCATAAGAAGGATTGGAGAGAAACTGAAAAAGTTTTTCTCACTGAAGAATGCAGTGCACTCATATTAAAGAGCTTACCAGAGAAGCTTAAAGATCTTGGAAGCTTTATGATACCATGCACATTAGAGGGTACTTGTACCAAGAAAGCTCTATGTGATCTTGGGGCAAGTATCAACCTAATACCTGCATCCATTATCAGAAAGCTTGGCTTGACTGAAGAAGTCAAACCAACTAGGATATGTCTCCAACTTGCTGATGGCTCCATTAAATACCCATCAGGCATAATTGAGGACATGATTGTCAAGGTTGGGCCATTTGCCTTTCGAAGACATGATTGTCAAGGTTGGGCCATTCGTCTTTCCTACTGACTTTGTGGTGCTGGAAATGGAGGAGCACAAGAGTGCAACTCTCATTATAGGAAGACCTTTCCTAGCAACTGGACGAACCCTCATTGACGTCCAAAAAGGGGAATTACCCCTGAGAGTCAATGAGGATGAGTTTAAGTTGAATGTTGTCAAAGCTATGCAGCATCCAGACACATCAAATGACTGCATGAGCACTGATATTATTGACTCTTTGGTGGAGGAGGTCAGTATGACTAAAAATCTTGAATCAGAGCTAGATGACATCTTTAAAGATGTTCAGCCTGATCTGGAGGAACTAAAGGAAATAAAAGAAATTCTGAAAATTCCTCAGGAAGAAGATAAGCCTCCTAAACCCGAGCTCAAGGCACTACCACCATCCCTGAAATATGCATTTCTGGGAGAAGGTGACACTTTTCCAGTGATCATAAGCTCTGCTCTAAATCCACAGGAAGAGGAAGCACTAGTTCAAGTGCTAAGGACACACAAGACAGCTCTTGGGTGGTCCATAAGTGATCTTAAGGGCAATAGCCCAGCAAGATGCATGCACAAGATCCTATTGGAGGATGATGCTAAGCCAGTGGTTCAACCACAAAGGCGGCTAAATCCAGCCATGAAGGAGGTAGTGCAGAAAGAGGTCACTAAGTTACTAGAGGCTGGGATTATTTATCCTATTTCTGATAGCCCCTGGGTGAGCCCTGTCCACGTTGTCCCTAAGAAGGGAGGCATGACAGTAGTTCATAATGAAAAGAATGAACT
>NC_029772.3:39293847-39295088 GCF_000817695.3 Arachis duranensis | reverse complement strand
TGTTTTTAGTATGATCTAGTTGGTTTTTAGTATATTTTTGTTAGTTTTTAGTTAAAATTCACTTTTCTGGACTTTACTATGAGTTTGTGTGTTTTTTCTGTGATTTCAGGTATTTTCTGGCTGAAGTTGAGGGTCCTGAGCAAAAATCTGATTCAGAGACTGAAAAGGACTGCAGATGCTGTTGGATTCTGACCTCCCTACACTCAAAGTGGATTTTCTGGAGCTACAGAAGCCCAATTGCCGCGCTCTCAACGGTGTTGGAAAGTAGACATCCTGGGCTTTCCAGCAATATATGATAGTCCATACTTTGCCCAAGATTTGATGGCCCAAACCGGCGTTCAAAGTCACCCTCAGAATTTCTAGCGTTAAACGCAGGAACTGGCATAAAAATTGGAGTTAAACGCCCAAACTGGCATAATAGCTGGCGTTTAACTCCAGGAAAGGTCTCTACACGAAAATGCTTCATTGCTCAGCCCAAGCACACACTAAGTGGACCCAGAAGTGGATTTTTACGTCATTTACTCATTTCTGTATACCCTAGGCTACTAGTTCACTATTAATAGGATCTTTTGACATTGTATCTGGACCTCATGACACTTTACACGTTTCTTTGTGTACCTTCCACTGGAGCATCCCTCCCTCCTACTGAGATCTCTGAAACCTTTCCGGATGAGCAATTATTTGCTATTCAGGAAGCTCCATGGCTTACAGAAAGTGCAAACTATAAGACTCAATGTTCCTCTTCTGTAACCATGGAAAGGAAGCATGAAGAGCTTCTCTCAAAACAGAGTCAAACAGAGCCCCCACAGCCACACTCTAAGTTTGGTGTTGGGAGGCCACAACCAACTTCTAAGTTTGGTGTTGAACCTCCACATTCAAACTCTAAGTTTGGTGTTGGGAGGTTCCAACATGGCTCTGAGTACCTGTGAGGCTCCATGAGAGCCCACTGTCAAGCTACTGACATTAAAGAAGCGCTTGTTGGGAGGCAACCCAATGTTATATTTATTATTTTCCTTTGTTATTTTATGTTTTCTATAGGTTGATGATTATGGAAAGTCACAAAATCAATTGAAAAAGCAGAAACAGAATGAAAAACAGAAAGAAAAACAGCACACCCTGGAGGAGAACTTGCTGGCGTTTAAACGCCAGTAAGGCTAGCAGATGGGCGTTTAACGCCCAGTCTGGCACCATTCTGGATGGCAAAGAGTTGCTCATCTGAAAAGGTTTCAGAGATCTCAGTA
>NC_029772.3:39288839-39289590 GCF_000817695.3 Arachis duranensis | reverse complement strand
AGATGGCAGACAACTCAAGAAAACAAGCTTATGGACTTGTGGAGGATGTTCTGGTAAAGGTTGAAGACCATTACATCCCTGCTGACTTCATAGTCCTAGAGACTGGGAAGTGCATGGATGAATCCATCATCCTTGGCAGACCCTTCCTAGCCACAGCAAAGGCTGTGATTGATGTTGATAGAGGCGAATTGATTATTCAAGTGAATGAAGAATCCTTTGTGTTTAAAGCTCAAGGATATCCCTCTGTCACTATGGAGAGGAAGCATGAAGAGCTTCTCTCAAAACGGAGCCAAACAGAGCCCCCACAGTCAAACTCTAAGTTTGGTGTTGGGAGGCCACAACCAACTTCTAAGTTTGGTGTTGAACCCCCACATTCAAACTCTAAGTTTGGTGTTGGGAGGTTCCAACATTGCTGGTATGCGAAGTTGTGATCAATACTTTTCTCAACTCAAATAATCCCCGGTAATGAATCCAAAAACTTGGTTTTCCATACCATGGCATAAACACAACTTCGCACAACTAACCAGCAAGTGTACTAGGTCGTCCAAGTAATAAACCTTACGCGAGTAAGGGTCGATCCCACAGAGATTGTTGGTATGAAGCAAGCTATGGTCACCTTGTAAATCTTAGTCAGGAAAACTCAAATGGATATGGGTGATATACGAATAAAACATAGAGATAAAGATAGAGATACTTATGTAATTCATTGGTGGGAATTTCAGATAAGCGTATGAAGATGCTTGGTCCCTTC
>NC_029772.3:39288366-39288654 GCF_000817695.3 Arachis duranensis | reverse complement strand
GTCACGGCACGGCTATCCATCTGTCGGTTCTCAATCAGGCCGGAATAGAATCTAGTGATTCTTTTGCGTCTGTCACTAACTACCCGCCCTCAGGAGTTTGAAGCTCGTCACAGTCATTCAATCATTGAATCCTACTCAGAATACCACAGACAAGGTTAGACCTTCCGGATTCTCTTGAATGCCTCCATCAGTTCTAGCCTATACCATGAAGACTCTGATCTCACGGAATGGCTGGCTCAGTTGTCAGGCGAGCGCTCGGTTGTCAGGCGATCAACCATGCATCGTGTA
>NC_029772.3:39285979-39288266 GCF_000817695.3 Arachis duranensis | reverse complement strand
CCCCTAAATTAAGCACAAGATAAACCCTCAGAATGGGGTTTGTCAACCTCCCCACACTTAAACCAAGCATGTCCTCATGCTTAAACCAAGAATGAAGTAAAGACCAAGAGAAAGCAAAGGGATCAACATTTATTCAATGAAAACTAACTAAATGCAATCTACCTATTTGCAACTATCTACATGAATGCAATTGCTTGGTCAAAATAAATCAATTCCCAAGAATCATATATAAGCATAAGGGCAAAAGGTATTAACAACCATGCCAAACCACAATTGAATTGACTATTAAATATTTTTACAAACTTGCATGAAAGGAAATGATCATTGGTGGAAACATGTAATTGAGCATCAAACCCTCACCGGTAGTGTTTGCACTCTATTCGCTCAAGTGTTTAGGGTCAATTATCTCAATTCTCTCCCAATCATGCTTTCTAAGATTTGTTTTTCTTCTAACAATCGACATATATTTCATGCATGCATACAAGTATCATGAGGTCTTTTCTTCAGGTTGTAATGGGGCTAGGGTCAAGGTAGGATGCATATTTGGTTAAGTGAGTTTGAAATTTGAATCTTTGATAAGCTTAAACTTCCCACCTAACCTATGACATCCTATACAATTAAGTTCTAATCTAACTACCCATTCTTCACTTTTTCACATACTCATGTATTCCTTTTTAATTTCACACACATATGCATTGATTTTATTGAGCTACACTTTGCTTTGGGGCATTTTGTCCCCTTTTTATTGCTTTTTTTTTCTTTTGTTTTTCTTAATTTTTTTTCTTTTTTTTCATATTATTTTTCTTTTCTTTTTCTTTTGTTTTTCTCATTTTTTTTTCTTTCTATATACAAGAACCTCAATGCATAAGGTTTTACATTTGATTAATACATGAGTATGTACCATCATAGGCAAGTTGAATGCCAACCTTACATGAACATGTACCCAATTCTCAATGTTTTCAATAACAATACAAAACTAACCTTTTATTCCCCCAATGTCCCAAGGTTCCCACACTTGAATGATACACACACTTTAGCCTAAGCTAATCAAAGATCCAAATAAGGACTTTTATTATTTTTTCTCTTTAAGGCTTGTAATGTGCTAAAATAAGAACAAGTGGGTTAAGCGTAGGCTCAAATTGGCTAACAAAGGAATATAAAAAGTAAGGCTTTTTGGTTAAGTGAGCTAATGAAACGATGGCCTCAATCATATAAATGCATGAATACACAAAATAATGGACATAAAGAATCAAACAAATCAAAGATTACAATCATAGAAAGAGAATACTTGCACACAAGAAGGAAAATAAGTGGTTATAAGATGTAACCACACAATTAGGCTCAAAACTCACATGCCTGTGTTCTTAGCTCAAAAACCATGTTCCAAAATAAATTCTTTCAAGCAAGTTCAACAAAAAAAATTTTCAAATTGGTAGGTTAACCTAAAACGGTTTCTTGGGAAAGAAATCATCACCATAACCAAGTAGTCCTAATAAGAAAGAAGTGGTAAAAATATGTACAAATTCTAACTAACATGCAACCTATCATGCCATGCAATAACTAACTAACATTGGTGTTGAAAAAGAAAATTGTTACCCATGGAGATCGGTCGACGACCTCCCCACACTTGAAGATTGCACCGTCCTCGGTGCATGCAAAGAAGAGAAAGGTGGATGGGTTGCTACAATTGATGAGCTCCTTCAAAAGGTTGTGCGGATGACTTGTTTGTTGCCCCATTTAGAAATTTCTCCTTCCTCCCTTCTTGGTGGCCAACCTGGAAGGAAAGAAAAGGAAAGAAAATTAAGCCTATAACAAAGATATCAAGGCAATTAGAACATAGGCGGGGGCTAATGCCAAATAAGAGTATGATTCCCTACTACATGGTAGCTACAACATGTGAGTGAGAAAATAATATAAGCTAATGGCATATCAATGATACTTGATGCAAGAGTAAAGTTAAAGCATGAAAAATATATTGAGCATCAAGATCAAATAAGAATTGACACAAACAAGATTAGTGATAAGCATGAGGGCATTTGGTCCCAACCTAACTCAATGATGATGCAGCACAAAAACAAAGGATAATGAGTTAGGAAGGACTAAAGCACTACCTTGTGTGTGGAACAAACATTTCAATTAATGTTAAACAGGTCACAAAGCACCAAGATAAAGCAAGAGAGTCTCAATAATTGAGTATAAGAATTCAACACCATTATTGAAATGACTTAGAAAAAAAAACGAAAACAGGCTGCAAAAACTAAATGAAAATGGAAAGAGTAGAAGTATG
>NC_029772.3:39264417-39285896 GCF_000817695.3 Arachis duranensis | reverse complement strand
TTTTTTTTTTTTTTTTTTTACCGACGCGTGCGCGTCATGCACGTTTACGCGTCGATGGGTATATTGGTCGAAAAACGCGTACGCGCCAAGTGCGCGCACGCGTGCATCGAGTTAGGCTGGAGGCATAGTGTCGGCCCAAGTCTGGCACAACTCTCGGGTAAAAGTACCGGGGGTGCAGATTGTGCAATCGACGCGCACGCGCACAGTGTGCGTGCGCGTGCATTGCGAATTTAAGATCATGTGTGCGTACGCGCCAGGTGCGCGCACGCGTGCATAGGCTTGTGCCTTAGGCCCAATGTTCGCACAGTCCAGGCCTAACTCTCGGGTTTTTTGGCTAGGGTTGAATTTTTTGCATCCACGCGTACGCGTACAGTGCGCGTCCGCGTGGATGGTCGAAAATGCTCAGGTGTGCGTCCGCGTCATGTGCGCGAACGCGTGGATGGTGTTCTGTTTTTCAAAAGTTTTTTTTTTCAAGTTCTTCACCAATCCAAGCATTCCAAACCTCCAAACAGCTACCAAAACACCCTAAAACCTTATTTATCATATTATACTTCTAACTAAACTTAACAAACCAATAAAAACATGAAATCAAACTAATTCTTACCAATATTTACAAAAGAGAAAATGAAAAGATTTTTTTACCATGGTGGGGTGCCTCCCACCTAGCACTTTTATTTATTGTCCTTAAGTTGGACTTATGGGGAGCTTCTTTTTATCAAGGTGGCTTGTGCTTGTATTCATCTTGGAACTCCCACCAATGCTTGGTTCTCCATTGTGCCCCAAGATTCTTTATGGATTGAGCCAAGTGTTGATGGAGTTCTTCACAAGCTTGGGGCTCCCAAAGTTGATCCTCTTCTTGTGATCCGGGATCCCACACTTTATTTTCACACCCGTCTTGAGGTTGATTATCATTATTAGTCCAACCGGGTGGTGAGTAAGATGAATTCTCTATATAGTGGCCAACAATCCTCCTAGACCCATCTATTTGAGCACTATTCCCACCTTTGTATCTCATGTTTGATGCATCAACCATAATGAGCCTTGATTTGCAACGCCAAGCACGAAACATCTTCCGCTTACGCTTCATCCCACAAAGCATCCTAAGTTGACCATCCGTTTCAAGCAAGCCATACTCAAGTGGGACAATAAAGCTAATAGAAATGAATTTTACCCACTCAAGTGAAGGAGTAGATGACAACCTAGGCAAAGATGCTTCCAACGATCTTGACAAAGCGTATTCCACTCCCATCCTTCCATTTCTAAGGACTTCCACCTCTTCACAAGATTTCTCTAATTCAATCCTTTGTTCATCAATACTATCTAAGCCTTTTCCCTTAATCAAACTATAATTAGGAGGGTGGAAGAAGTTCACCTCCACATCATTTTCAAATGCACCGGGAGAAGGTTCTTCAAGTTCAAAGGATTCTCCACCACTAGGACTTGATGCTTGATCTTCATCACCATGGGACTTCAATTCTTGATCTATCCCATCCAAGTCTTCATATGGAATATGCCTTGGAAGGAGTGCACTTTCCTCCCTAGCATCAATTTCAATCATCTTGGAGGGGTTTTCTTCAACTCTATGTTCCCATGGAGGCTCCGCATCTCCTAAGTCTTCTACCACTTCTTCCTTGTCTTCAACAATTAAAGCTTCCTCCAATTGTTCCAATACAAAGTAACTTCCTTCATTTCCCACCGGAGTTTCCAATCTCTCCTTCATGCTATGCTCTTCTTGAGCCATGGGGGTTCCTTGAGTGTTCAAGCATTGGGAGGCTAATTGATTTGTTACCGCATCCAAGGCGGCCATGAAATTTTTCACATCCCTTTTCATCTCTTCTTGCCCTTGAACAAGAACACCAAGGGTTTCATCCATTAGAGATTGGGGTGATTGGAAGAGTTCATTCCAATGCTTCCTTGAGATGATCCCTTGACTCTTGTTCCGCTTGGATATCATGATAGGGATCATATGGGTCTTGGATCGATGGACATGAATATTCTTCCATGTGAGGTTGTGGTTGAAAGTAGTATTCATCTTGTGGTTGAAGATATTCATATATTGGAGGTGGTTCATCTTGGTAATAATGTGGAGGGGGTGGCTCTTGGAAGGGTTGATATTGTGGTAGTTCCATATATGGCTCATATGGCTCAAAAGTTGGTTGGTGTGATGTTATGTTGAGGATATGGTTCATAGGCATATGGTGGTGGTTCTTGAAAGTCACAAGTAGATTCACCATAGCCATTGGATTGGTATGCATCATAGAATGGCTCTTCTTCATAGTGCATTGGTGGAGGTTATTGCCAAGAGAATTGATCATATGCATATGGCTCCTCCCACCTTTGATTATCCCATTCTTGATACACAACTTCATTATAGTTCTCATCACCTACAACATAATTGTAACTACACTCATAGCCAAAGTGAGAATTCATGATAGCAAGAGAGGGCAAAAAAAAACAAAAATAGTAACAAATAAAGAGAACAAACTAAAAACTAACAAAGAAGCAAAAAGCAAACATATTCACAATATTCACATATATACAATAACCAATAACATAACACCATTGCAATTCCCCGGCAACGGCGCCATTTTGACGAACGGATTTTTGACGGTTTAGAATTTCACAGACAAGGTTTAGACTTTATGGATCTCAGGAATGCTGCCAATTGGTTCTAGCCTCTATCACAAAGGTTTTAATCTCACGGACTCAGTCCGTGGATCAGAGACCCAAGAGATACGGACTCAAGCTGTCGCCCAATGACTACGTTGAGCTCAGATAGAACAGGAGTGGTTGTCAGGCACGCGTTCATAAAGTTGAGGATAATGATGAGTGTCACGGATCATCATATTCTCTATTTTGAAGTACGAGTGAGTATTTTAGAATAGAATCAAGCGTGATTGAATAGAAAACAATAGTAATTGCATTAATCCATTGAGACACAGTAGAGCTCCTCACTCCCACCTATGGGGTTTAGAGACTCATGCTGTAGAAGATACAATATGAGATGTAAAATGTCATGAGTTCCAAATGAATCTCTAAAAGTAGTTTTTATACTAAACTTAGTAACTTAGGTTTACAGAAAATGAGTAACTAGGTGTAGATAGTGCAGAATTTTACTTTCGGGGCCCACTTGGTGAGTGTTTGGACTGAGCTTTCAAGCTTCCACATGCATATGCCTCAAATTGGAGTTAAACGCCACCATGGGTGCCAAAATAGGAGTTTAACGCCAAGAAGTATGCCAGTTCTGGCGTTTTATGCTAAAAAAGAGTCTCTAGCTGACGTTTAACGCCAGTTTGGGCAATCAAATCTCGAGCAAAGTATGGACCATTATATATTGCTGGAAAGCCCAAGATGTCTACTTTCCAACGCATATAAGAGAGCACCAATTGGAATTCTATAGCTCCAGAAAATCCACTTCGAGTGCAGGAGGGTCAGAATCCAACAACATCTGCAGTCCTTTCTCAGCTTCTGAATCAGATTTTTGCTCAGGTCCCTCAATTTCAGCCAGAAAATACCTGAAATTACAGAAAAACATACCAACTCATAGTAAAGTCTAAAAATATCATTTTTTCATAGAAACTAATAAAAATATAATGAAAAGTAACTAAAATATACTAAAAACTACCTAAAAATAATGTCAAAAAGCGTATAAATTATCCGCTCATCAACTGGTGTCGTACGTATCAACACCGGCCCACAACTTCTTCAACTCATCGATCAGGGGCTGTAGGTAGACATCTATGTCATTGCCATGCATTTTAGGATCGGGAATAATCATGGAGAGAATAAAGTTGGTTTGTTTCATGCAAATCCTTGGGGGTAAGTTGTATGAAATAAGAATCACTGGCCATATTGAGTACTTTGAACTGAGGTTTCCATAAGGATTGAAGCCATCACTAGCTAGGGCTAAGCGAACACTACGCGGATCACCAGAAAAGTCAGTATACATCCTGTCAAATGCTTTCCAGGCCTTGCCATCCCTGGGAATCCTCAAAGAACTGTCAGAGTTGGTTCCTCTCTTGTGCCACAACATTCCCACGGCTGTCTTGCTGTATATGAATAATCGCTGTAACCGTGGAATCGTAGGAAAGTAGCAGAGAATTTTTGCCGCCCGAGGTTTCCCATTCTTCTTGACGACGATGTTGATCCTTACTAAAGAATTCTTCCCGGTTTTTTGCTTCCACCTGGATGCTCCACACCGTTTGCATATAGACAGGTCTTGGTCAGAGCCCTGGTATAGCATGCAGCCATTTGGACATGCATCTATCTTCTTGTACTCAATACCAAGCTTCCTTATAATCCTCTTGGCATCGTGCAAGGTCTTCAGAATCTTTGCATGCTCAAAGACGTCCCTCAATAGCTCTAGAATCAAACCAAAAGCCTTGTCACTCACTCTGCACATGCACTTTATATGTTACAGTCTCACCAAGACAAACATCTTCGAGAATCCTAAGCATCCCGGATATAATTCCTGCTCGCCATCCTCAAGCAAGTCATGTAAGGCACGAGCCTCGCGGCTAGGTTCATCGGATAAGTACGGCAACCCCTCCACACCGTCTCTGACATGTTCATCCATCGAGTCTTCATCATCCCCCTGCATTCCCGGGAAGTTGAATGCCTCGTGGACCATGTAACGCATTTGATCTCTAGAGTTCCTAGTGGGTTCTAATTCTTCTCTGTCGCTAGAGCTCTCATCTACGATTCTCTCATCGTGATGTAACCAAAAAGTATAGTTAGAGGGAAATGGTTTCATCAGAAGATGATCATACGCATCCTCTCTAGTTTGGAAAAATCGAAACCCACAAAAAGGACATGGACAATATATCATTCCATTGGATGATTCATTGGCAAAATGCAAAGTCAAGAAATTTATTCAGACCATCCCTATATTCTGCACAACCTCGTGGCTTTTTAATCCAACCCTTATCAATATTGGCTTTAATGGAATAGCACAAACAAATGAATAAACAGTAAATAAGGACATAAATTTAAAAAAAACTAAGCCAAAATGGGCTGTGTTAGAAGAATCAATCACAGTTTATCACAATTATGAAATAGGAGACTAATATATGAGTTAAACTAAACAATTTAGTACAAGCAAAACCATGTAGGGAGTGACAGAATAACTCAAATCGCAAACAGAAAAAAGGTTTCTTGCATCCAGGATAACAAATGGCACACGAAAGGTATTGGGGAGGAGGCTTACTCATTGCAAAATTCTGTGCTTTCTAAAAAAAGAACTGGTAGAAAGAATTGCTGGTTCCAAGTCCAAAAAATGAGAAAGAAAACAGGAATAAATGTTAGAACTAAAAAATAGTTAAAACAAGATATATAACTAAACAATCAAAATAGAATAGAATAGAATAGAATATTCAAAATATCTTAAAAAATGAAAAAGAAAACAGGATTAAAAGTTAGATTTAGAAAACAATTAAATTAGAAAATGTAACTAAGAAATTATAACAGATAGGGAATAGAATCTTGAAATTGTAGATATTTTATTTTAGATATGCTTCTAAGAAAATCGTATTATAGTTTCCATATCCTGTCATCTACCGTGTAAGTGCAAATAATTGTTCCAGTGAAAAAGAGCATAAAAAAATAGGAATAAAAAAGGCAGGGCTACGAGTGCAATATTTTCTTTACTTAGAAAAAAAAAGAAAGACAAACAAGAAAATTTAAACTTTAAAATCTGCATTTTGAGAAATAACAGAAAAAATGGCATGGCTATGAATGCATGAAACCAGACCTTGTTACAAATGGACATAGTACATTGACTTCTTGGGGTACCCTTATTTGGATTTGAGCCATGGAATGAAGATGCTTTAACAATAACAATTAAAGTAATAACAATGTAGCATATAATTAAGTCCGTTGGAAATTTTGGCTTCATTTGTAATGAAGCAAGAAATTGTATTAACCAAAAAAGAAAAAGAAAGAGGAAACTTTCGTCATGCAAAGAAATTGAAATCAATTAAATAAATGTTTTATTAAATTAAACATGCAACGTATATTATAAACCCATTATTATTCATACTTGTATAAACATTAACTTTCCTCTCTTCTTTACAACAATTTCTCTACCAATAATTAATACATAATCCAGCTAAGCTAGCTAGCTACACAAATTAATTAAGTACTATTTTCTAATTTCACATAACGGATAATACAAATGCAACTTCTATATTCTATACCATTTTGTTGAACATAACAGTTACCAATCGGACAAATAAAAAAATGGGATAAAGGGTCACGTGTCTATATGTTTGTTAGAACTTAGAAACTCCTCTTGATTTTAACATTTCATTCATCAATTAGATAATAACATGCATGAATGCTGTAAAACATAAAATTGAACTAGGTTCACAATATACAGAAAGTGTAATCAATGATATTTCACAAAATCAACGAACTGGACACAATAAACCAAATACTCTGATAATGCAGCCATCTCAGGAACTAAGCAGCAAAGAGAAATTAAAATTGTACAATGACATGTACAGGCTTCAAAGAGATTCAACTAAGCAAGCAGATTTAAAATTGTTCCACCAAAGGCATTTGGATGGATCAAAGTTATCAGATCAAAATTTTGCTGAAATAAAATGTTAACCTTTTCTAGCAAAAATGTTTAAAAAAATATCAACGTGTAAAGCACAATTAACGCATTAGCAACACGGCGTATGAAAAATAAAAATACCAACGTTCAATAGTCACTTGGAAGAGTCAATAACAAAGTCCTAGTTCTTGTAAAAAATGGCTTAATTAGATATGTATTCTCTATATACCCTTCATCCTTTACCCTTGAAGCATTATTAGAATTTCAGTCTTCTTAACTTCCACCCTTCCCATTTAACGTCCCTATCAAGTAATGTATATTTTTAGAAACTTGTGCTGATAATGAATCTAAAATCCAGGTCATCAACCCAATAATCCCTAATATACTATATTATCAATTATCCAACAATACCAAAAACCACCAGAATATTGATTATAACAGTTTGATATAACTAATAGTAAGGCCATGTTGTAGTGTTGAGCAGTTGCCAATGTTGTATATTGCTTATAACACTTTGATAGTATTATAGTTTATATCAGTCTCAGTTCCTTCTTATTATTTTCCTTTTCCTTACTACAGAATGATCAATTCTACTACTCACAAAGGCTAAAGAGGAATAGAACAATAATAATAAATCAAGATCATCATATTCATAACAAATAAAAAAGTTAAAAGAAAAATAACCTTGTTTGGAGTGTGCTCTAGAAGCTTCTCTGCTGCAAGTAATTTTGCAATTCTTATCAACAGCAAAAACAAAAACACCCTTTGGCAATTTTCGTGCATAGTACTTAGCAATTGACACCAAATGAAGTCGCTTCCTGCACCAGAACCGGGTTTGTTGAAGAGCCTCTACACACTTTTAGTTTTAGATAAATCTGCATTAAAACAACGTGATTTCAGTTTCCAAAACTCTCTATAGAGTGTAACTGTATAGTGGCTTCAAATTTCAAAGCTTAGAAGCAGAACATAGATGCTAGTAGCACACAAAGGGCATAGTGGAAATCAACATTTTTCTTTTATAATGTCCAAAATCCAAATGCATGTATCTTTTAATCCATATTGTGCATTATTCTCACCTTGTAGTCCTATTAATATGGTCTAGTTTAATTAGATTATCTTACCTATGTATAAAACAAGTAACGCTCTCAACACAAGTTTTCTTTAGTTGGAAGAAATGAATAGAAACCTTGGTTAGGTGATCATCTCGAGAGATTTTAGCCTAGTGAATTATGGTATTGTTAGGGGCAGCCAGGAATGTTTAAGGCGTGTTTAATGTTCATGACTCATCTGAGAAGGAAAATTAATTTAAAGGGTTAACTGGTAAACTTAAAAGTAGAGATCATGTGTAGAAGAGTCCGAAAAAGAGTAAATGATGACAACCATTTGGCCTCTATTTATTAGGATTCATCCAAAAACTTGTAACTAGATTAGTCTAAGAGTCTTCACTTTAAAAGGAACATGCATACGGAGGGGTTCAGTATGGATTTAGAGGATAATAGAGTTTTCTTTTAATTCGGACTAAAGCTTGCTTGATTCATTTCAACTCACATGATTGCCCTTCAAAGTCTACTAACTAAGGCTAGTTTAAGAGAGAAGGGAAAGATGGATGATCGATCATAAGAAAAATGGGAGAAACAAATAAAAAATGAACAGTCGATTGAGAATCAAGTATCTTTAAAAATTAATTAAATTGAATGAGAACAACATGCTGTTTAGATCACACGAACCAGTCAACCCTGTTTCTCAACTCCACACTCATCACACTATGCAAAAAGTACTCGAGCTATTTACAAAATAAGAGAGTGACTCAAGGGGAGAAATAGACGAGATTAATTCTCTACAATGTAGTCTCATTACTTAAGAGAAACAAAATAACACAGCAATTCATTCTTGCTGATCAAACACAGATGTATGTATACTATAATTATCATTGTCTCTTAAAAGATAGAATTACAATATGCTAATTAATCTAACCCAATTAGCTATCTAGCCAACCAACACTAACGTGTTCAAGTAGTTAAAGTTATGACAGAAGCAGAATAATGATCAGCCAGCTGAGCTTGCTCATATGGGACCAAGTCACATGAATCAAATCCCTAACCCTAAATAGCAGCAATTAACCCCAATTAATAGAAGATATGGACAAATTTTTGTTCAAAATTCCAAACCAAGAGTGAAAACACGAAGGAGAGCTCAAAGTGTCAGAACTAACCAGTGACAGGGAGAGGCCGCGATAGCCTAAAATAGCGAACGGTGGAGGATGTACTCAACAGTTTTGTGCACGACTAAGGTGATAGGAGACTTTGACGCCGATGGAGAAAGCATGTATGGGAGCTGCGTGACTTGACAACCCAAACAGAGGCATAGGGTGGAGCATATCTTAGGGATTTTGCACACCCTGTATAAGGGAGTATGGGTTTCAAGAACTCTGGATGAGGCAAAGGCTCGACGGCAGCCAAAGGATGATGGATCGGCAGCAGTGGCGCAGTGGAGCAGCGACGGTAGTGTTCGCGCACTTCCAAGGACTCTTCGCGGGGTTCTGCAAAATTTGGGGAGGAATCTATTAGATGATATAAGATAAATTAAAAAGGGGTAAAATAGAATTGAGTTATTAGATCCTTACCTAGCGGCTTTTCACTAAGCAATTACCGCTGTTGTGGCGGCACACGAAGAGATCCTTCTTCCGCAGCCTTGCTTTGCGGTGGCAAGGTGAAACACCGCCAATTCTCTGCCGCTACGCTCCGTTCCTGGTGTAGTGTATGACTTAATTTCCAACTTATATATGGATTGAATGTATGGACTCCATATTACAAGATTGATGGATAATATAATATATTATATTCCATCCTTCTTCGACATAAAAAAAGGAAGAGTTCGAATATCTTTATTATATATTGAAGGAAAGGAAAGTAAAATAGATTTTATTATCAATTCAGAATCTGATAAGAGTTAGTTATTAAACTCTCTTCTGATTTAGATATCAATCTCTTTCCTCTCCTATGTAGCCGATTTTACCTAATTGTAAAACACTTTGATAATTCAAAAACAAAAAGTCTTCTTAGCCATAATTCTCACTCATTGAGAAACGTTAGAACATGTATTTAAGAAACAAAAATAATATATGGGTGAGAACCCAAATTATCGAGTTTCCAGTAGGATAAAAGTGCCGAATCAATACAATATATAAGGTAACAGGAACTCTCTAAGCAATCTTAATTTTCAAAGTTTCATTGATCCAAGCCTAAGATTCTCAATAAATCAGAAAATGGCAACTTCTCTAAGGATCTCTAATCAATCTATCTATTTTCAGTTTTTCACAAACCTCCAATCACCATATCAGAAACAACCCTCAGCGTCACCACCGCCAGCATAAGGGATCTCTCAGTTGTTAAAACACATACAAAGCAATACAAAGAATCACAAATAGAGAGAACAGATAAAGCAATTAGATCAAATAGTATATAGATACAATTATTCAACAAGACAAGCCAAATACAAGATGCATACCCAATAAATACACACAAATACAAATGATGCATGACTATCCTACGGCCAATGAGCTCATTTGTCAGTTATAAGTCAAAACCCGACATGTCTGATAGTGAACCCTGGACAGTCCTTGAGTGCACGCATCGCCAAGAAGTATTTATATTTATTAAATTCTCTCGGGGAAATCATCCTCAAAGGTCTAAGTGTCCGGCAACATCTTGCGACGAAGAGTCAACAAAGTGTCTCAAATCCCAACCCGGAGCAAGTGGGACAAACTCCAACCCTTGCATCTACACAGGTGGTTTTAATCTCAACCTGGAGCAAGTGGGATGAACTACAACCCTTGCATCTACCTAGGGAGTTCCAAACTCAACCCGGAGCAAGTGGAGTGAACCATACCCTTGCCTTTACCCAAGGAGTTCCAATCTCAACCCAGAGCAAGTGAGGCGAACCACAACCCTTGCATCTACCTAGAGAGGTATCATATCAATCAAACTCATATCCATCATCCAATCATATCAACTCATCTCTTCAATCACTTCCAACTCATTTTGACTCAATAATTTCCTTCCCAATGCTTTCTACCCTCTAATCCACCATCTCTATACTCCTTATACGGGTTATGAAAGTTTACAAGCCTACCAAAAAAGCCAAATAGTCAAAACCAAAGATTATGTAAAAAAAAAGGACTTGTGCATACGCATCACCCTTGTGCGCGTATTCACATATCATAAGCGTTTCCTAGATTGTACATATGCATGACCAGTTGTGCGTACACACAACTTGTAAAATTACTCTCGTACGTGCGCACAGCCCTTGTGCGTACGCATGAGTCCCTTCACCCATTCTGATTTGTGTGTGCTTATAGCCATGTACGTGCGCCCACATACTAGAATTTATAGTTTTCAGCAAATTTTCATATTTATATTTTTATACCTAATTTCAAACACTCATAACTTTCTCTACAAAATTTTGTTTTCTTTCATTCTTAGATGGTTTTAAATATCTTTCCACTAGCTTTAATTTAAGAGGTAAATTTTATTCACATCCGAACTTCGAGCACCAAGTTATTGCCCGTCGAAGTTGGCTAAAAATCTAGTTTTACCAAATTCACACCATTGCTAAATTTCAAAAATTGTCAATCCAATTCCATCCTAAACCATTCCAAACCTACTTCTACACATTCCAAATACTCATTTATCAATCCTCAACCATTCTAAGCCTAAACCAACCCACTTCCAACTTATTTAACACATTCCATCGACTATATCCATTTCTCAACAACAAATTCAACATTCATATATCCAAATTCTCAATTAAAGTTTCAACATACATACTCAATATCATGCATCAATTCATACTACTTACCTCAACTTACCATATAGAAAAATTTTCACCGTATCAGGGCCTCCAACCTAATTTTCACATCAATCACATTCATAATCATGCATATACATTTTTATACATCTTCACCTCATAAAGTCAAGCAATTGTTCAACCATATGTCCAACATTTCTCAATTTTCACTAAACCAAATAATCAACCACAACAATTAAACAATAATCCAAGGTCCACTAGCCTAGAACTTCATGCCACATTACATGGTATTTATCCGAAACTCAAACCCATATTTTAATGTCGTCAATTTCAAGCTTTCAATCTTTTTCTTCCAAATTTCCAAGCCTCAATTCTACAATTCTACCAAGTCAAGCTTTCGATTACTCAATTTAACACTATATCGTACAATTTAGCATAATGTCAAAACTAGAGCTCATAGAAAGTGACGAACTAAATGTAAAAAAGGGATCCTTACCTATATCCACTAAAATTAGTGATGGAAACCACCAAGAATACGAGTTAGAGAACTCCTATAACATCAAAATCACTAAAAATCTTCAATACCGAAGCTCAAAATAAATTCAAAATTGAATGAGAAACTAGAGCTAGAATTTCAAGTTACTCACTAAACTAATCATATAGAATTGAAAAGGAGAAGATAAGCTTCGTGCGGCTGCAAACGGTTCTTCAATCGGATCTCCGGAGCAAAAGTTATGGCCAAATGAAGATAATGAAGGTTAGGGTTTTCTTCTTCCCCTTTCTCTCTTCTATCCACCCCTCTTTCTCTTATAAGTGACAAATGTGGTTGAAATTAATGTTGAGAGAGGGGTGTTAGTGGGTGGGTTTGGGCTTTAGGCCTAAGTGAGGTCAATTTTAATCTTAGCCTATTTGGCCCAACCTTGGGCCAAACCTTTTAAGATAAGTGCTCGAGTTTATGTTCTAAATATTTTTCCTTAACGTTTTCACAATTTTAGTTTTTCTCACTCGCAGTATCGGATAGAGTTAAGCCAGTACAAATAATTTTAACACCGGTAAGAATTTTTCTCAAAATAATTATATTTTCACGCTTGATTAAATTTTTACTATTAAATTTCTAATTATAAATTCTAATATATTTACATATTCCAAGCATCTTAATCTCTATTAACGCAATTTTAATTTAATTTAATTTACTTAATTTAATTTTTTCAGATTTTATATTTAGCATTTATTAATTCTAGCAACAATTAATGAATGCTAAATAAGACAAGCTATGATTTTTTTTTCTCCCTAACATTATCGATATTTATTATAATTAAAATGTGTTTACACCAACTAGCTATTATAGCATAACTTACCACCAGATTAACATTATACTCACAGTTGGGAGACATAAGTTTGTTTAGAGGCTAATGGGAGTCACAATTCTAAAAGTAGAGAATTTATTTTGTGATTTTAAAAGTTTGGAGACCCAACTAGCTAATTTGTTCAATTCGAGGACCAAACTAATATTGCCTCAAAAACGTTATCAGTAGTCCTTTCAGAACATTTCATGAAACCACCGTGCACATTTTATAATATCTTTCATGCAAAAGTCTCTCATCATTTTTAAATTAGTTTTCAAACTACTTTGGGTTTATATCAACCATGTTATATATATATACTACAACAAAAATATTCATTCAGCCACATTTTTTTAAGTTACATTTAAAAATCGTAGCCTATTACGAATAGGCTACGCTTTTCTCTGAGTTATCATTTTATAGGAGAATAAGAAACACGGTTCTGGCATCACTTTGTTATGCATTGGATGCGCTTTAAAAATACCAAATAAACACTTTGTAAAAAAATTTTCCCCTCTTTGTACCCATTCAGCCTCACTCACGTAACACACTCACTATGTAAAACCTGTAGAATTAATAAATAATTAACCCATAAATTAATAATTATTTGAAAAAATTATGAAATTAAATTTTATAAATTAGAGAAGTAGAAATATTAAAAATACGAATTTTGACACTAATTTTAAAGGTTTTGGCCCAAAATTGGACTAACAGGCTAAACTGGTTGAACCGGGCCCAACCCATATAACCCCTTTCTTCCCTTTTGCAGCCATAACCCTTCTGTTTTCATTTTTGGAAGGGGAATCCACGGTGAGAAGAGAGAAGAGTAAGAGAACCCTAACTCATATTCCACTTTCAACTTCAAATCCTTGTAACTTTCAATCTAGAGCTCCGATTGACGAGCCATTTACGATCATGCGTTTGTCTCAGAATCCTCTTCAATTCTATCTAAGCTAAGTGAAAGTATCTCTGTAATTCGTACCCATTTCTCTATGCCCCATTTCTCCACAAAATTGGTTTGAGTTTTGAGTGATTTTGATTATTTTGGTGGTTTACGTTCAATCTAACTTTGGATAATGATTGGATTATACTCCAATCATCAATGGGTAAGGTAAGAAAACTCTAAACCTTTGTGGGTTACCCAATTTTGTGTACCATTGTGCTAATTTAGTGAATTGTGTGAATTAGATTGAATTTATGTTAGATTGGAGATTGAATCGGTGAATTGGAGCTCTTGGAACAAACCCTTGATGGATGGAATCATTTGAGTTGATTGGGAGTCTTAAATGTTAAACTTTTGGTGGTTTTGAGCTTAAGGAGGAATCGGTCAAGGTATGATTTTGGATTCTCATAGTTAAGATATAATGTGTCGAAAAAACTTAGGCTAGTTGATCATAGGATAAGATGAATATATGAATTATTATGTTTAGTGAATAATGGTGATATTTGTCGAATTTGATGTAAATGGGTTTTGAATTGGTTGGTTGGATTGATTAGTTATGGTATGAACATGAAATGTGGATTTTTTATGTTTGATGTTGAAATTAGTGAGAATTGTGATTGTAAAAGTTGATTAGATTATAGGTTTGGGATGTGGTATGTTGTAAAATGAATGGATGCTGTATGACTATGGTTTGAACATGTTTGGTGCTGTTTTGGTTAGGAAATAAGGGTTTTGGAATTGAGAATTTGGAAAACTTGTGGTTTGGTGATTTTTCGTAAAGCTTGATTTTTAACCAACTTTGGCGGTCCATAACTTGAGCCTCAGATTTAGGTTTTGAATAAAATTTGTTTTAGATTAAAGATAATTTCAAAAGCTTTGAAACGGTATAAAATTTGTGGAAATTAAAGTTTTGTAGAGGAAGTTATGGACGTCGGAAGTTAGGTGCAGAAAATTGAATTTATGGACTTAACAATTTTTTACCTACTCTGCGTAGCTCGCGTATGCGAACCCGCTCGTGACGCGGCTAATAAACCACTATTTCATGGTTTATCTTGTGCTCAATTGAGTGGATTTTATCAATCTTTCATACACTTATTCATATGATTTGCATGAGTTTACGTTTTCCTTCTTGATTTTGTACTATGATTGAAAACATGCTTCTTTGGTCTTAATTTTGATATGTTTAATCTTCTCTTATTACCATTCGATGCCTTGATATGTGTGTTAAGTGTTTTTAGAGATTACAGGGTAGGAATGGCTCAGAGGATGGAAAGGAAGCATGCAAAAGTGGAAGGAATACAAGAAACTGAAGAAACTACTAAAGTTGTCCAGCCTGACCTCCTGGTACTAAATTGACCAGCGGCCAATGGGCTCTGCCCAGAGGTTCTGCGTATGCGGAGGGGTGACGCGTACGCGAGATGCCCATTTTCAAAGCCGCGTACGTGACCATATCACACACGGTCAAAAATTTAAAAAGTCAGGGACCTATCTGTCTTTTTTCCTTTAATATATAAAGAAAGGAATAAATGTTTCAAATGAATATAAAGGAATATATACTATGAAACTGAATAAAGAAAGGAATAATTGTTTCATCTGAGTGCACTTTCCTGAAATTGCGACCCCAAGAGATGGTGGAAGGTGAGGATCCCCTTCTTTGTTCCTCCTGGTATTATAAAATCGCCACCAGCGAGATGGTGGGAGCTTAGGATCCCCTCCTGCGAATATGAGAACGTACCTCCTGGGTAGACGCAAGGGTTGTGGTTTCACCCCACTTGCTCCAGGTTGCTTAGTATAGAGGCTCTCCGGGTAGATGCAAGGGTGTGGTTTGCCCCACTTGCTCCGGGTTATGATGAATTATGTATACAAAATGCAAATATATGATGTATAAGTGATGTTATGGCTATAATGAATGATTATGAAATGATTTTTAATGAATATGAATGACAATGAGGCTTTTGCACTTATTTTATCTGAGATACGAGTTACCCTGGGTAAAGAGCAATGGCTTGCCACCATGTGCTCTAGGTTAAGACTCGATACTCTGTTGACCCAACGATGTAAGGGTGACCGGGTGATACGTGAGCATCTTTCCTATCTTTTCCTAGTGAATTTGTATTTAATTTGTTAAGTTTAATCAATAATTAATTATCTTTTAGCCACTATGGATGTTACTTTGAGTCGTGTGTAATTCTGTTTACTTTAGGTAGCATTTGGCTGGATTTGATGGAGTTTTCACAGAAAAAGAGGAGAAGGCGAATGATGCTGTCAACCCTGACCTCTCTGCACTCAAACTTGAATAACATGAGATACAGAGGTCCAATGAACGTGATTTTAGTGACGTTGAAAAGCTAACTTCTAGAGCTTTCCAACTATATATAATAGTCTACACTTCTCTCCCACCAATTCGGCCAAGGCTGCACCTAACTTGAGATTTCTCAAGTTAGGCGTAAGACAACAACAACACGCAACCATAGGCGTGACTCCTTAAGTAAGGCTGATGCCAGGGCATCTAGGCCAGTTTCACTGACCTTTTCTTTACTGTTTTAAGGTAGTTTCATGCATTTTTTTAGAGAATAAGGCAAGTTTTGGATGAAAATACATTCACACCTTGATTCAAGCAACTATTGTGAATTTCACATGATTTCATGAGGATTTTGCAAGAATTGAATGACAAATTGATGATGCATAATCTCATAACTTTGACTAGAGCTTTGATGCACTTTATTTGCTTGATTTCAGGATAAAGGAAGTAAGGAAGAACCACGTTAGTAGCCACGTTAACCTAGTTAATGTGACCACTAACGTGGAATGGGGAAGAGCTTGCAATGTTAATGAGAAAAGTGATCACCAATAACGCCTGCGAAGCCATCCTAAGCCCACGTTAATTGCCATGTTAACTAGGTTAACGTAGTAGTTAACATGGAGACAAAGAAAGCTCCAATGTTAGTGGTAAACGTGAACACCACTAACGCTCCAAGATATGGCAATGAGCCACATTAAGAGTCACGTTAACTTAGTTAACGTGAACTCTAACGTGGAAGAGAGGAACAATGCCAACGTTAGTGATACTCACCTTTGTCACTAACGTTGGCTCAAACTAACATTGCCCACGTTAGTGGTCACGTTAAGACCACTAACGTGAAAGTTAATGTAGAGCTAAGATTGATGAGCCAACGTTAATGACACTCACCTTTGTCACTAACGTTGGAGATGGCATTAACTACCACGTTAGTAGCCACGTTAACTTAGTTAACGTGAGCTCTAACGTGGAGAGTAGGGGCACTTGGAGCGTTAGTGACAAAGGTAAGTGTCACTAACGCTCTCGAAGATGAGGCATACCCACGTTAAGAGCCACGTTAGTTACACTAACGTGAACTCTAACGTAGGGACAAGGGGCACAAGGCAACGTTATTGGGAAAGGTGAGTCCCAATAACGCTTGCAAAGGTTTATAAGGCAACGTTAGTGGTCACGTTAGTGCCACAAACGTTGGAGTTAATGTGGGTTATATGAGGTTGGAACGTTAGTGAAAAAGGTGATTGCCACTAACGTTCTCGAACCCACAATGTCACTTAACGTTAACTTCACTAACGCCCATGCCTAATTCATGCTTTTCTGCAAGCTGAGCCCACTAAAGATTGTAACTTCTTCAACTCAAGATCAAAGGCCCACATCCAAGACTTGAAGAACTCACTAGAAGATCAAGAGAAGTAGTATATATAGGAGTAGTTTTGAACTATAGAGAAGCTTGGCACTTTGGAGAACTACCCTCTGTATATTTACTTTTCTGTGCTTTTAGCTAAGGATGTATTCTTTTCTGCCATTTTCCATTTCTAGAGCTATGAACAACTAAACCCCTTTCATTGGGTTAGGAAGCTCTATTGTAATTTGATGGATCAATTATAAATTTCATTCTCTTCTTCTTTCTTCTCTTTTGATTTACTAGAAAGATTTCGATCTTAATTCAATTAGTTAGTTGTCTTGGAAAAGAAACTCTCCATAATTGGATCTCCTCTGAACCTTGGAAAAGGGATGAGGAGATCATATCTTCCCATGAGCAATTAAATCAAGGAATTGGGCAATTGTTCAAGCTTAGAGAGATTGGGTTGCCAAGGAATTGGAACCCAATCACTTAAGATTGCCAAGGAGATCAATAGATGCTTTGATTGAGGAAGAGATGAAAATGAATTTGATCCGGAGAATACAACATCTCCTGAGCCCAATTAATTCCCCATTTCTGATCTTACCCATTCTCTTTACTTTCTGCCATTTATTTACATGCTCATTTCCCCAAATTCTCATCTAAGATTCTGCACTTTATTTTCTGCTATTTACTTTCCCGCCATTCAATTTTCTGCAATTCTCAAACTACATTCTGTTTAGCTCAACTAGCATACTCTTCCAACTAAAGTTGCTTGACCAATCAATTCCTGTTGGATTCAACCTCACTCTATTGTGAGTTTTTACTTGACGATAATTCGGTATACTTGCCGAAGGGAAATTTATTGAGAGACAAGTTTTCATGCATCAAGTTTATGGCACCGTTGCCGGGGATTGATTTTGTATCAACATTGATTAAGTTAGAAGTTCACTAGATTGAGCATTTTTCTTTTGTTTGTATACTTTATTCAGTTGTTAACCTTCAGTTTGTTTTGTTTCTTCCTCACCCCCTATACCCCCTTTGTTTTCTTTCTTTCTTTATTATTATTTACAATTCTGCTCACTAACCCACTAACTATTTGATAATTTGCACCACTCACACTAACAATCACTCTAACAAGAATAACCTCTTCATTTTATCTCTTGCTGTGTGTTTTGTTAGTTGTTTGACAGGGAGAAGAGGGGGAGCTTCAACTTCCTTCGATTTAGAACCTGAAAGAACCCTCTGGAGACTAAGGATGGAAGCAAGAGGGAAAGGAGTTGTTGGTGCTGAGGAAGAGGAAGAGTATTTTGAAACCAACATGGAGGAGAACTTGGAAAACAATCATGAAAGAAAAGCTCACAACCATGCTAGAGAAGACCCTGCAAACCATGCTGGGCAAGAAAGGAGAGTTCTAGGCTCCTACATCAATCCAAATCCAGAAAACTGTGGAAGTAACATCCAAAAGCCCACCATACATGCCAACAACTTTGAATTAAAACCCCAGCTAATCACCCTTGTTCAGAACAATTGCTCATTTGGAGGAAGTGCTCAAGAAGATCCCAATCAACATCTAACTACCTTCCTGAGAATTTGTGATACTGTGAAGTCTAATGGAGTCCACCCGGATGTCTATAGGCTACTTTTGTTCCCTTTTTCACTCAGGGACAAAGCATCCAAGTGGCTTGAATCCTTCTCAAAGGAGAGCTTGACAAATTGGGAAGATGTAGTGAACACGTTTTTAGCAAGATTCTACCCTCCTCAATGAATTAACAGGCTGAGAGCTGAGGTGCAAACCTTCAGGCAACAAGATGGTGAGACTCTCTATGAGGCATGGGAGAGGTTCAAGGACTTAACAAGAAGATGCCCACCAGATATGTTCAATGAATGGGTTCAACTTCACATTTTCTATGAAGGTCTTTCTTATGAGTCAAAGAATGCTGTAGACCATTCATCACGAGGCTCTCTAAACAAGAAGAAAACCATTGAAGAAGCCATAGATGTCATTGAAACAGTAGCTGAGAATGACTACTTCTATGCCTCTGAAAGAAGCAATACTCGAGGAGTAATAGAGTTGAACCACATGGATGCATTGCTAGCTCAAAATAAGATGATCACCAAGTAGCTAGCAGATCTTACCAAGAAGGTGGAGGAAAACCAAGTTGCAGCAGTCATCACTTTATCACAGCTCAAGAAGGAGTGAATATAAGAGAAGAAGATGACTGGGAATAAGCCAACTATGTTGGAAACTCACCTAGACAAATCCATGATCCATACTCCAAAACTTACAACTCTGGATGGAGAAATCACCCCAATTTTGGGTGGAGAAATCAACAAGACCAAGGCCAAGACCAGAGACGCCACAACCACAACCCCAACAACAATGTAACTCGCCAGCATCCCTCACAGAGGTCCTATCAACAACTACCTAATCCCAACCCACCATCACTAACCGAGGATAGACTTTCAAAGATTGAGACTCTACTTGAAGACATATGTAGAGAAATCCAAGACAATAAGGTGTTTAAGAAGGAAGTGCAAGCCAATATCAAAAACCAAGGGGAAATATCAAGAGACTGGAGTCTCAAGTAGGGTATCTAACCCAACAAATTCCCAAACCAACTGATGGTTTTCCAAGTGATACAAAGAAGAAGGATACAAGGAATTTCCACATTCCCTGTGCTATAGGAGAAATAATAATTGATAAGGGACTCTATGACTTGGGAGCAAGTATCAACCTAATGCCTCTATCTCTCATGAAAAAGCTTCAAATCAATGAGCTAACACCCACATATGTAATCAACAAATTAGCTGACAAAACTTAAAAATAGGCAATAGGAGTGGTTGAGAATATGTTAGTGAAGGTTGGGAACTACTTCCTCCCCACAGACTTTGTCATCCTGGAAATGGATGAGAATCTTATTCACCCCAGTGATGACAAGTCATCATATACCCATTTTTCATGCTAATTTCACTTGTTTTATTAGTCTTTATGCACTTTCTTGCATCCTAAGTAAGTGATTTGGAATGAAAATGCATAACTTCTTTAAATCAAGCAACTACCATTAAATTGATGCTAACTCATGAGGTTTGAGCTAAATTTAATTGATTTTTAATTGATTTATAAGCCTTGTGAATTTAGTGATATTTTGAGTGGTTGTTTTGATTATTTGAAGGTGAAGAAAAGAAGAAAAGAGGAAGCGTGGCTTAAGAAAGCGTGGCCCAAGAGATAAGAAGTGTGGCACATGGAAGGGAGGAAGCAAACATTGCCCTCCACAAGGGCACACTGCCCTCCAGGAGGGCAACATAATGAAACAAGCTTGAGAAGCAACACTGCCCTGCCCTCCTCAAGGGCGGAGCACAAATTGGTGCCATGGATCAAGGAGAGCAAAAACTCTGCCCTGTCCTCCTCAAGAGCAATATCGGGCTCATCAAAAGAATAAATTCAAAGAAAAAGCTCACCAATGCTTGCCACAAGGATCGAACACGGCACCATGAGGAAGCAAGGAACTAGGCCTTACTTTGGTGCCAAGAAAACCAAGGAAAAAAGTAGCGTGTGCATTAATCGAGTTTCGAACACGGAGCTTTAATTTTGGAAACATTGCCCTACCCTCCGCAAGGGCAGGGCAGCATTGTGTGATGCACGGCCAGCGCACAAGAGTTGGCGCACTAAGGGAGTCTCGGCAGCAACAGCACGCACGCACGGGAAGATCTGGCGCACCAAAAATTTCTGCCCTGTGCAGGGCAGCATCCTGCAGCACCAACATGCACCACACGCACGCACGAGCACCAACACACACCATTTTCTGCCCTGCCCTCCACAAGGGCAGGGCAGCCTCCTGGAAGCAACTTTTCTTGGGCTAAAAATTTGATTAAAAATCCAATTTAATTCATTTTTTCACCAAATCAAAAGCCCATCCAAATCCCAAGATCCAAGAATAGAAAGTGTATAAATAGGAAATAGTTTGATGTAATTAGGACCTTTTCTTTGGGGCTTTGAATCTTTACTTTTATTTTTGAACTTTTGAACCTTCTCTTGGAGACTTCACTGAGATTTTAGAGAATTGGGGAGGAGAATTAATCTCTCTTCTTCCTCATTCTTGCTTGAGCATTTTCTACTTTTCTTGTTTGAGTCTTGGGTGTAAAGAATTGAGGAATTTCTGTCTCAATCTCCATTCAAGATCTCTTTAATT
>NC_029772.3:39262696-39264265 GCF_000817695.3 Arachis duranensis | reverse complement strand
AGATCCCATTTTTCTTTTTGGTTCTTCTGTGAACCCCTGCTGCAATTTAATTTCATTTCCTGTTTGAATTCTAGTTACTTCGAATTCATCTTCTGCTTTATTAATTGTTGCAATTAAATTTCCCTGGCTTGAATTCTGAAATCCCATTCCTCAAATCCCTTTTTCCATTCAAGCAATTTATATTTCTTACACTTTAAGTTACTACAATTTACATTTCTTGCACTTTAAGTTTCAGTCATTTAATTTCTTGTTCTTTAAGATTCAGCTCTTTTACTTTCAATTCTCTTTAATTTCTGCAATTCACCCCTCTCCTTTTACACTTTCTGCTATTTACTTACTGTTGGATACAAAATCACTCAACCAATACTTGATTCGCTTGACTAAATCAACCACTAAACTAAAATTGCTCAATCCTTCAATCCCTGTGGGATCGACCTCACTCCCGTGAGTTTTATTACTTGATGCGACCCGGTACACTTGCCGGTGAGTTTTGTGTTGGATCGTTTTCCACACATCAATTTTTTGGCGCCGTTGCCGGGGATTGAAATAGATTGACAATGATTAAGTGAAGTGGAGGTCTAGATTAAGCACTTTTTCTTTTCTGTTTCTTTAATTTTGACTAACACACTAACTGTTTGAATTTTTGCTCAAACTAACTAAAACTTCATTCTAGCAATAGATTGAAGTTTCACTGGTTTTCTGGATCTGTGTGTTTATTGTTGTATGTTTGTATGTCAGGTACAGGAAGATCTTCCCCTATTCTCTCTGAAATTGACCAAAGAACTCTTCAAAGAATAAGTAGAGCTGAAAGAGGGAAGAACGTTATTGGAGAGGAAGAATCTGAGGAGGAATTCCAAGAGATGGAAGGAGATCCATCAAATCCCAATCAACCAGAAGGAGGAGCCAACAATAACCCACAACAAAGAAGAGTATTGGCTTCCTACACATTTGCAAATACTAGACACTGTGGGAGTAGCATTCTTACTCCTAATGTCAATGCAAACAACTTTGAACTAAAGCCACAACTCATCACTTTAGTCCAAAATACTAAAGCCACAACTCATCACTTTGGTCCAAAACAACTGTTCTTTTGGAGGGGGACCATTGGAAGACCCCAACTAACATCTATCCACTTTCTTGAGGATCTGTGACACAGTTAAGAGCAATGGAGTGCACCCTGACATATACAAGCTGCTGTTATTCCCATTCTCTCTCAGGGACAAAGCCACTCAATGGCTAGAAACATTTCCAAGGGAGAGCATCAACACTTGGGATGATTTGGTGAGCAAGTTTCTTGCCAAATTTTATCCCCCTCAAAGGATCATAAGATTGAAGACTGAGGTGCAGACATTTACTCAAATGGAGGCTGAAAATTTATATGAAGCATGGGAAAGATATAAGGCACTGCTGAGGAAATATCCACCAGAGATGTTCACTGAGTGGGACAAGCTGCAGAACTTCTATGAGGGACTTACTCTGAAGGCTCAAGAAGCACTTGATCATTCAGCTGGAGGCTCATTACAACTCATGAAAACTACAGAGGAAGCTCAGAACCTCATTGATATGGTA
>NC_029772.3:39261896-39262531 GCF_000817695.3 Arachis duranensis | reverse complement strand
AATTTGAGCAAATGGCCAAAAGAATTAATGGCCTGCAAGTTGCATCAGTGAGTGCCACAAGCCAACCATCAACTACTTGGGGGCAAAATAAAGAAATTCAAGAGGAGCAACAGCAAGAGCAAGTCCAATACATGCACAACCAAAATCCTGGAACAAATGAAGTCCATGGTGATACTTACAACTCCTGGAACAAATGAAGTCTCTGGAGATACTTACAATCCTTCTTGGAAGAACCATCCTAACCTCAGATGGGGAGACAACCACAATCAAATTCAGCAGCCATGGTAAAGGAACTCAACTCAAAACAATTGGAAAAACACAAACCACAAAAAAACCAGCCAAACACTAACCAAAACACGTACAGAAAACCACAAAATACTTATCCCAACTCTAACCATTATCCACCCAGTAACCACCCAACTAACCAAAACACCTATCATCATCCATCAACACCCCAAAACTAACCAATCTCACAAGATTCTCAGAGGATTACTAATCTAGAGATGCTCATGGAGAAGATGATGAAGAACCAAGAATTGACAACAAAGAACCAAGAAGCCTCTATGAAGATTCTAGAGAGGTAGATTGGGCAAATCTCCAAGCAGATTTCTGTTGAAAAACCATCAAGCTCACTA
>NC_029772.3:39251643-39261631 GCF_000817695.3 Arachis duranensis | reverse complement strand
AGTTGGAATGAGAAGGAGACTGTAATGCTCAGTGAAGAATGCAGTGCACTAATCAGAAAAGGGCTCCCTCCCAAGCTTGAAGATCCTGGAGGTTTCTTCCTACCTTGCACTATTGGAAGTCTATTCATCAAAAAGGGGATGTGTGACTTAGGAGCAGGTATAAATCTAATTCCATCTTCTTTAGTGAAAAAGCTTGGCATAGGAGAGGTGAAACCAATACAGATGTCCTTGGAATTGGTAGACCAATCAGTGGTATATCCTAAAGGGTTGATTGAAAACCTTTTAGTTAAGGTTGACAAGTTCATTTTTCCAGCAGACTTTGTGATCCTAGATTCAGCAGATACTGAGAATGACTCCATAATACTTGGTCGACCATTTTTGGCCACTGCTAGAGCCATTGTAGATATAGAGCAGGGAGAGCTAACCCTCAGGATGCATGATGAGAGCATCACCTTAAAAGTCTTTCAAGAATCACAAAGCAATGAAGAAATAAGCAAGACAAATAGTGACCTCTTTCTAAAGCAAGCAACCAACAATACAGTAGAACAGAAAAATAAGCAGATGCAAGAAGTGAAAAGGAATTCAAAAAAAAGCCGAGATGATTAACAAACAGGAAGGTATCACAACTCAAGTCACTGTCAAGGGAGAAAGATCAACAAGAAAGAAAAAGATGAAGAACAAGAAGAAGGCTTACAAAGGGTGGAAAAATAAGAAAATCCCAACTGAAGGATTTTCCAAAGGTGACAAGGTGCAATTAGTATATCAACAGCTGGGAACAGAAGATCATTACACTGTCAACCAAGTACTCTCTCTGGAGCATATTGAAATTGAGCATCAAGGCACACAGAGAAAGCTTACAGTGAGAGGGGACAAATTGAGACACCACCAGCATCACCCGCCCTAAAGGGAGTTCAATGTCAAGCTAGTGACAATAAAAGAGCGCTTCATGGGAGGCAACCCATGATTTAAGATTTCTGTCTTTTCTTTTATCCAATAAGCTATGATCACCTGCGCATGATTTTGAACTTTCATATTTGATAAATGCATACAGTATTTTAGAGCATAAGTTAGACTTCTAAGTTTGGTGTACCTTACGGCACACCCAATATTTGCTTTTCTTCAAAAGAGGGGGGACTATTCTTAGAACATATGTGAAATCATTTTGATGAAGCATATGACCAAACACTAAGTTTGGTGTCTGCATATATAACACTATTCAGCAGATTATTTCCTATTCATGGAATCAAAACCATACAGAAAGGGATCATGCATCATTAATTTTTTTTTGAAATATAAAATACATCAATTGTGAAGAATGATTTGCATCACTAAGCCATCCCCTCAATAAGAGATAAGTTTGGTGTTCACCAACTTTTGGCATCTCTAATTAAGGGACACAATTGATCACAAAAAAAAAGAAAAAAAGAAATATATAAACAAAACAAAACAACTTTCTTCTTTATTGCAAATCACTTGCCAACGTCTATATTAATGTTCTAAGGCTAGCTGCTTTGGTTTATTTAGGAGGAAGAGATTGCGACAAATGCAAGGAGGGGCCACGGCTAGGCTAGGACAAGCTAAGTGAGGAATGGTCACATGTACCTAGAGAAATGCGCTCCTTGGGAAGCAGAATTTGCATGCATGCATCATCGAACACCTAAATGCATGCAACCAATGAGAAGAGAATCCTCGTCAAAGCCTCAACAAGGCATGCAGACCGTTCAATCCATGAACCTTCTGTATGATCAACTCAATCTCAACCCTTCATAACGAACTCCTTCCTCATTCATTATGGTTTTGTTAGAAAGTTTGAAGAATTTGCCTATAAATAGCCGTTAGCACTAAATGGCTTACACATTCATACAAACCACTTTCACTTGTAAACCATAATCTCCTCTACTCCCGAAACTAAAACCAACAATTCTTTTCTCTTGCACAACAAGACCGAGCATCATCCCAAACACAACACATTCTCCTTTTACTCCCATTTCTCCTTCCTTTTTACCCCAAAGCTAATGGCCTCCTCAAGTTCCAAAAGAAGACTGGGAAAGGAACCAATGGTGACCGAGCCTCCATCATATGACACAAGAAAATTTAGGTCCCAGTTCCATGAAGGAAGATATCATAGATTCATGAAGACAAAGAATGTTATCTATAAGAAGGGCCTTGAGTTGAAGGACGGGGAATACCCCATCATGAGGCAAATCACTAAAGAAAGAAGGTGGGAACTTTTATGTGCTCCTCTCGTTGACATCAGTGCAGTCATGATCAGGGAGTTCTATGCAAATGCTGTAAAAGAGAACAAAGATAGTGCCCCTTACACAAGTTATGTCAGAGGAGTTGAAGTGGATTTCAGTCCAGCAGCCATCACTAGGGCCCTAAAGTTGAGAACCATAACTTATTCAGAGCCTAGTTATGAGACCAGATTGCAGATGGAAAACAATCCTGATGAGATCTTGCAAGGGTTATGTGTGGAAAATACAGACTGGGAAAGAGATTCAAAAGGAATTCCAAGTCACTTGAGGAGAATAAATCTTACTCCTGTGGCCAAGGGATGGTATGAGATAGTAAGGAGGTCTATCTTCCCTACTGGAAATGCCTCTTGGGTCACAATCAAACGAGCACTCTTGACATACTGCATCCTACATGGAGGAGAAGTCAACCTCGCTCAACTCATAGCCGACAGTATTCAAGAGATAGCTAACAGCACAAGTAAATCAAGTGGTCTTGGACATCCAAGTACCATCCTCAGGCTATGCAACAGAGCTAGAGTAATCTTTGAAGATGAGGACACAGAAAAAGTGAAAAAGGGGAAAGGAATCACTAAGAAGAGTATGGAAGGAATGAATGAAGAAGATGATCAAGAGGGGGTGGTAGTTCCTAGACAAAGGAGATCACAAAGAGAGGAAGGACGAAATCAAGCTCATGGTGCCATAGACATGAGCCAGCTACAAAGAACAATTGAAGAACTATCTCAGCAACTCATGCAAGCTCAACAAGACCAAAATCAGGGGTGCCAAGAGCAATATCTAGAGCCCCATCCAGAGTTTAGGGAGCAATATTTGAGGGATAAAGAGGAACAAGAAGCTTGGCAGCGTCAAATGGAGGAGAAGCAAGAGAGATGGCAACAACAAATGATGACTCAGCAGCAAGAATTTCAAGCACAGATTCTTGAAGGACAAAAAGAACAATACAAAGAATTCAAAGAATCATATGATAAGCTGTATTTTAATCAAGCTAAAGCAGGGGAATATAGTCACAACCTGTATCAATGGAAGAATATTCATCACACTATGGAAGAAATTAGATATGTGCAAAGAATGGAGAGTGATGAAAACATACAAGCAAGGTTGGAGTATTTGACCCACAATTTGCCAACACTCAACCCACAGATCAAGCCATTTGAGCAATGCCCTGAATTTGAAGCCAAGCAAAAAGTAAGGTCTCATCATTATACGGAGCTAACACTTAATAGATTGGAAGAAGTTGGACTCTCAGGGCTCTTAGATTCTGTCTGGGATAGAAGATGCCCTGGTGAAGAAGTCCGAGACTACTCCAAGCTAGGGAAGAGAAAGAAGAAAAAGGGAGAATCAAGCAGCAGCCACAATCATTAGAAGGTGGCAAAGTTCTTTCATACTTCTTCCTTCAAAGAATAAAGGTTGGACACCAATAGCTTGGACCCTAGGACACATGCCTGTGGTGTTCTTGTACTAGGATATGCTTGGATAAGTAAATTCTGAGGGGTATTTTAAAACCCGGTCACTTAGATCAACTGATTTGGGATGGCCAATTGAAAGTCCACAATAAAGAGCAACCTAGATACAGAACATTTAGTTATCCAAAGAGATGCTAGGCATCAATGATCCTAGGAAGAAATAGTAAGCCATGTGTCTGTGGTGAAAGATGTTGAGTAAAAATAAAGCCAAAGGCTACTACTGCAACATTAGACACCAATCCTCCAAAAGAATAATAAGCTTGTTGAGCAACATAAGAAAAGAAAAGTTAGCAAGGGAGTAATTAAAGAGTAAACCGTATATCAGCAAGTTTAGTAAGCCTTTGAAGAAAGATGTATATTATGTAACAGCAAACAATAACTTGGGTTGTCATTGTCTGCATAAAAAAACTCCATAAACCAAGTTCTGCTATATGCCTAATGTGATGACAAGTCATCATATACCCATTTTTCATGCTAATTTCACTTGTTTTATTAGTCTTTATGCACTTTCTTGCATCCTAAGTAAGTGATTTGGAATGAAAATGCATAACTTCTTTAAATCAAGCAACTACCATTAAATTGATGCTAACTCATGAGGTTTGAGCTAAATTTAATTGATTTTTAATTGATTTATAAGCCTTGTGAATTTAGTGATACTTTGAGTGGTTGTTTTGAATATTTGAAGGTGAAGAAAAGAAGAAAAGAGGAAGCGTGGCTTAAGAAAGCGTGGCCTAAGAGATAAGAAGTGTGGCACATGGAAGGGAGGAAGCAAACATTGCCCTCCACAAGGGCACACTGCCCTCCAGGAGGGCAACATAATGAAACAAGCTTGAGAAGCAACACTGCCCTGCCCTCCTCAAGGGCGGAGCACAAATTGGTGCCATGGATCAAGGAGAGAAAAAACTCTGCCCTGCCCTCCTCAAGAGCAATATCGGGCTCATCAAAGGAATAAATTCAAAGAAAAAGCTCACCAATGCTTGCCACAAGGATCGAACACGGCACCATGAGGAAGCAAGGAACTAGGCCTTACTTTGGTGCCAAGAAAACCAAAGAAAAAAGTAGCGTGTGCATTAACCGAGTTTCGAACGCGGAGCTTCAATTTTAGAAACATTGCCCTGCCCTCCGCAAGGGTAGAGCAGCATTGTGTGATGCACGGCCAGCGCACAAGAGTTGGCGCACCAAGGGAGTCTCGGCAGCAACAGCACGCACGCACGGGTAGATCTGGCGCACCAAAAATTTCTGCCTTGCCCTCCACAAGGGCAGGGCAGCATCCTGTAGCACCAACACGCACCACACGCACGCACGAGCACCAACACGCACCATTTTCTGCCCTACCCTCCACAAGGGCAGGGCAGCCTCCTGGAAGCAACTTTTCTTGGGCTAAAAATTTGATTAAAAATCCAATTTAATTCATTTCTTCACCAAATCAAAAGCCCATCCAAATCCCAAGATCCAAGAATAGAAAGTGTATAAATAGAAAATAGTTTGATGTAATTAGGACCTTTTCTTTGGGGCTTTGAATCTTTACTTTTATTTTTGAACTTTTGAACCTTCTCTTGGAGACTTCACTGAGATTTTAGAGAATTGGGGAGGAGAATTGATCTCTCTTCTTCCTCATTCTTGCTTGAGCATTTTCTACTTTTCTTGTTTGAGTCTTGGGTGTAAAGAATTGAGGAATTTCTGTCTCAATCTCCATTCAAGATCTCTTTAATTTCTCTTCTGCATAATTGAGTTCAATTACATTTTCTTTGCTGCTTCTTCTTTAATTTCTTGTTAATTGCTTTGTGAACTTGGATCTGGGAAGGCAATTGAGATCTAGACTTTGCTATCTAGTCTCTGGAGTCCTGAGATCCCATTTTCCTTTTTGGTTCTTCTGTGAACCCTGCTGCAATTTAATTTCATTTCCTGTTTGAATTCTAGTTACTTCCAATTCATCTTCTGCTTTATTAATTGTTGCAATTAAATTTCCCTAGCATGAATTCTGAAATCCTATTCCTCAAATCCCTTTTTCCATTCAAGCAATTTATATTTCTTGCACTTTAAGTTACTGCAATTTACATTTCTTGCACTTTAAGTTTCAGTCATTTAATTTCTTGTTCTTTAAGATTCAGCTCTTTTACTTTCAGTTCTCTTTAATTTCTGCAATTTACCCCTCTCCCTTTACACTTTCTGCTATTTACTTACTGTTGGATACAAAATCACTCAACCAATACTTGATTCGCTTGACTAAATCAACCACTAAACTAAAATTGCTCAATCCTTCAATCCCTGTGGGATCAACCTTACTCCCGTGAGTTTTATTACTTGATGCGACCTGGTACACTTGCCGGTGAGTTTTGTGTTGGATCGTTTTCCACACATCACCCATCATTCTGGGAAGGCCATTCTTAGCCACAGCCAGAGCACTTATAGATGTGGAGCAAGAAGAGCTAGTATTGAGAATATATGATGAGCAGCTCACCTTCAAAGTTTTTAAACTCTCACAAGAAGCAGATCATGATAATAAAGAGCTGAAGGAAGAGTCAAACAAGGGAGCTCAAGCACTACCCCTAAGAACTCCTGTGGCTAACAACCAATGTGATCAGAAGGAGCAACAGCCAAGTGTAATCCAAAAGGAACCAGACCCACCAGAGTCATATGAGATAGGCAACAAAACCATTCTTAAAGAGGAAACCATAAGGAACAAATTGACATCAAGGGACAAAAAAAAGGGTCCCAAGGGGATGGAAAAACAAGAAGATCCCTATAGAAGATTTTTCTCCAGGAGATGAAGTGGTCTCTACATACTTTTCATCTATACCACCTCACCTCCCCACTATTCTATCTCAGCTGCCTCCAGTGTACACCATCAATAAAATCTTGTCCTTAGAGCATGTGGAACTTGTCAACAAGGCCAATGGAAACAGATTCACTGCAAGGGGGGAAGATTTTAAGCACTACCAACCACCTTGACAAGGACCAAACATCAAGCTAATGACACTAAAGAAGCGCTTCATGGGAGGCAACCCATGTTCTATACCCTCTCTCTTTAATCTCTAATAGTAGTAATAAAGAAAATTTCATGGATTTTTAAATCAATTTTGACAACCAATATAAGACCCCTTACATGCAGCATATAGTACATGATAAGTTTGGTGTTCAAGGCACACCAAGAGGGCTTGAACACACTTCATGATGAGAGATTATTTCCGAATCTTGTTGCACCATATGATCACAAACAAGTTTGGTGCACCAACGTTGCATGCATGGACAATTTAGTGGTTGATTGATTTACATTCATAAAAAGCATTTAGTATTTAAAAACAAAAGAAAAAGATTTTTTTTCTAGTAGCTAGTTCACACCTTAAGTCTTCCCACCAAAATTCTCAATTAACCGTTTGCATTCCTTTTTTGTCTAGTATAGGAAATCAAAAAGGACATTGATGGTACTTGATAGGACAATCAAGGAAGGGAGATTCGGCCACTATACCAAGGAACTTATACACTTGTCTCCGAGGGGAGTATCTTGGAAAGTGTTGCCATGCAACATTGGGAGTTGGAGAAGCCTTGGAGACCAAACCAAAACCCTCATAAAAGGGGTGATCCTCGTGCTCATCTAATGACAAACCCCAACCGTCTGTCACTAAACCAACACCATCAATCCACACCTCTCAAACACCCATCATTCTTCTATATAAATGATCCTCATTTTGCACCATCTCCGTGCACTTCTTGATCTCATTCATCTCCCTTCCCTTTTTTTGAACACACACATTTCATCCTCCACTAAAAGTTCCATACACACCCTTTGGCCACGTATTGTGAGCCGCAACCATACCAACCATCATGGCTTCATCCAACTCTAAAAGGAGAAGAGGGAAGGAACCTGTTCATACCCTGACCGAGCTCCCCAAACTCGGACAAGATCATAGAAGGCCCGACCTCGTCCCAAAGGCCCACGCCTGAGGTCGGACCTCGGACAAATAGGCTAAGAAGGCCCATCAAAAGGAACAAAGCCCAAAACCTAAAGGCCGAAGAGGCCTGGGAAAGGCGGTTCCGCAAAGATAGAGATAAAACTCCCAAAAAGATAAGATAAGATAAGAATATCTTATCCAGGGAAGATCACGACCAACTACTATAAATACACTGGAGCACCCAGGTATAACTCATACTCTAATTCTACTAAATATCTGCTTGAACCCATGCTAACTTAAGCATCGGAGTGTCATTGCAGGTACAACCACCAGCCACTCGGCACATCAAGCTCGGGTCACAGAACCCCACCTCGGGTCTTACCAAGACGACCGAGCTACACGTTTCAGGTAACCCTCGGAACAGAACCCATGGAGCAGCCTCCTTCTGATGCCTTGAGATTCAAGACTACCTTCCATGATCTTCAATATGAATGGATCAAAAACAAGAAAATCTTGCCAGAATTGACATTCCAGTTCAACGAGGATGAATGCCCTAAGATCAGGGAGAAGATTGCATAGAGGGGCTGGCAAAAGCTCACCAACCCAGAGACAAAGATAAATGCAAACCTCATCAAAGAGTTCTATGCAAATACGGTCTGAGAAGATAGCACTAGGGCTCCCACTTTCAAAAGTTATGTAAGAGGAACGGAGGTGGACTTCAGCCCCAATGCTATAACAAGGACTCTTCAACTGAAATCACCACATTTTAATGAGCTTAGCTATCAGGTAAGAATAAGTAATGCTCCCGAGGAAGATGAACTTGAAGAAATTGTGAATGATATGTGTGTCATTGGGTCTGATTGGGAAAGATACTCGGACAAGAGACCAAGGTTCATTAGGAGAGGAGACCTTGTCCCAGAAGCCAAGGGATGGTTTGAGCTAGTAAGGAGATCTATCCTTCCAGTCGCAAACAATTCTGAGGTCAATATTGCTCGAGCCACCATGGTACATTGCCTAGTAAAGGGTGGAAGCATCAATGTGCATGAAATTATAGCTGAAGGGATCCAAGATTCAACCGAGAAGAATGATCCGGGTGCTAGACTTTGGTACCCCAGCACCATCCTGAGACTATGCATGAAAGCTAAGGTGGTGTTCGAAGACAACAATCCACAATGGGTAAATCCTGGGAGGCTAGTCACGCTCCAACGCATAAACTATGTGACACCTGCTCAACAACAAAGAAGACCTCGGATAGGGAAAAGAACTGCACAAGAAGAACCCCACTAAGAAGAACCTCACCAAGAAGAACCCCAACAAACAGGAAACCAACAAGAAGGACAATTTGATCCAACTAATATAAATCTGTTTCACATGAAGGAAGCCATTGAGTATATGGCAAGTAGCTATATGGAGGGACAAGAACAGCAACTACATGTCCAAGCTCAAAGGATGGATCATCAAGAAAAACTACTCTCTAGTTGGATGGATCAACAAAGAGAGTGGCAGAAACAGCAAATGGAGTTGCAACAGGAGCATTACTCCCAGCTCACCCAAGCCATCAATCAAGTGTCCAAAAGGCAAGAAAGCCAGGACAAACGCCTTCAAGAACTCAACCAACGATAGATAGCTCAAATGAAAGCCTTCAACGAATTCAATGTGCTCAATGAAGGAAGGCAATTGCATCGAGAAGAATTTAGCATAAACACTCAGGCCAAGTTAAACTATATGACTGGGCATATGCATAACTTGCACCCTGCCATCCCAAGTTATGAGGCAATTCACAAGGACTTAACAGAGCAAGAAGAGGAGAAGGTGAAACAGCAAAAGGAAGCATTAAAGAAGAAAATGGAGGATGTTGGTTTTTGGAAAAAGCTGATAGGAAAGCGCAAAAGGAATAGGGACTCAAGCAATCAAGGAGGATCCCAAGACAAAGGAACATGAGCATTCCAATAAGTGAAAGGTGGTGGAGTTCCTTCTTAGTTCTATCTCTTTCAAACTTTAAATAAGGAAAATCATGTATGAAATAGAACATGCTTCCATGAGCAGCTTAGGATTTTCAATTCTGCATTTAAGGTTTTCATTGTTTAGGTCCATGTTATTGAGCTTAATGTCCCTAGTGTTCGCTTTCATCTTGCTTACTTGTATGCATGTCCTTCAAGTTAATCAAAAAGAAAATGTTATGATAAGAACAAGAGTGGAGTTATTTTGTGTAGTGAATCCTGAATGTTTGTGGTAGGGTGATTAGTTAGCTAAGTTGGTTCACCAACAAGGAAAGAAGGCAACTATCTACCCTGAATCCTATGCTTGAAACACATCCTATGAGACTAACTAAATAATAAGATCCCAATAAGAAAAGAGAAATAGCAATAAAAGTGAAAAG
>NC_029772.3:39248693-39251468 GCF_000817695.3 Arachis duranensis | reverse complement strand
TGAAAGCTTATCATAAAGAGTCGCCCTCTTACAGAGCACTTAGCCAAAAGAAGAATGCAATAAATCTTGAGAAAACAAAAGAAGGAAGGATCAACAAGTAGAAAGTCTCAAGGGATGTAAGTAAGCAAGTGTTCAAGGGCATGATAAAGGACTAAAACCTGGTAAAGGAATGAACCTAAGTTGCTATGCATGAAATCCCATAAACCAGGAATTTTACTTTTATATTGTTCATCTTGTTCTTTCATTCATTATTCCTATGTTCCAGTACTTGCTTAGGGACAAGCAAGCTTTAAGTTTGGTGTTATGATGCCAAAGCATCTAGGCCAGTTTTACTGACCTTTTCTTTACTGTTTTAAGGTAGTTTCATGCATTTTCTTAGAGAATAAGGTAAGTTTTGGATGAAAATACACTCACACCTTGATTCAAGCAACTATTGTGAATTTCACATGATTTCATGAGGATTTTGCAAGAATTGAATGACAAATTGATTATGCATAATATCATAACTTTGACTAGAGCTTTGATGCACTTTATTTGCTTGATTTCAGGACAAAGGAAGCAAGGAAGAACCACGTTAGTAGCCACGTTAACCTAGTTAACATGACCACTAACATGGAATGGGGAAGAGCTTGCAACGTTAATGAGAAAAGTGATCACCAATAACGCCAGCGAAGCCATCATAAGCCCACGTTAATTGCCACGTTAACTAGGTTAACATAGTAGTTAACGTGGAGACAAAGAAAACTCCAACGTTAGTGGTAAACGTGAACACCACTAACGCTCCAAGATATGGCAATGAGCCACATTAAGAGTCACATTAACTTAGTTAACGTGAACTCTAACGTGGAAGAGAGGAACAATGCCAATGTTAGTGACACTCACCTTTGTCACTAACGTTGGATCAAACTAGCATTGCCCACGTTAGTGGTCATGTTAAGACCACTAACGTGAAAGTTAACATTGAGCTAAGATTGATGAGCCAACGTTAGTGACACTCACCTTTGTCACTAACGTTGGAGATGGCATTCACTACCATGTTAGTAGCCACGTTAACTTAGTTAACGTGAGCTCTAATGTGGAGAGTAGGGGCACTTGGAGCGTTGGTGACAAAGGTAAGTGTCACTAACGCTCTCAAAGATGAGGCATACCCACGTTAAGAGCCACGTTAGTTACACTAACATGAACTCTAACGTAGGGACAAGGGGCACAATGCAACGTTATTGGGAAAGGTGAGTCCCAATAATGCTTGCGAAGGTTTATAAGGTAACGTTAGTGGTCACATTAGTGCCACTAACATTGGAGTTAACGTCGGTTATATGGGGTTGGAACGTTAGTGAAAAAGGTGATTGCCACTAACGTTCTCGAACCCACAATGTCACTTAACATTAACTTCACTAACGCCCATGCCTAATTCATACTTTTCTGCAAGCTGAGCCCACTAAAGATTGTAACTGCTTCAACTCAAGATCTAAGGCCCACATCCAAGACTTGAAGAACTCACTAGAAGATCAAGAGAAGTAGTATATATAGGAGTAGTTTTGAACTATAGAGAAGCTTGGCACTTTGGAGAACTACCCTCTGTATATTTACTTTTTTGTACTTTTAGCTAAGGATGTATTCTTTTCTGCCATTTTTCATTTCTAGAGCTATGAACAACTAAACCCCTTTCATTGGGTTAGGAAGCTCTATTGTAATTTGATGGATCAATTATAATTTTCATTCTCTTCTTCTTTCTTCTCTTTTGATTTACTAGAAAGATTTCGATCTTAATTCAATTAGTTAGTTGTCATGGAAAAGAAACTCTCCATAATTGGATCTCCTCTGAACTTTGGAAAAGTCACCTAAGATTGCCAAGGAGATCAATAGATGCATTGATTGAGGGAGAGATGAAAATGAATTTGATCCGGAGAATACAACATCTCCTGAGCCCAATGAATTCCCCATTTCTGATCTTACCCATTCTCTTTACTTTCTACCATTTATTTACATGCTCATTTCCCCAAATCCCCATCTAAGATTCTGCACTTTATTTTCTGCTATTTACTTTCCTGCCATTTAATTTTCTGCAATTCTCAAACTATATTCTGTTTAGCTCAACTTGCATACTCTTTGATGAGCGGATAATTTGTACGCTTTTTGGGACAAGCAACAATTTAAGTTTGGTGTTGTGATGAGCGGATAATTTGTATGCTTTTTGGCATTGTTTTTAGTATGTTTTTGGTATGATATAGTTAGTTTTTAGTATATTTTTGTTAGTTTTTAGTTAAAATTCACTTTTTTGGACTTTACTATGAGTTTGTGTGTTTTTCTGTGATTTCAGGTATTTTCTGGCTGAAATTGAGGGACCTGAGCATAAATCTGATTCAGAGACTAAAAAGGACTGCAGATGCTGTTGGATTCTGACCTCCCTACACTCGAAGTGGATTTTCTGGAGCTACAGAAGACCAATTGGCGCGCTCTCAACGGCGTTGAAAAGTAGACATCCTGGGCTTTCCAGCAATATATGATAGTCCATACTTTGCCCAAGATTTGATGGCCCAAACCGGCGTTCAAAGTCACCCTCAGAAATCCCAGCGTTAAACGCTGGAACTGGCACCCAAATGGGAGTTAAACGCCCAAACTGGCACTAAAGCTGGCGTTTAACTCCAAGAAGAGTCTCTACACGAACATGCTTCATTGCTCAGCCCAAGCACACACCAAGTGGGCCCGGAAGTGGATTTTTTATGTCATTTACTCATTTCTGTACACCCTAGGCTACTAGTTTTCTATAAGTAT
>NC_029772.3:39243741-39244027 GCF_000817695.3 Arachis duranensis | reverse complement strand
TTTTCAATACCTTGTACCATAGGCACCATGACCTTCAAGAAGGCCCTGTGTGACTTAGGGTCAAGTGTAAACCTCATGCCTGTCTCTGTAATGGAGAAGTTAGGGATCTCTGAGGTGTATGCTGCAAAAATCTCACTAGAGATGGCAGACAACTCAAGAAAACAAGCCCATGGACTTGTAGAGGATGTTCTGGTTAAAGTTGAAAACCATTACATCCCTACTGATTTCATAGTCCTAGAGACTGGGAAGTGCATGGATGAATCCATCATCCTTGGCAGACCCTTCC
>NC_029772.3:39239298-39239655 GCF_000817695.3 Arachis duranensis | reverse complement strand
TCTACACGAAAATGCTTCATTGCTCAGCCCAAGCACACACCAAGTGGGCCCGAAAGTGGATTTTTTATGTCATTTACTCATTTCTGTACACCCTAGGCTACTAGTTTTCTATAAGTAGGACCTTTTACTATTGTATTTTCATCTTTTGATCACTCTAGATCTCTAGATCATCTTTTGATCACTCTAGATCTCTAGATCATCTTTGGACACCTACTTCTTAGATCATTGGGAGGCTGGCCTCACGGCCATGCCTAGACCTTATACTTATGTATTTTCAACGGTGGAGTTTCTACACACCATAGATTAAGGTGTAGAGCTCTGCTGTACCTCGAGTATTAATGCAATTACTATTGTTCT
>NC_029772.3:39238918-39239201 GCF_000817695.3 Arachis duranensis | reverse complement strand
GAATGTGATGATCCGTGACACTCATCATCATTCTCACCTATGAACGTGTGACTGACAACCACCTCCGTTCTACCTTCGATTGGGTGAATATCTCGTGGATTCCTGATTGCACGATGCATGGTTGATCGCCTGACAACCGAGTGCTCTCCTGACAACCGTGCCAACCATTCCGTGAGATCAGAGTCTTCGTGGTATAGGCTAGAACTGATGGCGGCATTCAAGAGAATCCGGAAGGTCTAACCTTGTCTGTGGTATTCTGAGTAGGATTCAATGATTGAATGAT
>NC_029772.3:39238562-39238765 GCF_000817695.3 Arachis duranensis | reverse complement strand
TGACCATAGCTTGCTTCATACTAACAATCTCCGTGGGATCGACCCTTACTCGCGTAAGGTTTATTACTTGGACGACCCAGTGCACTTGCTGGTTAGTTGTGCGAAGTTGTGTAATGCCATGGTATTGAACACCAAGTTTTTGGGGATCATGACCGGGGATTATGAGAGTTGTGAAAAGTATTGTTCACAATTTCGCGCACCAT
>NC_029772.3:39236480-39238315 GCF_000817695.3 Arachis duranensis | reverse complement strand
TGGCTTGTTGCCAAGTTAGGTGTGGTCCTTAGTAATGTTTAGTGGTCCCCACGTTTACAAGGGTGCGCGGATTGTTTAATTAATTCTGATTTAAAACTTTATTTTTTATTTAAAAATAGGAAAAGATATTATTCTAGTTAGAGAAAATAGATTTTAAATTAATTAGGATTAGATATAAAAGAGAAAAGAAACTTCTCTTCTACCTCATTCTGTAAATTACAGTTTACCTAAATTCTAATTTTCTCTCTGAATTGTGAGCAACTAAACCTCCACTGTTAAGGTTAGGAGCTCTGTCTATTGTATGGATTGATTCTCTTGTTTTTTCTATTTTAATTCATGTACTGATTCATATAATTTAAGAATTGTTTTCGTTCTTTATTTTATGAAATTGGGTGGAACGGAAGTATGACCCTCTTTCTAATTGAGTTCTAGTATAACTTGGAAAAGCTCTTTACTTGAACAACAGCTTGAAAACATATTCTCCTAAATTTCTAATTATCTGGATTTAACGGGAAACATGACATATAATCCTCTTATATTTGGGTAATTAGGATTTCTGTGGCATATAACTAGAATTGAACTTCACCCTCTAATTGGAATTAATTGACCAAGGAATTGGCGGTTGATGAATTTTAGAGGAGACTAAAAAGGTCTAAGGAATTAGGGTTTAGTCATATATAGTTTGCCAGGAATTAAATCTTGCATGATTTAAATAGCTAGTAAGAAAATTCAAATCCGGAAAATATATATCTCTTAAGCCTTAACTATTTTTCCATACATATTTCACAACCTATTTACTGCTTGCTTTCTAATATTATGAATTTATTGTTAATGCTTTTGAATCTTTAAAACTATTTTCTGTTAGTCTAACTAAGTAAATTAATCAACCATCGTTGCTTAGTCCATCACTCCTCGTGGGATCGACCCTCACTCACCTGAGGTATTACTTGGTACGACTCGGTGCACTTTCCGGTTAGTTTGTGGTTAGAAATTCCGCACCAAGTTTTTGGCGGCACGTATAAATTCTCAGGAAGGATTCCCCCAATGAGCAAAATTTATATATGAGAAAAAGCTATGCATAGACTCTTAGGGATGCGCATCAAGGGATAGTCTAGGGTTTAGTAGCCGGACTTGTCGGGTTGGCTTGATAACCGACAGATGAGACTCATCAGCCATAGGACAAGCATACATCATATGCATATGTTTGAAATGCTTGCTTGTGCTTTAATTGGGAATGCCTTAATTATTATACTTGCTATCTGCATTACTTGTACTCTACCTGTCTTTGTCATTGTCTGCTTGTTTGTCTGTGTGGTTTCACCAGAGTTGGAGGATTAGAGGAAAGGCGGAGGATTTGAGGGTTTTAGTATGGTTTTGGTTAAGTTTAGAACCTTAGAGGACCACCCCATTTATGGTTTTCTATTTTAAATCTTTAGGTTTTATAATAAGATTGTCAGAGTTCTAGGAATGCCTCTGACTTTTCCAGGAACTTATATATTATCTATGTGGGCACCTTTACCATATTGAGAACCCTCGGTTCTCATTCCATACATATTGCTATTTTTCATATGCATGACATGATGCGCCTCACTGAGCGTGATAGATTTGCTTTCTTGGAAGCGAAGATTTATCTTTTTGGGATTTTTTATATTATATATTTAGATATATATGTGATTTCTCCGATTTCGTATAAGAACATATTTTATCCCTCCTAGAGGTTGACTTTGGAGAATTAGGATTGGTATTTTGTCTTATGGTTTACTGTTGGGTTGTATCTATATATATTCTAGCCGGCCTTTGCTTCGCAGGGTCAAGTCTAGAACTAGATTATATTT
>NC_029772.3:39224075-39236470 GCF_000817695.3 Arachis duranensis | reverse complement strand
TCTTGCATGAGCGATGCAAATCTTTGGTTTTTTTTATCGTACCTTTTTCTTCCAATGCTTCTAGCTATATCATCCTTTTTATATATGTAAGTATTTTATTTTTAGAGGTCATAGTGCCTCAACACCTTTGATTTATGACCTAGGAGTAAAGCTCTGAGTTGTAGGGTGTTACACACTACAATAAAAGCAGAAGATAGTGGCAGATTATTAGTGTCTGTTTTGATAGCCGCCATAATTTGCCAATTTAACGATGATTCTGGCTACAGTTTTGAGAAGATCAGCTGTATGATTTTATTTTTAGCAATTTTTATTAACCCACCGCTAACTTGACTCTTTTAATCCATCAAGGGTTCGGCCTCAACTTGCCCTGTTTCTGTTTCATTCTATTTTTCACTCTCCCTGTATCTGCTCATTCCTCGACTTCTTTCTCCATCGTCCCTAGTTGTTATCTACTTCGACCTTCGTCCTAAACTTTATTAGTGCTGCTTTTATCGATGTCGAGCTCCTCTGTTTTGTCTCTTCCTCCAGATCTGCTCGCCATCTTGTTTTACGTGTGCATTGTTCGAATCTTCTATAGATGTATGAGCGTCCCGCTTTTGTCGCCTCTAATCTATGTCGTCGCTAGCCTTTCACCGTCACCATCCAACATTGGTTCTGCTCTTATTTTGTCTTTTTTTCTCCTAGGTCATTGATTTCTTATTTTTACATTGATGGAGCAGCAAAACGAGGTGAATTCTTAAAATTTGTCAAATTTTTACTAGCTAATTGTGTTTGTTACAAATCCAATTTTTATTTTAGCAAATTGATTTTTGTCTAATTTTACTATAAATCCATTGCTCCATGAGCCCCCCCCAAATCTTATTAACCCTAACCCTTACTTCATGAGCTTCGATTGGCGCTACTTCTGCTGGCCCTAACCCTGAAGCAGTGCTTCCCTGCTTCCTTTCTTCCGCCAAATCTGCTCTATCTGTGGTTCGAATTTCCTGCAGTTGCACGAGTTTCTTGTCACAGTCGCCTCCGTCCTCTGTCGCCACCACCACTATCTTAGGTTCTTCTCCTTATTCCTTTTATTTCTTTATTCAGGTTTCATTTTCTTATTCACCTTTTTATTTGGATTCTTGGATTTTTCAATTGATTGAACACCGAAATTTACATTTCAATTAACAACTTAATGCAATGAAAGGTGATATGAGGAGTAATTTTTCTCTCCATATTTTATCTCAATAGATTAAATATATTGAATTTGTTAGTTTCTTTGAATGCTGATTTTGAAGAGTTAGATGAAGATGATGAAGTTCTTGTTTTTTTATATGAGATTTTGGGTGCTAAAGACTTCTATTAAACATGCGACATTTTTGTGCTTATTTTGATTGCGTAAGCATTAGAAACAAAGTGGAATTTTTTTATTTTCATTTGTTTTTTTTCACTTTTTTTCTTCTGGAATTTGCTAAAAATGGTATTGATGATAGTGAAAATGAATATTTTGATGATGATGATGATGATCTCTATTAAACATGCAGCATTTTTGTGCTTATTTTGATTGCGTAAGCATTAGAAACAAAGTGGGATTTTTTTATTTTCATTTGTTTTTTTTCACTTGTTTTCTTCTGGAATTTGCTAAAAATGGTATTGATGATAGTGAAGATGAATATTTTGATGATGATGACGATGCTGATTAAATCATTTGATTGAGCGTAAGGGATATAGTAATATACTCTTATTATATATGATGAAAGAGGTAATTTAGAAATATGATTATTCAGAAATATTTGATGGTGCTTGTTCGCATTTGGACCTTGGTTTTGTGCTATTTGGAAAGTGTTGAAAGCTATACTTGGAAGAGAAAAGAGTAGTTCTCCTGCTATCTGTAATGACTCATTATTTTCAGATTGCCACTTCGTCTATTGTGTTATGTATATTTGATCAACTGGAAGATCTGAGTTGTGATTGCATTTGACTTTTTTAATGTCATATGCCATTATTATCGTATTCTTTGCAGTGTTCTTAGAGTCCATCTGATCATTATAAGATCTAATGTAGCAGAGTATTCTTTTTTATGATTATCAATGTGCCATGTGATCATTTCAGATCCATTTAAAGGCAACAAAGAGTAATGCTTATGAGTTCTTATCTAATATTGGCACGTTAGTTATTTTTAATCTCTCCCATGTTATTTGAAGCAAGTTTACTTTTTTCAAGTTGAAGATATTTTAATGTAGGATATTGACTAATATTTGATTAAGGGTTATAACAATTAATTACTTGTTTTATTTGCCTTATCTAATTGTATTGTTTCTGCTCTTGTCACAGGGTCCAGCCAACATTTCTAATCTGATGCTACTGCAAGTGTTCTTTCCATTTGACTCCGGTTTTTTCTTTCACATTGAATCAATATATGAAGAATTTTGAATTATGATGAAGGATATGTAGAGGAGAGGCAGATCAAAAGAAAGCACAAATAATATAAGTCATGTCATTTATTGATATAAGTTGGATATCACTTTTTGCTTTGAATATTCTTAATTCCTTACTAGTATGAGATATAAAGTTCAAAGTTTGTTTCTTCTTGTTGCTTTGATTCACTATATTTCTTTTTCACCTTCACTTACAATGTTTAGTTCTAGCTAGTGAAGTTGTATAGGAGGTTGAAAGTTATATACAGCCAATTCCTTGATTGAGCATACAATGAAGTGTTAATTCTAAGTGTTAATCTCTTTAGTTTGTTTTCATCTTTCTCTTTTTCTCTTTCTTCTCTAGAGATTTAGTTTAACTTAATTGAAATGCTTTTTCTTCTCTAGAGATTTTATTTATGTCATGACCCAAACCAAGCCATGACTGGCGCTCAAGGGACAAGTCCCTCAGCAAGCCAAACGACCAATTTTTCAGAAAAACGGACAGAATCTCCTCTGTTTCTAGGACATTACCAACATAAATATTAACTCCCTGTATTAATAATAAACCTCCATTTCCAAAGACAACAACAACAACGTACTCCAAATTATATCCATAACCAAATATATCCAAATACGCATCATATATATATCAAGTTGATAACTAGAGTATATAGTTAAAACCATAAGTCTTACATAACCAAATCATAATCACTACCTAAACAGTTCAAGATTCAAAATAACATAACCCACACGAGGATCCTGCCTGTGACATATGGAGCATTGACATAATCTAGATTTTGAGCAAAGGTTCCATTACATAATTACTTAGCCCTTGGAAAGAAGAAGGGCTCACCAAAATGACTAAGATCTACTGAGGGGCTGGTGAAATGGAACCTGGAATGACTCCTGTATCTGAAAAACATGGGAATATAATAGGGTGAGTTTTGCAACTCAGTGAGCAAACATTACATCTATAACCCACACGAGACAATACAAAGTTTACCTTGGAAATTATATTTCTTTTCAGAGGTTAACGTCATAACCGCCGTTAACTACGGTTTTCTAGTCAGAGTCTCCCAAACCAATCCAAACCAAATCACTTATAAAAATCTCTAATACATATAACATATTACTAAATTCCATAGCAAATCCAATATATATATAAGATTTCATACTAAAATTCGATTATTTAAAATTCAATAAAGTCAAATAAGAAAACATGTATGCTTTACAAAATATATAAATATCGCCTCGTGTGTATTTTTATAAAATTATAAGTTTCACAAATCAATATTTATTTTCAAATAATTCAAAAATCACAATAATAAAATATTTTCAAACTACAAAAATAATGATTCAACATAAATATTGATAATAATATATTTAAAAACAATTATAGACATAATATCTACTCACAACTTGATTCCAAAGAACCAGAAGCAACTCTAAGCGCGTCAACGAGCTATCAAATGATGTCCAATAATTCTACAACTCTAGAAATATGACAATAATGATATTTGTGAGCTACTAATATTGTCAATTAATATAATCTTACTCACCTTGACAAAAGCCCCAAATTTTCCAACCCTAATAACCCTAACTCGGATTTATACATACCCATAAATATAGAGATGACAAAAATTGGGAATATGGCTAATTATTGAGTCAAAGAGTTACCTTGAAGTCTCAATAATAATTGGAACTCAAAGTTGAATGCTTCCTTCACTCACTAAGTTGAAATCACATGATTTGGAGGTTTTGAGAAAATGAGATTTTGAATAAAAAGAAGTAGAGTATAGAAGAAAAGAAAGCAAGATGATAAAGGTGAGTTTGATGATATAGGGTGGTTGATTGTAAGGAGAAAAGATGAGGAATTGTAGTTGAGAAGGGAAGAAAAGAGGGGATTTTTTGTGTTGTTGTTAGGAAGAAATAAAAAGAAAAATGAAAGAAAGAAGGTATTGTCGAAGGAGGGGGGCAGCAGAGAAGAGAAAAGAAATGTTTAAGTGGGGGCATGTGCCCCCCACGTGCTCTCCCCCTTTTCTTTTTTTTTTCTTTTCGGTTACTACACTTAATAATAATAATAATAATAATAATAATAATAATAATAATAATAATAATTCATTATTTTGGTAGGTTGCTTCACTTAAAATAATAAAGGTTTGAATTAGATTAATAATTGGTTAAACACTTAAACTTTTTTTTCTTAGTGTAGTTAAAAACTTCTATTTTGTATGTTACTTAAAATAGTTCATCTTTTTTGGTGTAGCAAGAAATCCCTCCCCTTTTAGTCAGTTCCTCCATGAAGAGGCTTATGCGTTACAATCTTGGTTTTGTGGCTCTTGGTTATCTAACTGTATCATTTTTAGATTTGATCTGGCTTTTGCTTGAATCTATGCATCACAAACTAAAGGTCTTCAGTTATGAGCCTGACAAGTGGATTGGCAAGGCTGCATACAGTTCTTCTCAATTTTTTCTAAGGTATATTGGATGGATAATCAAATCAGTGAATCAAAATGCATTTATAATCGTAAGTTTTGTTATTCTTCCATAAAGAAAATGTTTATGCATGGATTAGTACTTTTTTTCCTCTTCAAGTTTGGAGAGGCTCAATAACATCCCGATCTTTGTTGCATTTCTTGATACATAGTATATTGCTTTTTTTATTTCTGCATTTCTCTCCTTAAGTAATTGAGTATTTGCTTCACAAATGCAGATTGCTATAACAAGTGAAATTTTTTTCAGATCTTATAATATTGCAACATAATTGATTATGAATAACATCCTACGGATCGGACGTGTGAATGTGATTGGCAATGTTATTTTGTTCCTATAAAAATTGCGTCATTCTCTCAAGTGTTGTTTTTGCATTTCTCATGTTGAATACACACAAGTATAGAGCTACACATAAACTCTTGCCTGTTTTGGTATGTTTTCTATGATATATAATTAAATGACACTACTATATTTTAGACATTTAGTAATATTTATTAAAATGTTAGTAATTATCATAAAATTAAATTTTAGTCAACATTTATACTCAAATGTAAGCAAATACCATTAAATTCTTAGAAAACTTACAAAAATTGTTACCTATTCTCAGATAGCTCTCAAAATTAAAATCTTTATGTGGTGAAACCACCTCGCAAAAATCACTTACAATCATTCTCACTCTCACTCTCATGCTGTGAAACCACCTCTCGCTGTTCCTCAATCATCTGTTGTTCTACCTCTCCGATCTCTTGCTCTGCCTCATCGATCTCACAATTCGCAAATTGAAACCACAATCGTGTGTGTGCACTATCACTCTAGCTCATGTTGTTTCGTCTGTGGTTCATCCTCTCGTCACCTACGTTGTCGCTTGCGCTATCGTCTTCTCGCTGCATTATTGTTTTCTCACCTGTTCCATCCTTTGCTCGTCCCACGGTCTGGTGAGTTCTAGTTCTCTTGTTCAGTTAGCTTCTTGCACCATTAATCTTCTTTAATATTTACTTAATAATTAATTTGATTTATAATTGTTAGTTGATTTAGTGTTTTTATCAGCTGTATCTGTTATAGGAATTAATAAGAAGTTTTGGATCCTTGTTGGAACTACTATTGTTGCTGATTTGATATTGCACATAACTTATTTTTTTTATTTGGTTAAAATACATTTGAGTTGGACAAAAATGACAAAAAAAATGTAAAAATAGGTATATTGAGCTACTGATAATAAGATGCTCATGAACTGTTTGATATAACACCGCAATGATTTTCAAACTTATACCCATAAATTGTTTCTGTAAAAAATGTTGCTTCTGTTGTGTTGTGATTTGTGAGGCTGTGATATAACCTAATAGCAGGTTTTCTAAGTAAAGTTATTTGTAAGAGAGAAATTTCATGTGAAAGAAAGCACTCGTGTCTTTATACTTCTGCATTGTTTAATTTTCTCACATTGGCTCATATTATGGATCTGAATAATATAAGGAAAAAATGCCATTAGTTTATAATATAAAGAATGATCTTCGTACTATTCTACTTGAACATTAGAAGATTCTTGTTTAATTTTGTAACCTTGATATGATTAAGGTATAATCACTCTTAGCATGTAATTTTCATACAATAATTTGTGGGATTTAAAATTTCATCTGAGCAGATATGGGGTTTAACTAGTTGAAGGTCAAGGCTCACACTAACTGGCCACATCAAACAAATAAGAGGTAAAATGCTATAACATTATTAGTGGTGTCTAATTATGAATCAGGTCAATTATAATGGTATATTTTTTACAAGCCTTGCTGTCAGCAACAAACATACTTACATGTTCTTTGCTGGTGATGATAAACAAGTTAAGACAACACGTGAGGCTCTTATTTGCCTTAAAATTCTCACTCTGTGACAGTCTTTATTATCCATAATTAATTCATTTAATTAGTTACTTCCTTTCTCCCATCTCTTCTTAGTTGTTATCTATTTCTCCACGCACCACCCTCTATTTCTTGATAATATTAACAAATCAATAATAATATTATAATAATATTACTCTACTAAAATTGCACCCTTCAACCGTCATTAAGAGAAAACATAGGTTCCATAAACCATTTTGTACCTGAATTTCATTTGTACCAGGTTTGTTGTCTTTGCTATAATAAACCTTTAACATAGTTTCATGTCTTTAGATTCTATATTTTACTCTTTTGTCTCCTTTTGCCATAAACATGTTTGCATGATGCTTACTTTATGAGACTTTTAGCTCATTTTTTGGTTTTGATGATTAATTTTTGCACAAAAACAAATGAGGGGGGATGTCATTCCACTATTTTATATCTGTTATTTCTCTAGTTTATGGTTTTGGTAAAGTAGAATCAGGTCAATTGTTCAAACCTTTGATATAGGAAGACCTTTTTGATATACTTAAAGGAATGAGATCGTAATAGCTTAACTGCATGCTAGAGAGTAATGTATCTGTTAATTGTTAATCACCACTTGCCTTTTTAATTCTATGGTAGGTCTGCTACATGATATTGCTTTTGTCCATTATATATTTTTTTTGAGATTTTATCTTACGTACCTTCTATATTTATTATAGTGCTATGGTAAACAAAAAAGACTAAGCTTTAAGGTCAAGCATCTCAACAAGAAATATCATCTATAAACAAGAAGAGCAAATTGAATTAGGTCCTCGTTAATTCCAATTAATATAATCTGTGAAAAAAAGTAGAGGATTGAAAGGTGGTTCTATGGTTAATATCATTGGTGAGCTAGAAGATATTGCATCAAGCCCTTCACAAACATCTTTAGTACCGCATACTAATCATGATGGTAAGTGATCCTTTATTACAATTTTTTAATTTCAGAGTTGTGACTATTATTGATTTCACCTTAAGATGTTTGCATCTGACCAACTTTAGCCTGTCATAAAAGAGTTATTAAAATTTTAGTTTCTCAAAATACGCTTAGTTTGGCTATGCATTGGCTCTTAAGTTCACAATGATTTATCAACACACACACATGCATAGATTGAGATCAACACACTACAAGAAATGATGAAATTGCACTTTTATAAAATTAGATTGAATGAATAGATATATGTCTTTTAGAAATTCTCTCCTTTCGGTTCTAAACATTCTTATTCTTGATAATAGGACCAGCTTTAGCACCTCAAGCTAATGATAATGATAGTAAGTAATCATGTTTTATCTTTAGTTTAATACTAATAATAAATGTGTAGTATTCTCTGTATAATTGCCTTTTATTTATTGATTCCCATAACAGGACCAGTAACTAAGAGAAAAAGGGGTCCGACAAAGTACCTTAAAACTCACGGTTTAAGTTATGAGGATTGGTTGCCAATTAGATTAAATAAGCAAGGTTAACCAATTGGCTACAATCGCACCAAGTTAAGCAGTCATTTGGAGACTTTGGTTAGAAATGCACGCCTTGCTTCATTGACATACACAAGTTGGTGTGGGCTTAAAGATAATTGGGAAAATTTGTGGAAAGTGATGCGTGAGCATCTTTCTTATCTTTTCCTAGTGAATTTGTATTTAAATTGTTAAGTTTAATCAAGAATGAATTGTCTTTTAGCCACTATGGAAGTTACTTTGAGTCTTGTGCAATTTTGTGTATTTTAGATAGCATTTGGCTGGATCTGATGGAGAGGAAGCTTGCACAAATGGAAGGAGCTCAAGAATTAAAGAAGATGATCAGCGACGAGCGATACGTGCACGTACCTGACGCGTACGCGTAATTTGGAGCTTTCTAGGATGACGCGTGAACGTGGATGATGCGTACGCGTGATTTGAAGAATTGCACAGCGACGCGTGCGCGTACCTGACGCATATGCGTGACATGCGCCACATGCAGAAAATGCTGGGGGCAATTTCTGGGCTATTTTTGACCCAATTTTTGGCCCAAAAAGCACAGATCAAAGGCTGCAGAATGGAGGACTCAAGGGAACACTTCCTGTTACTTCCCAAGTTAGGCATGGGTCCTACGAAGCAAGTTGTCCCCATCCATCACTTGAAGACTTGCTGATTATCATAATTAATTCTGATTTAAATTTAAATATTAGAGGAAAAGATATTAGTTTAGATATTAGATTTTAAATTAATGAAGATTAGATATAAAAAATTTTAGGATTCTATACCAAGGGAGATCCCCAATCCAGACTACCAAAATACATTTTACCTGAATCCTTATTTTCTCTGAGTCATGAGCAACTAAACCTCTACTGTTAAGGTTAGGAGCTCTATCTATTTGTATGGATTGATTTTATTGTTTTTGTATTTTAATTCATGTATGGATTTATAATTTAAGAATTGTTTTTGCTCTTTATCTTATGAATTTGGGTGGAACGGAAGTATGACCCTCTTTCTATTTGAGTTCTTGTATAACTTGGAAAAGCTCTTTACTTGAACAACAGCTTGAAAACACATTCTCCTTAATTTTAATTATCTAGACTTAACGGGATACATGACATATAATCCTTTTATTTTTGGGTAATTAGAGTTTTTCTGGCATGTAAACTGGAATTTGATCATCACCCTCTAATTGGAATTAATTGACCAAGGAATTGGCAGTTGATAAATTTTAAGGGAGACTAGAAAGGTCTAAGGAATTAGGGTCTAGTCACATATAGTTTGCCGTAAATTAAATCCTGCATGATTAAAATAGTTTGTAAGAAAAGTTAATCCAGAAAAATAGATAACTCTGAAACCTTAACTGCCTTCTCCATACTTTATTCCCAACCCATTTACTTTACTATTTTAATTTCTGCACGATTGTTTTATGCTCTTTGAATATTTAAACACTCCTTCCCATTTTTCTGACTAAGCCAATCAATCAATCATTATTGCTTGATCCATCAATCCTCATGGGATCGACCCTCACTCACCTAAGGTATTACTTGGTACGACCCGGTGCACTTGCCGGTTAGTTTGTGGGTTATAAATTCCACACCAAGATTTTGGCACCGTTGCCGGGGATTGATAGTGATTAACAACTATTAGTTGTTTGATTGCTTAGATTAGGTGTTTTATTTTTAAATTTATTTAAATTTTGTTTTAAATATTTTCAAAAAAAATATTTTAAAAATTTTTTAGTACCAATATTTTTAGTAATTTCTGAAATTAAGTTTGGTGTTTCCTAGTTCAGCTTACCTCACTGGAAATTCTCTACACTCTGACGTAGAGAGTTCCATCTTTTCTTGTCTTTTGTTTGTATATACACAGGAACAGAGACAAAGAATATCTCGTAGACTTTGATCCTGAACCTGAAAGGACTTTCAGGTGACGTTTACAACAAGCAAGACTTTACAAGGCTGCAGAATCCACTATGGATTCTTACAATGCTGATAATGCCAATGTGGCAAATCCGAATGGGAATGAGCAACAAAGAAGAGTACTTGGCTCTTACTCTGCTCCTACTGCAGATCTGTATGGAAAAAGTATTGTGGTGCCTTCTATAGCTGCGAACAACTTTGAGTTGAAGCCACAATAGGTCACCCTGGTGCAACAAAACTGCCATTATCATGGTCTTCCCTACAAAGACCCAAATCAATTTATTTCTAGTTTTCTGCAGATTTGTGATACTGTGAAGACAAATGGAGTGAACCCAGAGGTGTACAAACTCATGTTCTTCATGTTTGCTCTAAGGGATGGAGCAAAGTTATGGCTAGATTCCCAACCCAAAGAGAGTTTAGATACTTGGAATAAGGTGGTTACTGAGTTTCTCAATAAATTTTTCCCACCAAAGAAGCTGACTAAGCTTAGGGTGGAGGTTCAGACCTTTAGATAGAAGGATGGTGAAACTCTGTATGAAGCTTGGGAGAGATACAAGCTACTGACTAGGCAATGTCCTCCGGACATGTTCTCCAAATGGACTCAACTATATATCTTTTATGAAGGCTTAAGTGAAATGTCCAAGATGTGCTTATTAGACAATTCTCTAGGAGGTTCATTGCACAAGAAGAAGACACTAGATGAGACTATTGAGCTTATTGAATTGGTTGCTAGCAACCAATATTTATACTCATCTAACAGAAATTCTATGAACTCTGAGGCTCCTCAGAAGAAGGTTGTCATGGAAGTAGAAGCTCTTAATGCTATTCTTGCTCAGAACAAGCTTATGTCTCAGCAAATAAGTCTACTTACTCAACACATGGGTGGTATGCAAGTCTCAGCTATCAACACCCAAAATCCACCTCAAGAGGTCTCCTATGACATGGCAGGAAATCTAGTGCAAAATAATAATTATGATTATGCTCAATCATCTTCTGAATAAGTCAATTACATGGGTAGTGGTTCTAGAAATCCCAATAATGACCCCTATTCTCAAACATACAATCAAAGGTGGAGAAATTACCCAAAGTTTGGGTGGAGAGACCAACCTCAGAGACCTTAGAATTTCAACAATAATTCTCAGGGCGGCTTCCAATAGAACAATTACAATAACCGCCAATTTCAGTCTCAGCAGCAACAACCACCTCAACAGGTTAACTCTAAATCCCAAGAAAATTCTAATTGGGAGATGATGAGGAGTTTTATGCAGGAAACCAGAGCCTCCATTAGAAACTTGGAAGTGCAAATGGGCCAGCTGAGCAAACAAATACCTGAGAGGTTTGCAAGTACATTTCCAGGTGATACAGTGGTGAACCCAAGAGAAGACTGCAAGGTTATTCAATTGAGAAGTGGTAAAGTAGCTGGCCCTGAGACCAAGGCCAATGAAGAATTAGTTGCAAAAGAAGCTCCAAAGGAGAAGAAGGAAGAAGTAGAGCATGCCCCTCCTAAGCGTGTGATAGCTACGATTTTAGGAAATTGCACGATCGGCAAAAATTCCTTCCGGCAAGTGCACCGGTTATCGTCAAGTAAAAACTCACAATAGAGTGAGGTCGAATCCCACAAGGATTGGTTGAGTGAGCAATTCGGATTAGAAGTGTGTTCTAGTTGAGCGGAATCAAGATTTAGATGAGAATTGCGGAATGTAAACTTGCATGAATTAAAGAGCGAGAAGCTAAATTGCTGAAATTAAAAAGGGATAGGGGTGATAGCATGAATTTAATTGCAGAATGTAAAGAGAAAGTGGTAGATCAGAAATGGGGAATTCATTGGGTTTCAGGAGATATTGAGATCTCCGAATCAAAACATTTTTATCCCTTCCTCAACCAATGCATTCATTGAATTTTGCTTGGCAATCTTATATGATTGGATCCCAATCCCTTGGCTCACCAATTCTCTCTAAAAACAAACAAATTCCCAATCCCTTGGTTTAAATGTTCATAAGAAGAGATGATGCTCGATCACTGATTATACCACACAGTTTCATGAACCACAATTTGGTAGGATTACATGTCACAATATCCATCCAAACCCCAATCCAATTCACTGTGAGAAAGCTTCTCTAGCGTGAATCCTCCATTCCTTTCCCAAGGTTCCGAAGGATTCCAATTATGGATAGTTTCTTTCCCAAGACAACTAACCAATGGAATTAGATCGAGAAGCTTTCTAACAAAATTCAAGAGAAAAG
>NC_029772.3:39220138-39223388 GCF_000817695.3 Arachis duranensis | reverse complement strand
GCAAAATCAATAAAGGAAGCTTGAATATCACATGTGGAGTTTAAGTTCCAGTTTAAGCTTAAACTGGAACTTAAACTGCCAAGCCATATAAAGCTGAAAGTGGCGTTTAAGCTCCAGTTTAAGCTTAAACTGGAGCTTAAACGCCACTTTCAGCTTTATATGGCTTGGCAGTTTAAGTTCCAGTTTAAGCTTAAACTGGAACTTAAACTCCACATGTGATATTCAAGCTTCCTTTATTGATTTTGTTGCTTCCTTGTCTAGCCTCTTCTTCCCTGAAATCATCCAAACAACTGCATCAAAGTCTTGCAAAATTTCATGAGGAATCTTCCATTCATAGCATTCAAGTAATATAACTAAAAACTCATGGAATTTGCATCAAAATCATACTGTTTGGATGGTTCATTGCTTTGTTATTCTTTTAACCATTCTTGGTTACTTTAAGCTCAAGAAAATGCATAAAACAACTAAAACTAACAGAAAAATGCTAGTGAAACTAGCCTAAGATGCCTTGGCATCGGCGTGCAGACAGCCTATTTCCTGATTCTCTTGACACTTATCCTACCTTGTCGAAGGCTCCTAAATACAAGCCAAAAATGTCATATCCTCAGAGGCTTCAGAAGGCTTCTAAAGAAAAGCAGTTTTCTAAATTTTTAGATGTCTTCAAGAAGCTACAGATCAACATTCCTTTTGCAGAGGCTCTTGAGCAAATGCCTCTCTATGCTAAATTTATGAAAGAATTGTTGACCCACAAGAGGAATTGGAAGGAATAAGAAACAGTGGTGTTAACTAAAGAATGCAGTGCCATTATTCAACACAACCTTCCTGAGAAGATGCTAGATCCAAAGAGCTTTATAATTCCTTGCACCATTGGAGATGTCACCATTCAGAGAGCTTTATGTGATCTTGGAGCTAGCATCAATCTAATGCCACTTTCAGTGATGAAAAAGCTTCAAATTGAGGAGGTAAAACCCACTCGTATTTCTCTTCAACTTGATGATCTTTTTGTTAAATTACCTGTGGGTGTTATTGAGGATTTACTTATTAAATTAGGACCATTTATTTTTCCTGTTGATTTTGTTATATTAGACATGGAAGAGGAGGTAAAATCCTCTATTATACTTGGTAGACCCTTTTTAGCTACACGTAGAGCTCTGATCAATGTGTAAAAGGGTGAATTAACCCTGAGGGTCAATGAAGAACAGGCGGTCCTAAATATTTTTGAGGCTCTCAAACACCCTAATGATTCTGAAGGGTGCATGAAAATAGATGTTATTGAACCACTTGTTCAAGAGGTACTGAAAGTTGAGGTGCTTGATGACATTCTGGATCCTGTTTCTGAGTATGAATTAGTTGAAGTTGATGATTCACCACCCCATAAGGCTATGGTTCACACGCCTAAAGCAGAGGAGGAAGCCCCCAAGCTTGAGCTCAAACCTTTACCTCCTTCTCTGAAATATGTATTCTTGGGTGAAAATGATTCCTATCAAGTGATTATTAGCTCTTATCTAAAGCCTGAAGAGGAAGAGGCGCTTGTTTCAATGCTCAGGAGCCATAAAACAGCTCTTGGGTGGACCATTAGTGACTTAAAGGGGATTAGTCCAACCAAGTGTATACACAAGATCCTTCTTGAAGATGATGCTAAACCAGTTGTGCAACCACAGAGGAGACTCAATCCAACCATGAAAGAAGTGGTCCAAAAAGAGGTAATAAAATTATGGGAAGCAGGTATTATTTACCCTATTTCTGACAGTCCTTGGGTAAGTCATGTGCAGGTAGTTCCCAAGAAAGGAGGGATGACAGTGATCAAGAATGAAAAGAATGAGCTTATTCCTACAAGAACAATCACAGGATGGAGAATGTGTATAGACTACAGGAGGTTCAACACTGCTACAAGGAAGGATTATTTCCCCTGCCTTTCATTGATCAAATGCTTGAGAGGTTAGCTGGTCATGCTTTTTATTGTTTTCTAGATGAATATTCTGGATATAATCAAATTGTAGTGGACCCTCAAGATCAAGAGAAGACAGCATTCACATGCCCCTTTGGAGTATTTGCCTATAGGAGAATGCCATTTGGACTTTGTAATGCTCCAGCAACTTTTCAGAGGTGTATGCTTTCAATTTTTCTGACATGGTTGAAAATTTCATTGAGGTATTTATGGATGACTTTTCTATTTTCGGTAATTCTTTTGAATCCTGCTTTAAGCATTTATCTCTTGTCTTGAAACGGTGTCAAGAATCAAACCTTGTTTTGAATTGGGAAAAATGCCATTTTATGGTCACAGAAGGTATTATTCTTGGACACCGGATTTCAAGTAAGGGGATTGAGGTTGATAGAGCAAAGGTGGAGGTAATTGAAAAATTACCACCACCAGTAAATGTTAAGGCAGTCAGGAGTTTCTTGGGTCATGCAGGATTTTATAGGAGATTTATAAAGGATTTTTCTAAAATTGCTAAACCATTGAGCAACCTGTTGGTTGTTGATGTTCCTTCTGTCTTTGATTCCGATTGTCTGCATGCTTTTGAAACTATGAAAGCAAACCTTACCTCTGCTCCCATTATTGCTCCCTTGACTGGGATTTACCATTTAAATTGATGTGTGATGCCAATGATTTTGCTATAGGAGCTATTTTAGGACAGAGGCATGGTAAGCTTGTACATGTCATTTACTATGCCATTCGTGTGTTAAATGATGCACAAAAGAATTACACAACTACAGAAAAGAAATTATTAGCTGTTGTGTATTGGTGCACGAAATTGTGATCAATACTTTTCACAAATCAAATAATCCTCGGTAATGAATCCAAAAACTTGGTGTTCAATACCATGGCATAAACACAACTTCGCACAACTAACCAGCAAGTGTACTGGGTCGTCCAAGTAATAAACCTTACGCGAGTAAGGGTCGATCCCACAGAGATTGTTGGTATGAAGCAAGCTATGGTCACCTTGTAAATCTTAGTCAGGCAAACTCAAATGGATATGGGTGATATACGAATAAAATACAAAGATAAAGATAGAGATACTTATGCAATTCATTGGTGGGAATTTCAGATAAGCGTATGGAGATGCTGTGTTCCTTCCGTCTCTCTGCTTTCCTACTGTCTTCATCCAATCCTTCTTACTCCTTTCCATGGCAAGCTTATGCAAGGGTTTCACCGTTGTCAGTGGCTACCTCCCATCCTCTCAGTGAAAACGTTCCAGATGCTCTGTCACAGCACGGCTAATCAGCTGTCGGTTCTCGATCATGT
>NC_029772.3:39219255-39219938 GCF_000817695.3 Arachis duranensis | reverse complement strand
ATCCACCCAATCTAAGGTAGAACGGAGGTGGTTGTCAGGCACGCGTTCATAGGTGAGAATGATGATGAGTGTCACGGATCATCACATTCATCAAGTTGAAGAACAAGTGATATCTTAGAACAAGAACAAGCGGAATTGAATAGAAGAACAATAGTAATTGCATTAATACTCGAGGTACAGCAGAGCTCCACACCTTAATCTATGGTGTGTAGAAACTCCCCCGTTGAAAATACATAAGCATAAGGTCTAGGCATGGCCGAATGGCCAGCCTCCCATAGTGATCAAAAGATCTAAAGAAAAAGGTTCCAAAGATCAAAAGATGAAAATACAATAGTAAAAGGTCCTATATATAGAAAACTAGTAGCCTAGGGTTTACAGAGATGAGTAAATGACATAAAAATCCACTTCCGGGCCCACTTGGTGTGTGCTTAGGCTGAGCATTGGAGCATTTTCGTGTAGAGACTCTTCTTGGAGTTAAACGCCAGCTTTGGTGCCAGTTTGGGCGTTTAACTCCCATTCTTGTGCCAGTCCCGGCGTTTAACGCTGGGAAATCTGAAGGTGACTTTGAACGCCGGTTTGGGCCATCAAATCTTGGGAAAAGTATGAACTATCATATATTGATGGAAAGCACAGGATGTCTACTTTCCAACGCCGTTGAGAGCGCGCCAATTGGGCTTCTGTAG
>NC_029772.3:39215752-39216705 GCF_000817695.3 Arachis duranensis | reverse complement strand
GAAGGGTTTTTTTGGGGAAGAGGTGTTGAGGTGATTGGTGAATGGGTGAAGAAGAGAGAGTGTGGTGGGGTAGGTGGGGATTCTGTGGGGTCCACAGATCCTGAGGTGTCAAGGAAAAGTCATCCCTGCACCAAATGGCATGCAAAAATGCGTTTCTGGCCAATTCTGGCGTTAAACGCCGGGCTGGTGCCCTTTTCTGGCGTTTAACACCAGTCTGGTGCCCCTTTCTGGCGTTAAACGCCCAGAATGGTGCCAGACTGGGCATTAAATGCCCATCTGCTAGCCTTACTGGTGTTTAAACGCCAGTAGGTTCTTCCTCCAGGGAGTGCTGTTTTTCTTCCTGTTTTTCTTTCTGTTTTTGCTTTTTCAATTGATTTTGTGACTTCTCATGATCATCAACCTACAGAAAACATAAAATAACAAAAGAGAATATATAAAATATAACATTGGGTTGCCTCCCAACAAGCGCTTCTTTAATGTCAATAGCTTGACAGTGGGCTCTCATGGAGCCTCAGAGATGCTCAGAGCAATTGATGAGCGGATAATTTGTACGCTTTTTGGCATTGTTTTTAGTATGTTTTTAGTATGATCTAGTTAGTTTTTAGTATATTTTTATTAGTTTTTAGTTAAAATTCACTTTTCTGGACTTTACTATGAGTTTGTGTGTTTTTCTATGATTTCAGGTATTTTCTGGCTGAAATTGAGGGACCTGAGCAAAAATCTGATTCAGAGACTAAAAAGGACTGCAGATGCTGTTGGATTCTGAGCTCCCTGCACTCGAAGTGAATTTTCTGGAGCTACAGAAGCCTAATTGGCGCGCTCTCAACGGCGTTGGAAAGTAGACATCCTGGGCTTTCCAGCAATATATGATAGTCCATACTTTGCCAAGATTTGATGGCCCAAACCGGCGTTCAAAGTCACCCTCAGAATTCCCAGCGTTAAACGCCGGGACT
>NC_029772.3:39214959-39215100 GCF_000817695.3 Arachis duranensis | reverse complement strand
CACTGAGAGGATGGGAGGTAGCCACTGACAACGGTGAAACCCTTGCATAAGCTTGCCATGGAAAGGAGTAAGAAGGATTGGATGAAGGCAGTAGGAAAGCAGAGAGATGGAAGGGACCAAGCATCTTCATACGCTTATCTA
>NC_029772.3:39214541-39214788 GCF_000817695.3 Arachis duranensis | reverse complement strand
TAAGGTTTATTACTTGGACGACCCAGTACACTTGCTGGTTAGTTGTGCGAAGTTGTGTTTATGCCATGGTATGGAACACCATGTTTTTGGATTCATTACCGAGGATTATTTGAGTTGTGAAAAGTATTGATCACAATTTCGCATACCAAGTTTTTGGCGCCGTTGCCGGGGATTGTTCGAGTATGGACAACTGACGGTTCATCTTGTTGCTTAGATTAGGTATTTTTTCTTCAGAGTTCTTAAGAAC
>NC_029772.3:39213810-39214349 GCF_000817695.3 Arachis duranensis | reverse complement strand
CCATGTCTAGTGTTTTGGACCGAAGCTTTCTTTGAAAGCTTGGCTGGCTGTGAAGCCATGTCTAATTCCTGGACTGGAGTCGTAGACTAAACATTGCATGATTCCTGGAATTCTCATTAAGAATTTTGATACCTTTATTTTCTTTTTCCACTTAATTTTCGAAAATCACACAAAAAATTACAAAATCATAAAATCCAAAAATTTCTTGTTTGAGTCTAGTGTCTCATATTAAGTTTTGGTGTCAATTGCATGTTTCTGTTCTTTTTGCATTCATGCATTTGTCTTCATTTAATCTTCAAGTTGTTCTTGATGATTTCTTACTCTGATCTTTGAATTCTCTTGACTTGAGTGTTTATGTGTCTCATATGCATTCTCATTAGTGTCAGTAGTATACAAACTGCTAAGTTTGGTGTCTTGCATGCATTGTTATTTGATTCTAGTTGTATTTTGATTATTCCTCATTATTAAAAATCCAAAAATATTTTTAATTTGTGTCTTTTCAAGTCAATAATACAGAGAATTGAAGATTCAGAACATAC
>NC_029772.3:39210288-39210495 GCF_000817695.3 Arachis duranensis | reverse complement strand
CTCAAGGATATCCCTCTGTCACCATGGAGAGGAAGCATGAAGAGCTTCTCTCAAAACAGAGCCAAACAGAGCCCCCACAGTCAAACTCTAAGTTTGGTGTTGGGAGGCCACAACCAAACTCTAAGTTTGGTGTTGGAAGGTTCCAACATTGCTCTGAGCACCTGTGAGGCTCCATGAGAGCCCACTGTCAAGCTACTGACATTAAAG
>NC_029772.3:39209923-39210134 GCF_000817695.3 Arachis duranensis | reverse complement strand
GAAGAAAAATAGCACACCCTGGAGGAAGAACCTACTGGCGTTTAAACGCCAGTAAGGCTAGCAGATGGGCGTTTAACGCCAAGTCTGGCACCATTCTGGGCGTTTAACGCCAGAAAGGGGCACCAGACTGGCATTAAACGCCAGAAAAGGGCAAGCACTTGGCGTTAAACGCCAGAAATGGGCACCAGCCCGGCGTTTAACGCCAGAATTG
>NC_029772.3:39209446-39209739 GCF_000817695.3 Arachis duranensis | reverse complement strand
CCCCAAAAACCCTTCACCTATCAAATCCCATCTTTCTCTTCACCACTCACATCTATCCTTCATAAAACCCCACCTACCTCATGACCGAACCATGAGCCCCCCCCACTCCTATATAAACCCATCTTCACTCCTTCATTTTCACACAACCTAAACACCACTTCTCCCCTTTTTGGCCGAACACAAAGCCATTCCTATGCAAGGTTGGCATTCAACTTGCCCATGATGCAAGGAGATGAACATCCTTACACTAGAAGGGTCAACTTTGATCAAAGGTTGGACCAAGTCCTCATAGA
>NC_029772.3:39208892-39209408 GCF_000817695.3 Arachis duranensis | reverse complement strand
TGTGAAGAGGGCGCCCAATGGAAGAGAGATTCAAGAGGAAAGCCGGTTCAACTGAGAAGGCATGACCTCAAGCCTGTGGCTAGGGGATGGTTGGAGTTCATCCAACGCTCAATCATTCCCACTAGCAACCGATCCGAAGTTACTATAGACTGGGCTATCATGATTCATAGCATCATGATTGGAGAAGAAATAGAAGTTAATGAGGTTATAGCTCAAGAACTCTATAAGGTGGCGGACAAGTCCTCTACCTTGGCAAGGTTAGCCTTTCCTCATCTCATTTGTCACCTCTGTTATTCAGTTGGAGTTGACATAGAAGGAGACATCCCCATTGATGAGGACAAGCCCATCACTAAGAAGATGATGGAGCAAACAAGAGACCCCTCTCATCATCAAATCCCTGAGATGCCTCAAGGGATGCACTTTCCTCCACAAAACTATTGGGAGCAACTAAACACCTCCCTAGGAGAGTTGAGTTCCAACATGGGACAACTAAGGGTGGAGCACCAAGAACACTCC
>NC_029772.3:39204784-39205822 GCF_000817695.3 Arachis duranensis | reverse complement strand
AACTTGCTCTTCAGTGACATACTCATCCTCTTCAGAGGAGGAATACTCATCAGAGCTCATGAATGGCAGAAGTAAGTTCAATGGAATCTCTATGGTCTCATTTTGAGCCTCAGATTCCCATGGTTCCACATTGGGGAACTCATTGGAGGTCAGTGGACGTCCATTGAGGTCTTCCTCAGTGGCGTTCACTACCTCTCCTTCCTCTCCAAATTCGGCCATGTTGATGGCCTTGCACTCTCCTTTTGGATTTTCTTCTGTATTGCTTGGAAGAGTACTAGGAGGGAGTTCAGTAATTTTCTTGCTCGGCTGACCCACTTGTGCCTCCAAATTTCTAATGGAGGACCTTGTTTCAGTCATGAAACTTTGAGTGGTTTTGATTATATCAGAGACCATGGTTGCTAAGTCAGAGGTATTCTGCTTAGAATTCTCTGGCTGTTGCTGAGAAGATGATGGAAAAGGCTTGCTATTGCTAAACCTGTTTCTTCCACCATTATTATTGTTGAAACCTTGTTGAGGTCTCTGTTGATCCTTCCATGAGAGATTTGGATGATTTCTCCATGAAGGATTATAAGTGTTTCCATAGGGTTCTCCCATGTAATTTACCTCTTCCATTGAAGGGTTCTCAGGATCATAAGCTTTTTCTTCAGATGAAGCCTCCTTAGTACTACCTGGTGCATTTTGCATTCCAGACAGACTTTGAGAAATCAAATTGACTTGCTGAGTCAATATTTTGTTCTGAGCCAATATGGCATTCAGAGTGTCAATCTCAAGAACTCCTTTCTTCTAATTAGTCCCATTGTTCACAGGATTCCTTTCAGAAGTGTACATGAATTGGTTATTTGCAACCATTTCAATTAGTTCTTGAGCTTCTGTAGGTGTCTTCTTCAGCTGAAGAGATCCTCCAGCAGAGCTATCCAAAGACATCTTGGACAGTTCAGACAGACCATCATAGAAAATACCTATGATGCTCCATTCAGAAAGCATATCAGAGGGACACTTTCTGATTAATTGTTTGTATCTGTCCCAAGCTTCATAGAG
>NC_029772.3:39204308-39204564 GCF_000817695.3 Arachis duranensis | reverse complement strand
GTAGACCTCAGGGTCAATCCCATTAGTCTTGACAGTGTCACAGATTTGCAAGAATTCAGCTAAAAACTGATGAGGATCTTCAAATGGAAGTCCATGGAACTTGCAATTCTGTTGCATTAGAGAAACTAATTGAGGCTTAAGCTCAAAGTTGTTTGCTCCAATGACAGGGATAGAGATGTGGTGCACGAAATTGCAATCACACTTTTGCAATCCCGCACAACTAACCAGCAAGTGCACTGGGTCGTCCAAGTAATAC
>NC_029772.3:39203985-39204208 GCF_000817695.3 Arachis duranensis | reverse complement strand
CAGAGTCCTTTCAGGTTCTGGATCAGCTTCAACAAGAGTGCCTTTATCCTTATTCCTGCTCATAAGAAAGAGAAGAAAACAGGAAAAGAAAGAGGAATCCTCTATGTCACAGTATAGAGATTCCCTCAGGTTAGTAGAAGAAGAAAGAGGTAGAAGAATGAAGAAGGATGAAGAAGAATTCGGATGAAGAGAGGTGAAGAGAAGTGTTAGTAGTTAAATAATT
>NC_029772.3:39181497-39201223 GCF_000817695.3 Arachis duranensis | reverse complement strand
GTTATGACGTGTTTTGGGCGTTCAACTCCGGATCATGACGTTTTTCTGGCGTTTAACTCCAGACAGCAGCGTGAACTTGGCGTTCAACGCCAAGTTACGTCGTCATTCTTCGAATAAAGTATGGACTATTATATATTGCTGGAAAGCCCTGGATGTCTACTTTCCAACGCCGTTGAGAGCGCGCCAATTGGAGTTCTGTAGCTCCAGAAAACCCATTTCGAGTACAGGGAGGTCAGATTCCAACAGCATCAGCAGTCCTTTTGTCAGCCTTCTTCAGAGTTTTGCTCAAATCCCTCAATTTCAGTCAGAATTTACCTGAAATCACAGAAAAACACACAAACTCATAGTAAAGTCCAGAAATGTGAATTTAACATCAAAACTAGTGAAAACATCCCTAAAAGTAGCTTAAACTTACTAAAAACTATATGAAAACAATGCCAAAAAGCGTATAAATTATCCGCTCATCATTGCACTGCAGATAGGGACGCGTACGCGTACTATACGCGCACGCATCGTTATGCCACCTGGTTCACTTAATGTAATCCATGGGCCAGCGAATTTACAAGCCTTGTGGGCCCAATCCAACTCATTTCTAATGCTATTTAAGCCAAGGATTGAAGGGGGAATGGAGATACTTTTAGAAGTTAGTTACCATTAGTTTAGTTTAGTAGTTAGAATTAGTTTCTAGAGAGAGAAGCTCTCACTTCTCTCTAGAATTAGGATTAGGATTAGGTTTAGTTCTTAGATCTAGGTTTTAATTCATGCATTCATCTTCTTCTTCTTCTCAATTTCTTGTTATTACATTCATTCTTCTTCCATTCTTTTATTGTAATTTCCTTTATGTTGTTCTTATACATTAGTGACTCTTGAGTTATCTAATTCCTTTGTTGATTGGTAATTGGAGAGATTGCTAATTGGTTTGGAGTGCACTAAAGCTAGTCTTTCCTTGGGAGTTGGCTAGGACTTGTGGCTCAAGTCAATTCATCCACTTGACTTTCCTTTATTTAGTAAGGGTTAACTAAGTGGTAGCAATAAACAATTCTCATCACAATTGAGAAGGATAACTAGGATAGGACTTCTAATTCTCATATCTTGCCAAGAGCCTTTTATAGTTGTTAGCTTATTTTCATTGCCATTTACTTTCATGCCTCTTATCAAAACCCCAAAACAACTTAAACCAATAACAAGACACTTCATTACAATTCCTAGGGAGAACGACCCGAGGTCCAATACTTCGGTTTATAAATTTTAGGGGTTTGTACTAGTGACAAACAACTTTTTGTATGAAAGGATTATTGTTTGGTTTAGAAACTATACTTTACAACGAGATTTCATTGGTGAAATTCTAAACCGTCAAAAATCCGTTCGTCATATTCCGAGTAGGATCTGGAAGGGGATGACTGTGATGAGCTTCAAACTCACGAATGTTGGGCACAGTGACAGTGTGCAAAAGGATAGAGAGGTCCTATTCCGACACAAGTGAGAACCGACAGATGATTAGCCGTGCGGTAGCTGTGCCTGGTATTTTTCATCCGAGACGAGAAATTCAACAGTTGATTAGCCGTGCAGAAACCGTACTTGGACCATTTTCACTGAGAGTATCATACAGCCTGCCATGGAAGGAAGCCACGCATGTTTGGAGAAGAAGACAGTAGGAAAGCAGAGATTCAGACGACAGAGCATCTCCGGAACCTCAACCTGTTCCTCATTACTGAATCACAAGTATCATTTATTTCATGTTATTTACTTTTCATAAACAAAATCATTTTTATCATTAATCTTCTGCCTAAGATTTATAAGATAACCATAGATTGCTTCAAGTCGACAATCTCCGTGGGATCGACCCTTACTCACGTAAGGTATTACTTGTACGACCCAGTGCACTTGCTGGTTTGTTGTGTAGAGTTTTGCAAAGTGTAAAAGAAGGCCCGGACCGTAGACCGTGGTTCAAGATGGGTATCCCTGGAAAAGGAGGAGTATATTCTTTGATCTCCCATACTAGGAGAAGAACGAATTACGTTACAAACTTGACGTGATGCACATAGAGAAGAATGTGTACGACAACATAGTCTTCACCATGTTGAACGAAAGTGGTAAATCCAAAGACCACCTAAAAGCTCGAAAAGATCTCCAGTTGATGGGAATCGGGCATGATATGTGGCCACTTGAAGGTGGAAAGTATCCCTCTGCAATCTTTACCATGTCAAATCCACAAAAGGATGTCTTTCTTAGGACTATCAAGAATGTGGTCTTTCCAGATGGGTACTCTAGCAACATCTCTCGTTGTGTTGATTTAAAACAGCACAAGTTATCGGGCTTGAAGAGTCATGACTGCCACATTCTAATGGAACATCTCTTGCCAATTGCGTAAAGACACATATTGCCCACCCAAGTATCTGCCGTCTTGGCTGAGTTATCAGCCTTTTTCCGACTAATATGCAGCTAATCCATAGATCCTCAACAACTTCCTCTCCTTTAGGATCATGTAGTCCATACTCTATGCCTTATGGAGATGATATTTCCACCTTCTTTCTTCACAATCATGGTTCATCTAACGGTGCATTTGGTCGAGGAGGCACGCCTCGGTAGCCCAGTGCATTACCGGTGGATGTACCCAATTGAGAGGTAAAAATCTACTTAAGCTTTCTCGACCTGTTTTTATTAGGATAGTTGTCATCTAGTATTTTATATGTTATGTTCTCGAAGATACCTATGTCGTCTCAAGTAGTACGTGCGTAATAGGATACAACCAGAGGGATCTATTGCAGAGGGCTACTTGTCCAAAGAGATTCTCACATTCTATTCCAGATATCTAGATAATGTCGAGACTAGGATCAACCGACCGACGTAGGTTGACGATCGGCCGAGCAAAGCCCTGCTGAGTGAGATTGCTAGCATGTTCCCAGAAGTTGGAAAGGTGGTCAGGGATGCTTCATTTTTTACTCAAACAGCATCTAAAATCCTTCAAGAACATCGTCATGTACTGGTCAATTGCATTGCTGTAGAGAAATTTTTGGAGTAAGTATCGAGACTGAGTTCAAAAATTATACAGTGAGCCAATATAGTATTCAAAGTATTGAATATGAACATATTTTTTGTGTGCATAGTGAGTACAAAGCCATCACAAAGAGAAAACTGTGAAATCAAATAAGGTCCCAGTCTCACATAGATAGTGTGGTGCACAGAGAATTTCCCAACTGGTTCAGGCATGAGGTAACCCTTAATATCACAGGATCCCGCTACCCTTTGATGCTTTCTTGCCTCTAATGTTTCAATGCTAGGTCCCATTTTGAAGCACAAGTCATTCGAACGAGTTGCAGCGGCTTGTCTGTGGGCCCCTTGCTTAGGCCAGACGCTTTCAAGCTTATAACATCAACGGATTTAAATTTAGAACCATGTCAAGGGAGGAAGGGATGAAAACACAGAATAACGGGATTTATGTCACTTCGGATACGAGGAGTTATGCAAGGAAACGAGATGTCAATGTTGCCGTTGGCGGTGTCTCGTATTACGGGAGATTAGTAGATATCATCGAGCTAAATTACAATGGTCAATTCACTGTAGTTTTGTTCAAGTGTCTTTGGGCAGACACCACGTCGGGTAGAAGCATACGACAAGATGTTTTGGGCCACACCTATGTCAATTTTGCCACTCTGATTCACACCGGTGACCGAGAAAACGATGAGCCGTACATCCTAGCATCTGAGGCGCGTTTTGTGTTCTACGTGGAAGATGAGGTGGAAAACGGATGGAGTGTAATAGTCCATGTGAAGCCAAGAGATTTGTTTGACATAGACAAAGATTATGAACATTGTGAGGTCAACTTTCATCCCAATCCTGTATGACTAGCTTGCCTGAATTTAATTGTTAAATTTGAAGTAAAAGTGTTTTGCCCTTTTTTTATTTATATGTATTATTATTATTTTAAAATTTAAAATATCAACCCAACAATTTAGTTTCTTTAATATTTTTATTTTTCAGATGCCTCATGCTATAATCATTTCAGTTATTATACTTCTTATTTGGAAAAATATACTCATTGGCAATATGTTATTATTATTAATTCTGGCTAAAAGGAGAAATTAGGGATTTGGGTTTTTCACAATTTCAAACACCCGCGAGATTTGAGTACTCCTCTTATATATGAAATACCCCAGCGTCCGCGGCAGCAGCTTCCTCTGCTTCTGAATCCTTATACACCCCAGCCCTACCTCGAAGACATTGAACTAAGGTGCCCCCCCAGCCAATAGAAGCTCTCACATCTCGCGCTCCAATGAGAACTGCTCAACTCGCGTTGCGTTCTGGGTCTCTAGAAGCTGTCGGTCGCTCAGGTGTCTCCACCTGCGTGGTTGTCTTTGGGTCGAGATTACTGTTGGCCCATCCTCTCTGCTCCGGTAGCCATCCCTCTTTCTTTCAATAAAATAGGTGATGTTAAAATGTTATTGCAGTAGGTGCTCTTATTGTGAATAAAATTTGTATTGTTACTGCAGAAATTAGCTTTCATCCCTTGCGAAATTGAGTTAAGCTCTCTTGTCCCAGCCTGGTCAGCAACAATCAACACAGTAAGTAATGAAGAAAACTTTGTTTTTCCATTCTCATATGCCAAATTTCAAATTTATTTTACCCCATGAAATTTAGCAGCAATATGGTTTTCTTCTTTGGTTGAATTTCTGGAGGGACTTAACAACTCTCCTATAACTGTTTTAAGTTATAAGGAAATCATCATAAAACCTTAGGTTAACTCCAAGAATTTTGAGCATGATGTTTGATATATAGTTTCTTGCTGAGTCGGTTGTGTTCTTCACTTCTTCCTCAGTTATAGGTTCAATAATAATTTTTATTATTAAAACAAACTTGTAAATCATTTTAATTTTATAATTTTATATCCTACATAATTTATATATAATTCATAGCTTGACGTTCGCTCTTTGTATTTAGTAATTTGGGTTGAAGCATTTGTATCACTGAAATGCAAATAGCACTTTAAAAGGAGTAGTTTGATGCAAAAGTAGGAAATGTTATGACGAGGAATAGGAAATGAAAAGTTGAGAAAGGAGGAGAGGGACCGAGGAGTTGGTGTATTAGACGGAGATACTGGAGTAGATTTGGTAATTTAAATTGCACTACTCTTTTAGAAGTAAAATTGATTTATTAGTATAAATGCATTTAATTCAGGAATAATGATAGATTGTACTTGGATGTTATCCACGTTTGCAGTCACCAGCATGGCCATTAAGCATAATTTTGTCTTATTTTCACCCAAAACATTACAAGAGTTGGTCAATCATTGAGTTGTATATTCTTAAATGTGTCAACTTTAATTTTGATTTTGACATGACATGCACATTATTGCTAGATCATAGATTATTGTTTGCAAATTATTTAATGTTGCACTATATGTCAACCCAGCATTTAGAGAGGAATCTTTTGGAACACCAATAGGCATTAAATGGATAACAAAAATCAACCCAGCATTTAGAGAGGAATCTTTTGGAACACCAATAGGCATTAAATGGATAACAAAAATCAAGTAATATAAGATGGGTGTATCAATTCACGCCATTGAATAGCATAGTTAAATAAAGAAATCATTAAAATGCAAAAACCAATATGTATCTTCTAGTATATTAAACAAAAATAACTCTAAGAATAAGTAAACTTTATCATATCAGGTGTGTTTGTGTTTAGAATAAATCAACATAGTTGGATTGTAATTCTTTCATTTTTGGGCACTGAAGTGTTAAATTGTGCTAACCCTTGCGTTTGCATTTGCAATTTATGATGTGATGAGGTTAATATCTATGCTTTTTTAATCATCTTCTACACATAACATATATATCTCCCTTTCTATACTTATAGTTTTATATCCTGCAAAATTTTATATTGGACCACTTTTCATTTCTTCTAAAGGTATGTGGCACAATAATGCTTATGTATACATTGACATTTGTATTTGCAATTAGTATTATCTATTGAATCCAATGTCAAGTGAATCTACTTTTATTATTGGCTAGCATTGTTCTCGTTGAATGCTTAGTTTATATATAGTCAGTAGATGTTTTGAAATAATAAAAGATTTCATTCCAAATTATAGTTTCACATGTTTGTAATCTTATATCTATATTTAAACATGTTTTTTCTATATGAATTAGTCAACAAATTATATTTTCAATTTTGGTTGTAACAAATTTACCAAAAAAGCATGAATATGACATAACCAAGATTTGATACTGATTTAATCTCTTAGTTCTTTTCCGAATTGCAACTTTAATATACCCTCTATTTTGTATGTCTACTAATCCATTATTATGTTAGAAAAAGGAGATTTATTTTCTTTTAGATAGTGAGTGACTATGGAATTTAAATTGTATATCTTTTATTTATCATTTTGTTTATTTCATGTGTCATTAATAATAATACGAACTTGTGTTAGTTTAATTAGACGTCTGGTTCATACAAAATGAAAAAATCTCTTGCCATGTAACATGTAAAAGACTTTTAATATTCTATTTGATTAGTGCATATAAAACTATGCTTCTACCTACTAAACCTTTGACGAAAGTTCTGTGGAAGTCGTTGTAATAGGTGATATAGGGTTTTAAATATGAATTACGAAAGAATACATCATGCTTTGACTCTTCTTGATTCTAATTTGTTTTTTCGTTGAAACAGGTGCCCTTTATCTTCTAAGATGGCTAGGAAAGGTCGTTTCACGAAAAAACCAAAATTAGGACTAGGATGTCAGCAACCGCAAATGGCTCTGCCTCCGATCTCGACTTCCCACCGCGATGACCCTCAAATTCTCTCGGACAGTGGTGATAGTGTCTCTGCAACTTCACGCTCGTTCGTTCCGCCGCGTAGTGTACTAAGGCCTACTCCACAAACGAGCACAAATAACATTCAGAACTCTGAGCCAAGCCATGTAAACTTGGCAGCTAATGCTAATGATGTAGATTCTGTTTTATCTAGAAGCTGATGACTCCTTTGTTGATTTTAGAGCTCAGAATCACAAAGGACGCAAGACTACAGAGTTTTGGAAAGTTAGGATAATCGATAACGTATTTAATAATTTTTCTATGTTCAACATAATTTAGACTCTATGTTATATATAAATTTTCTCGCATGCTGTCCACAATGGATACACATAAGGTATTATATTTGGATTATAGATTCCGATGGCACAATCAAGTCGGCAAGACTAAGCGTAAGAGAGGCTATGGAACGTCCTAACGGTAGAAAGATCGTGCTCAGGTACAACAATGCAAAGCAAGCAATTGGAAACGAAACTGGACTGTTGAGTGGCGTGCTTGGTCTGCTAGGATCTGACTTTGGAAAATTTTCTATCTGTAAGGAATGTTGGTGTAAGATTACCACTAAGGATAAGGTTTATAACGAATATTTCAAGGTAAAAGTTTATATCCCATTTGAAATAAATCTGCTTATTTTTACAATGTTTGACAAATTATTTTTATCTGTATAGCAAATTTTCCACTTTGATGAAGATAGCGAAGGAACTATCAAAAAAAATATTTTTAGAAGTATGAGGAAGTCTTGAAAGGAAACAAGAATGAGGTTGTATAATGCTTTTTATGAGCCAACATTCACGATTGAACAAAATATTGAGCACCGTCCGCCGGGAATCGATCGAGAGCATTAGAGATGGTTCCTTGACTATTACGCCAAAGCTGAGACGAAGGTAATCTAGTATATCATTGGTACACAACAATACAATTTATGTTACATTGAGTCTTTTTAAATCAGTTTCTAATCGCCCTGTGTCTCTACTGGACCAATAGGAGAAGTGCAGGATCAAAACAACTATATACCCACACTGGCGGTTCGAAAAGCTTTGCACGGCAGATGGAAGAAGTGGTACTTTACTTTTTTCTATTCACTCTTTGGACTATTTCTGTGACTTAACTTTCCTTGATTGTGTTGAATACGATAATGGCATAAACTTTGTTGATACAGTCAGAACAACAAGGGAGAAGAGTCAGTAGAGGAAAGTTATAGATCACCAGTGCACAAAAAAAAGATGGCTTCTATATCAATGATGATGCAAGAGCAATTGGTGTAAGTATTACTACTTATAAATGATTAATAAAGTTATGACCTTAAATAGGGTAATAGTCTACTTCTCTAAGTTATTTTGGTTTTTTACTTCTTTAATGAATGGTTTACTCCCCTATGTCAAAATGGACCAAAGACCTTTACAATTTCTAATTCAGCTTACTTTAATTATCATTGCAAATTTACCTGTTATGTTTCTAGACATTTTGAACTTCGATATAATTTGGAAACAGTTGGGGTAGAATTTGAATGATTGAGTTTCGTTTATCCCTTATTTCTTTTTATAGTGGTTGGCATCCTATGTTGTTATCTTTTGAGACCAATATTATACCCAATATTTGTGTGTTTTTTACTGTGATGAACGTGATACAATTAATCATCCTGTTTGGTGTGTTCTTGACATGAGATGGACCCATCAACAAAATGATTGTATTTGCTCATTTGTGTCTGTAGGAAAGAATTGAGGAGATTGAAAAACAGGATGAGTCATCTAGGGTGTTGTCTCAAAATGATTCTATTGTTAAGATTTTCAGAAAAGAGAAACCGGTAGAGTACGTGATGTGGGTTTTGGACCAACTCCTAGTCAACTTTTCGGTCTAAATTCACATGTGCGTGGCAACGGAGTCCAACTAGAGGAGACCCAGAGGAAGCTGCTTGAACTGCAGGCAGAGCTGGAAGGCGAGAAGTTGAAGAGGAAGGTGATGGAGGATGAGGCAGTAGCAGAAAGGAAAAAGATGGAGGTGATGCAGAGTGCTCTAACTTATCTGTTTCAACGGCAAGGTGAGGAGTTGCCACTAGACATCGCTGCAGAAATGAGTTTCATGGAATGATAGAGTAAACAATAGAATATTAGGGTTGGAGATATTTTGGATTTAAGCAAACATTTTATTGAATTAGACTGAGCAACTCCTTGAAAGAGATTTATGTTCTTTGAATTTTCATGAATATATTATTTTGTTTTGTTTATATTTCAATTTTGTTTTTATTACAAGTTTAGATTCCAAGGTTGAAAATATTCACTCTTAAAATAATAAAAAATATAAAAAGAATAAAAAAATAATTCAATAATATTTTTAAAAAATTATGCGTGTTTTTTTGAAAAACCCAAATTTTCTTTTTTTTTTTAATTTTTCTTAAATTAGTGGCGGTTTAAAACCGCCGAAATGTGGTTCAAAGATTATAAAATTTGTTACATCTGGCGGCGGTTTCCAACTGCCGGTAACTGCGACCGAAATTATAGTACCATTTAGCAGTGATTTAAAACCGCCACTAAACGTGCGGCAACTTGGACATATCGAGATAAATCGTGGCGGTTTGAAAACCGCTGGTAAATATAAAGCAAATCGTGTCAGTTTCATTTGGCGGCAATTTTCTATTGGTGTGCCGCGAAATTTTGATTTATCGGCGGTTATACCAGCGGTTGCTGAAAACGGCCGCCAAACCCAATCCCGACGCCCATATCCATGGGCCATGGCGGTCCAGTTAGCGGCGGGCATTTGATTTTGCGGCGATTTAAAGCCGCCGCTAATAAAAAAACCGCCGCCAATTCGCACCTCTCTTGAAGTGATGATGTTACACAAAGAAAAGTAAAAGAATATGAATTTTAGTAATACTTAAAATTAATTGAATAGATAAAATTGTTAAACAAATTATTTTATAATATAATTAACTAGTTATAACTAGTAAAATCTAATAATTTTTAGCCTAACAAGCAACTAGTAAAATCTCGTGATATACAATGCTATGTGTTTTCCTTAACATTTTAAAATAGAAAAGGTATTAAAAAATTAAGAATGATTTCTTATTTATTTGTTTTAATATTGTAGAATTGAATGAGTTCTTACGCTTGTTTTGAAAATACAATAAATATTCTAGCAAAAAAAAGTCGTTCATATTAAATATGTCCAATTTTAAATTACTGACTTATTGTGAATACACAGTTTGAATTGAATCGCTTCAGCAAATTAGCTAAAGGAACTACTTGGAATCATACAATTAAAGCATGTAATGTAGTGCATAATTCGTATGTAAGTTGTATATAGGTAAATTTTTTATTTTTTGAAAATAATTGTAATAATATTATAACTAGAAAATTGTATAATACAGACAGATTTACAGACAGATTTGATCTTATTACAGACAAATTTTTGGTTACCGACGGATTTTGTTTTTCTGTAAAAGCTCTGTCGAAAATTATTTACCGACGGATTTTTTTCTGTCGGAAAATTATCGACGGATTTTTACCAGTTACCGACCGATTTTTCTTCTGTAAATTCTCCCATCCATTTCCCGAAGACGACAAACTTTTTAACGGATTTTCTGTCTGTAATTACCGACGAATTCTTCGACGAATTTTCTGTATGTAATTACAGATGGATTTTTCGTCTGTAATTACAGACGGATTTTCAGTCTGTAATTACAGATAAATTTTCAGACGGATTTTTCGTCTATAATTGAAACCTTGAAAAACCATCCCTACTTCTGAATACAGACAGAAAATCCGTCTGTAAAATCCATCAGTAAAATAAAATAATTTTTTTAAATTTTTTATTGCAAAATAAACTTGTTTTCATACAAAAAAAAATATAAATTTAATAAATACAATTTTTTATATATTTTGTATTCGAATATTTATAATATTTCAAAAAATACACAAATTCATCATATTATCAAACTAAAAGAAAAGTACTCTAAATAAGCAAGTTAATATATTCCAAAACATAAACAAAGTGTATTAATACATCAACTATAACAATAAATAATAACCATACATCAAAGTGTGTTGATACATTAACTATAATTCATCACAAACAAATATTTAATTAAAAGAGGATGTAGTCAAATCTTATGGAATAAGAAATCTCTTACCGTGTATATTTGCCACTAACTAATATATATATAGAGTGATGAGTGACTACTGACCACTACGTACACTAAATTAGAGTTAGTTAATTAAAGTAATAATTAAAGTAGGTAGCATATATGAATATGATGAGTTCAACCACCAAGGAGGAGTACAATGATGCTTTCACCAAAGCTGCTTCGTTCGCATTTGCTCAGGTGTTTTCTGTAATCTTGAAAGCTGCAGAGGAAGTAATTAGAGAGCTCTCTATCATGTCAATTGTTGAAGGACTAGGCGTATGCAAAACATTATTGTCTCTTCTTGTATTATTCTCCTATTGTAATCTTTAAATTAGATTGTAGCAGGAAAATACATCTTTCTGTGAAGGACAACCAAAAAAAAAAGAAAAAATGTAGTAGTTAGTAATATATCTTTTCTAAGATCTTGGTGCTAATCAAAAATAAATAAATAGGAACTCACAAGATCAAGAAACTTATGTTGAGGAATTGAACTAATCTTCAACTCTACAACTTCTATGGTTAGTTGCTGATCCGATGACACCAAAGTAGCTGCAGCTGCAACAACAGATGGTTTGTGATCCATTATGCCCACCTCTGCAGAAAGCAACACAACATACATTTGCATTAATAAACAGAAATTAAGTGTAAAAAGAAAAGGTCATTCAAATGTAGAAAATTCACCTTTGATTGTGGTGAAGATGAGTTGCATGGTCTTGGAAAAAATGGTAGTTTCTGGGGGTTGATTGCAAAACTTTGTAATGAAATAAGGAAGGAAATCATAGGGGGTTATAATGCTCATATTCCAATCCAATGTGGTTAGCACCAAAATCTCCATTCTCCTAATCACTTTGCTCTCAAAGCAGTAATCTTTTGACTGAAATACTGATAGCTCAGGTACACTGCATTTTTCCATCTTTGAAGCCAAAGAAAGGCATGCAATTGAGAGTAACCGGATTGCCCACTCCTTTTCACTCTGCACAAAAACGAAGAATTCAATCAAAAAAGGTAAAAGCTTTTAAAATTACTCACCTTCAAAATTTAAGCTTACATCAATGGACCGCTTGGAAAGGAACCGACCAAAAAACAAAAAACTTCCTAATTTGCATGTGTAGCTATTTCAAAATGCCTCTTCTCTTACGCTCTCTCAAATCACTAGGTATAATAAACATAGAATCTACACAAAGGCCACCTTTGGAATGTGTATAATCAATTTGTTTCATGGAGAATCTAACCTCAGTCTTTGGCTCTGATCCACTGAGCCCCTGTGAAGAGTCTGAGCTTTCATTCTTCCTCTTGACTTGGTGCCATCTTCAACAAAGTGTTTAGGATGAACCTCCTTAAAGTTGGTTCCGGTCTATAGCCAACCTCCTTGTGGTGATGAACAACCCTGAAAGAAGTAGCTTTGGGAGAGGTAGCATGCAGAAAAGGAGCCTTCAGAGATGCAGCTCTTGGAGATGGAGCCCTCGGAGAAGGAGCCCTTGTTCTATATTGGCAAGGTTATCAAACTCGAAAGTTCACCAAATCTCGGAGCTTAGATAAACTTCAATCATATGACACAACTCGCGAACTTGTTAATAATCTTGCATGTGGTAAAAAGAGATTGTTGCAAATTTTGAAGAGTGAAGACAGAGTTCTATGATGATTGATTTCAAACAAAATAAACATTAGTTTGCAGATTTTGCTTCCTTTCCATAAAGAAAATGAGCATAAAAACAACAGTATTCTATTTTCTACATTTCAAATTTTCTATTACTGATTATGAAACAACTTAATTGGCATCTGTCAGATCCTTTTAGTTTATGACTTTATACAATATAATTATATTCATCTACATTCTTATAGACCAGAATCCCAAACTTTCAAAATATTAGAAATGATTAAGTATTTTAATACTACTACAAGTCTCTATCAGTAACAAGAAAACCAAGCCTAACAACAACAAAAAGAAAAATCAAGAACATGCCAAACAGGATCAAGATTTTCCACATCATAAATAAATAAATAAATATAAATAAAATCACTTATATTAGGTACTTGCTTCTCCTTGGAGTGGTGTGTGAAAACCCTCGTTATTTCAGAAAACCAACTACCCTTCTTTCCCATATCAGTAGCATCAGTATCTTTTCCTGTAAAGAGTTTATGATTTTAGAAAACTCTAAATATAACATGAATCCGGTGTTGTAAGATCAAAATCACATTCATTTTTATACAATCTTAGATTCTTTTAGAAAAAATAAAACTATTATCAAATCAAACTAGTGAATACCATATCCTTGTGATAATGTAGATCCACTAGTGACCCTCATAACCTCCTCAACATGTCTAGGCAAAGGAGCAGCTCCTAATAACAAGATGCGAACTCGTCCACCTAATGCTTGTTTTGTCTAACCAATTATTCAAACCAATAATGTATTAGCTTTTTAATTCAATCTTTCATGCGTTTTCTATCTTGCTAGTAAAGTATTGATTAAGTTTGAAGTATACCTTCTCTAGATTTCTCAACTTGCTGTTGTTAGAGTCAAGATTAGTTTACATATGAATTGGTAATTAAAACTGTCAAAGAGATTAATTAGTGATAAAAAAATACTAGTTATATGCATAATGAAACAATGGTAGTTTGGAATATATTAATTAGTGATAAAACATACTAGTTATATGAATAATGAAACAATGTGGTAGGAACAGGTTGAATATGATGGGAGGTATGAAACATGCTAAAATGGTAAAGAGTAGAGTTCTGAAACCAAATTGCTAATGGACACACACATCAGAATGCCAATAATAAAACAATTTTGCTGCTTTTTTGCAACCAATTTTGCTATGCAATGAAACCATACACTTACCATCAAACTGCTCAAAGAGATCCTTGCTGTTCTTTGCCACATCTTCATTTGCTGCAACACGAGCAGAATTGGTCTCCATGTCATGTTGCTCATTGCTATTAGAAGCATTACTGTACACAAGTGATTGATATTGCATCAGTTGATCACAAAAGTATTAGTTTTAAGAGCGGATTACAACTGAATGACATGGAATTAAACACTCAGTAACAAATAAAAAATAGCAGTATAAAAAAATTCTTGAATAGGTAAAAAAAAAGACATACAAGCTGGGCATTCAGATTCTTTAATGCTTGACTATCTTCTCACGTTTCAGATAAGACAGTTCCAGCTCTACAATTATAGCCAAACAAATGAGAAGATCAAGAAAATAAAAGAAAAAAAGATATATAAAAAGAAAATTACTGTTCTTCACTCATACTTGATTACACCAACATTTCCAAGTCTCAATGAGTCTTCCGCACTTTCAACCTGGCCTCTTGTCTCTCAGCCTTTGAAACCGATATCAGCAAATCAGATATTATTTTTGTCCGTTGCAAAATAGAAGGAACAAATGTAAATTTGATGCATGATAAAAGGAAAGCTCATTGTTGATACTTGATATTTTGTTTTGGGAGGGAAAAAGTAACTATGTTATTCTCCTCTTCAAAATTTAGAATTATCTCACCTTTGGCTTCATTTGTTGTTCTTGATCTGTCAGGTCCTTAAGTTCCTGCACATGCCAGAATCAAGAATTAAAAAGGAAATAAATTTGTCATTAATTCGGGGATGTTATGCTACCGGTTTCAAAATGTAATTTTGTGGTGTATTTAGTATATTTGGGTCAGCTTGCAATTAAGCGGTTCAAACAAAAAATAAAATCAACAGTTTCCAATACTAAATGCATTTTCTTCAAATGTCTGATACAAAGGTAGAATTAAGGGTTTCCATGCTAAAAATTGCTACTCAATATGTGAAATGGTGAACAAAAAAATGGGTACCACAATATCAATTGCCCAGTCACTTGTCCTAGCAGTTACTGTATATGATTCTGTCATTTTTAAGACTTAATTGCATTTTATTCCAAACTCATGTACAATGTATGATAAGTCCATTTTGTTGGAACATTTTAACGAATTGTGATAGTGTCTTACATAAGCCTTCTAATTCACAAATCACAATTACTATTTTTGTGAATAGTTGCTAAATCATATACCTTTTCCAACTGCCAACAAAGATTCTGATAGTCAGAGGTCTCCTGTTTTGATTTACGCAAGTCCTTCTCCAATGCTAAAACCTTTTCCCGTAAAGATGCAAGAAGAGCATTGGCATAGAGGGAAATTGCAGTTGCAAGAATCAATAGACAATGGTTCCTTAATCAGATGCTGTGCTGCAGATTTGACTTGATATTCAACAACCCTGTCAATCAACAATTATATAATAAAGTTACACACTAGTATCACATGAATCACATGAATCACACAAAATATTGCATTTAGGTCAAAAAAGCTTTCGATTGCAGAAAAAAGTTCATCAAAATTAGAGTAAACTCATAGATTCACGAAGCACAAAAGCAGAGTATGATAAACCTAGCTAAAACTGGCGCAGAAAAATTGAGCCCTAAGTTTATCACGAAGAACAGAATCACAAAATCAGGATATATATACCTAAAATTCGAGATGGTTACGAGAAGAACAAAGAGAGCAAGTTGTTGAGATTAGATGGAAGAGGCGCCAGAGGGAGCATATGCGATGAAAGCAGCGGTGGAGAAAGCTCTGCGACGATGGGAGTAGACGCGACAAGAATGGCAACAGAAGGAGCTTGTGTGACGCAAGGGATGACAGAGTGAGATCGTGCGATGCTAGCGGCAGCAAAACCGGTAGCGGCGGAAGCAGCTCGTGCGACGGAGAGAAGAAGCAACTATACGATGGAGAGTGGAAGAAGCACATAAAGGTAGGTAGGTGTTGGCAGCTGTGTTTATTTCTTTGCGAATGAATTTTGGGAGAGAGGGGATATATTAGGTCAAAGTTAAAATTTTCAGACGGAAAATTTTAAATTACAGACGAATTTTTTTGTCTGTAATAATTTAATAAAATGCAGTATTTTGTCTATTTAATTATAGACAAATTTTCCGTCTGTAATCATTTCCTACGAAAAAAATTAATTTTACCGACATAATTATCGACGGATTTTTTTCCGTCTGTAATTTATGTTAATTCATTTTTTTTTGTTTTTCGACAAAAAAATCCCTCTGAAATTCGGTCTATATTTTCGTGGGATAAAATCCGTCGGAAATATCCTTCTGTAATAACTAGTTTTCTAGTAGTGTATTATTTTTTGAAAGATAACTTTCTAAAAATTACAATCATTATGTTTAGTAAAATCAAACAAAAAATAGTTTTTAATAAGTACAAACAATAATTATATTTAAAAAGTAAATTTTAAAATTTAAAAGATTATAATAGATATAATATAAAAATAAATTTAGATTATATTAGATTTGTTAATTTTAATAAGCATAAACGAACTTCAAAAAAATTTTTTTAGATGCTTTTATAAATATCTCTAACTTTTAAAAATTACAAGTACAAGCATATTATTTTTTATTTACGAAACACAAAACGAAATACTTTCGCTTTTCAAACACTAAAGTTTATTAAATGGTAAACTCTTTTACTTCTCAAAAATAATTAGTCAAAACTAATTTTTAAAAGATAATTTTTTAAAGGTTATAGTATTTATATTTAGTAAATCAAACTAAAAATGACTTCTTCTAATAAACAAAAAAGAACAATTGCCTTGGATAAAATAGATTTTAAAATTAAAAAATCATAAATAAACATAAGTAAAGTTGAATATTTATTAATGTATAAAATTATACTAAATTTTTTAATTTTGATAACCATAAACCAACTTTTAAAAGCTCTTCCTTAAATAATTTTAAAAGTATTCCTAATTTATAAAATAAAAATATTATTTATACACTATAATTAACTATTAAAATCAGTCATTAATATATTTATATATAAATATATATGTTATTCAATTTATTATCAATATATATTTGTAACTTCCTGAATGTATTTTATATTAGTGATTGATTTTAATGACTAATTTTAATATATACCTAACATAATTATTTGAAAAAAAATACAAATACAAACACAAAATTTCTTTTATTCATCAAATACAAAACAAAATATTTATACATGTTTTTGAAAAACACACACTTTTTTATAAATTTTTACCAAACCAAACTTTAATAGATTCAATAAGAAAAAAAGGTCTTTGTTGTAGTGGACCTCAGCTTGTATTATTGCACTCAGTTGATGGCACTACCCCAAAAGCAAATTCCGCATATATGTGATTTTTCTCCCTTATATTTCCATCATTTAAAGATTTTGATCGGATATCAATCCATTGAAGAACAAAATATCATGGATGGTCAAAATTTCTGGGAGTTTATACAAAATTATATTATTGCACTAATATTCTGAAGTTTTTCTAGCCACCAAAACAGTCTCCAATTTAATAAATATTTTTTATTTTCCATTTTATAATATTTTTACCCATAATAATAATAATAACAATAATAATAATAATAATAAGGGATTGTGTTATACTGCTATCGAATGTGAAATTCCACAGGCTGGAGAGAGAAAATTCGAAAATTTTGAATTGTTTAATAATTTTCTTATGTAAACTTATTTATTTTTTATGTTGGACACTATTAGAAAAGAGAAAAATAAAAAACAGAGAGAGAGAGAGAGAGACGTTTCATATAGCCATAAGAAAAGGGCATAATTAATTATTTTAAAAAGTATTTGATTTCTTGATCATTTCTATGTATAATTTTCTAAATAAAAAATTACAGATATATTAATAAAATAATAATATCACATCAACTACATTAATTAATTTACTAACTAGTAAGCATTAATTAATGTGATCCCATCCAACAGCTGACATCAATACAAAAATGCACATGCACATGCAGATGAACGTGATATTTCGAGGCATGCTTATCCTTTAATTTGTAACTTTTGAACAGAAAAGAGGTGCATTGTGCAGACAGATAACTAGACAAAAGCCAAATAATGGTTAGTACTCTTTATCGTCCCTGGCATTTCGTTTTCGTGAGTATTATTATTATCATTTTCATACATTATTCATTTTAATATTGTGATCTTTTCCCTCTAAGAAAATTGGTCGACATATGAGAATTTATTGTTGACATAATAAGCATAAACTATTTATGGTAGTGTTTGAATAACATGGGACGGTAACTGAGACAAATTCAGTAGAACCACACACACACATATAGTGACATATGTATATGTATATGTGCGCCCCGTTTATTATTATTATTATTATTATTATTATTATTATTATTATTATTATTATTATTATTGTTACTACGGTAATAATATAAATACTATTAAAATTAAAAATAATATTTTTTATATTTTAATAATGTTTTTTATTTTTTAAATTAAGAATTAACTACTAAATTAGTATTTAAAAGTTTTTATAATGACAAAAAGCACGCCCTCTTAAATAATTCAAAATGAAAAATAGTCCTAAAAGATTTAAACATTTAAAGGTTAATTAATCACATTTAAAGGTCAAGTCATCTTTTAAGTTAGCTACGTAAATATTTTTTTTAAAAGAGACGTGATCAATTAATAGTTGAACATTTTTATTAAATTTTTAAATTTTTTGGAGATTATTTTGTCTATTGAATTATTTAGGGTCGTTTTTATTAGCGCTAAAGATTTATATTAATTTGATAGCTAATTCTTTAAATAAAATAGCCTTATTTTAATGTTAGAATCACTTTTAAGACATGGTAGTTACTATAGCCATTATGATATGTCTTTGTGTGTTTTTTTTTTCTTTTATTTATCATAGTATGGAATAGCATAGTTGTTAGAATCAAATTCACAACACATTTTATTAGAATATTGGGTCACTAAGGATTTATATATATTGGTTTAATTATTTAGTTACTAATTGAATTGATTGATTAGATTTAATTAAATATTTATACTAGATTAGTATATTAATAGGTGCTACTATGGTGATGATATGTCTATCAACTTATATCTTTTATGAATTAAATGTGTATAATAATAATAATATATGATTAAATAAAATTGTAAGTATTTTATTTAAGCAGTTTGGGTTTAAATCCAAATAAATACTTTTATGAATTATATATATATGATTTTAAATAAGATACTTACAATCTTAATTAACTTTATATTATTATTGTTATACATACACATTTCTTTCATTGAAAATTAGATTAATTAACACATTAGTATATTATTGTCTATTGATATACTAATTTTATATAAATATTTAATTATAATTGAATCATCAACTGATTCAATCCAACAGTTGAATTAGTAATTTATTGACCTAATATTCAGATAAAGTCATTTACCAATTTGAGTTTGATAATAATACTTCTGATAAACCGAACCAAACAGATCACCAATTTACCCATTTTCTGTTTAAATTAGCCAATCCGAACTAGTCGTCATAACCATGTGGGTCGTTGGTGATAGAAAAAAAAATTGTGTTAGTACGTAATATTATGTTATCACTACTGTTTCCACTTTTGGGATGTATAACGAATATAATTGTTTTAACATCAAATCATATTATTTTATAATGTTTTAGTTTGTTCTAAAATTATTTGACATAATTTTATATAGATAAAAACAAACGACAACATAAAAGTTTAAATGTTTATTAATTGAATTGTTAGATTATAATTTACTAGTATTGATTATTTTAACAAATATTGATGATACAAATTAAACTATTTTCATAGTAGATGATTATATAATTAAATGGTTGAATAAATAAAAACAAATTTTGATAAAGAGATTTATATAATAAATTATTTGATCCTAAGTCCTTATAATATACGAGCCATTTGAGTAGTGCGCGTACTAGATCATGGA
>NC_029772.3:39166419-39181468 GCF_000817695.3 Arachis duranensis | reverse complement strand
ATGGCACCATTCCTAACATTTTTCAAGCTTTTTATGGATGAAGAATTTGTCACTCGACGACAAGGTAACCTTAACCATCACAAATAGTGTCCAACGGACGCATGTCTTGTCGCGCACCACAGCTCCAATGCCAACTAGATGACGAGAAATTACTTAATTGTGCTATGTAGGAGTGTTTTTAATATGTATGTTAAGTATATTGAAGATTGTTACTTTAATTTAATTTTAGATTTTTATAACATGTGATTGAAGGCACATCTTAAGAGTTGATCCATACCAACAATCTCGACTTCAAGAGCTTTGACCGAGCTTTGCTTAAACAAAAAAATAATCTTCAGAATTTACTAACAAATCAAGATTTTTGGACCAGCAAATTATCGGAGATTATCCTAAAAATTCGACTAATAAACTCAGCACAACGGCTAGGAGCCAGGATTCTTTCGTCTATATAAGTTTACCATTCAACCCTCCTCAAGGCACACTTTTTTTCTCAACAATCACATAGAATATACCACTCACTGATAATCTCTTGCTGTTTTTAGTTATTCTCTCTCTCTTAAAAAAAATTACTGACTTGAGCGTCGGAATCTCTTTTGCAGGTTCCATGCCAAGGTCATCCAAGTTCCGAGGAACACCTTTTCCGAGTTAGAAGAGACCTGCCAAGGAAGCATGCGTCCGAGTTATAATTCGGGAGAAGTATCCTTGATCGGAACATTTGGCGCCCATCGTGGGGCCAGTGTTAAAAGTAACTAACCCCACCTTTCTCTACCCTACTCCCGTTTTGTTTTGTAGGGTTTTTAATCTCCGCAAATGGCAGACAACGGAATACAACAACCCTCACAAGCCGAACTACTGGCCACGATCGCGAAACTTCAGAATGAAGTCCGAAAAATAACAGAGCAGTCATCCAAGAGTCCAGGTGGGAAAAGCTCTCATGCTTGAAAAGTCGAGCCATTGGAGATTATCCCACCAAAGGAGAAGCTCACACTTGACAACCCTTTCTCGGAGGGGGGGTCATGAGCGTTCAGATGCTAAAAAATTTCGTGCTTCCCACCGGACTCAAACCCTAGGAAGGATTTGGTGACCCACGGTTGCATATAAAAAAGTTTCAATTCATGATGTTCTTTAACAGTGCCTTTGACCCTGTACTTTGTCGTTCTTTTCCGACTTATTTAGATGGTGCTGCTTTACTTTGGTTTTCGAAGATTCCTGCAGATTCCATCTCTAGCTTCGAGGATTTGGCGGGGTCCTTTATTGAGTATTTTGCAGCTTCGAGAATATATGTCCAGGGGTCGGATTACCTCAGCACCATCAAGCAAGGCCAGCATGAAAGTTTAAAGGATTATATGACCAGGTTCGCCAAGGCAATCGTAGAAATACCCGACCTCGACCCCAAAGTACACCTCCACGCACTAAAGAGCAGCCTGAGACCAGGTAAATTTCAGGAGACAATAGCTGTAACCAAACCAAGGACCTTGGAGGAATTTCGCAAAAAAGCGGCAGTACAAATGGGAATCGAAGAGCTTAGAGAAGCTCGGCGAGCAGAAAAACAACCTCTGCGAAAAGAGGAAAAACACCCCAAGACACCAAACCAGAAAGACAATAAGAAACCTTTCAAACTAACACCAAAATATAATGCCTATACCCAGTTCAACTCCATAAGAGAATACATCATCAAGGAAATATTGAATGCAAAGATCATCAAGCCACCTAGCAGAGTAGGCTCGTATCAAGACCAAAGATACGTCGACAAATCAAAACACTGCACCTTCCATCAAAAGTTCGGCCACACAACCGACGAATGCGTGATAGCTAAAGACCTCCTGGAGAGGTTGGCCAGGCAAGGACACCTGGACAAATATATAAGCAGCCGAATGCAACAGACCCGACAGAACACTACCGACCTTCAAACGGAGCAGAACCCAATCACCACAGAAAAGGTCAAGCCTCAACCACCTCCAACAAGAATAGTCATAAACTGCATCTCGGGAGGATTTGCAGCGGGCGAATATATAAACTCAGCAAGGAAACGAAGTTACAGAACCATGTTAATGGTCCAGACGATGAAAGAAGTAGCCACACACCAACCAGCCATACCTGGCATCACTTTCGAATAGTCCGATTACCAGGCACCAACAACCAACCTGGATGATCCATGGTAATATCAATCCAAGCAGGAGATCTCCTTGTCAGAAAAGTGCTACTTGACCCGGGTAGCAGTGTAGACATCCTCTTTTACTCCACATTCCAAAAAATGAAACTAAGAACAAATGTGATGCAACCATACTCGGGAGAGTTGGTCAATTTCTTAGGAGAACGCATTTCCATATTAGGAAGCATATGGTTGAAAATTACAATTATTTGAGCACCCACTATTCAAAACAATAGATGTGCAATTCCTAGTGGTCAAATGCCCCAACCTATATAGCATAATCCTGGGTAGACCGTCTTTAAATTCTTTTTGTGCTATAGTCTCTACTATTTACCTTTGTGTCAAATTTCAAGTGTCTAGCAACAGAACAGCAACAATATACTCCGACCAAACAGAAGCTCGATGATGTTATAATGAAAGCCTAAAGAACAAATAAGAAAATAACTCAAAAACTGAGCTTCCAAAAGAAACCTACCAGGTGGCAAATATCTCAGGAACGGCCGACCTGGACCCCCACGGGAAGACCTGCAAAATAGGCCCTCACCAACAGATGACCTGGAGAAGGTAATTTTAGATAATGATCATAGTCATGTTACTTATATCAGTTGATCGCTTCCTGCAGGAACCAAACAACACATAGTCGGCATACTTTGAAGAAATGCCGATGTCTTCGCATGGACCCTAGGAGACATGCCAGACATCGATCCGAATTTAATATGCCACAAGTTACAGATCGACCCAAAAAACCAACCTATAGCACAGAAAAAAAGGAACACGAGTGACGACAAAAGATCAGCCTGTCTAGAGGAAACACAAAACTACTAAAGGCCGAATTCATTCGAGAACTACGCTTTACAACATGGCTCTCTAATGTAGTTATGGTAAGAAAACCCTCAGGTAAGTGGCAAAGTGTGTAGACTTTACAAATTTAAATAAAGCATGTCCAAAATATGCATACCCCCTCCCTTGCATTGAAAATTTAGTAGATAATGCATCAGGTTACAATGTTTTAAGGTTTTTAGATGCATATTCAGGGTACAATTAAATACTATTGCACTCCAAGGATCAGGATAAAATAGCATTTATTACTGAATTGGAGAACTACTGTTATAAGGTTATGCCTTTCGCCCTTAAGAATGCAAGTGCTATTTACCAACGCCTCATGGATAAAGTCTTCAGAAAGCAAATCGGAAGAAACTTGTAGGTTTACATCGACGATATGGTGGTAAAAATAAAAAAACCACAAGACCACGAAGACGACCTCGAAGAAATATTCGAACAAGTCAGGAAACATAACATGCGACTTAACCCCGAAAAGTGCGCATTCGGCGTAACTGGCGGTAAGTTCCTCGGCTTTATGCTGACATCTAGAGGCGTAAAGGCAAATCCAGAAAAGTGCAAGGCAATAATATAGATGTGAAGCCCTCGGACGGTGAAGGAGGTGCAACAATTAAACGGTAGACTAGCCGCCCTATCTCATTTCCTCCCATCAATTTCCACGCACTCACAACATTTTTCAACATACTCAAAATGTAAAACCCGGTTAATTAATGAATAATTAACCCATAAATGAGAATTTATCCTAGAAAGCCAAAAATGTGATTTTTATGGCTTAATATGATAGAGGAGATTGAGACGAGAATTTCGATACCAATTTTGTAGAAATCAGCCCAAGATTGGACCGAACGGGCCAAATCGGGCCAACTGGACCCATATTGGGCCCTTGGCCCAACCTAACTAAACCTAAAATCCTAATTTTCAGCATTCTCTCTCCTTACTTGACAATCATACACGCTGAAATGAAGGCACAAGGGGGAAGAACACTCTCTCAAAGTTCTACCCTTGTTTGATCTTCAAACCACCATAACTTTTGATCTAGAGCTCTGATTTCTGCACCATTTGGGGCCACGTGTTCACCGCGAAGAGCTCTACAAAACCCACTACTTTATCCTTGAGGTAAATCATGATTTCAGTTCAGTTCTTCATCCTTTAATTTCAAATTTCATGGAGAAAAGTGTTAAGATTTCGGGCTCTTTGGTGTTATTGGACCCAACTCTCTTGAAGGAGAAGATTAATCTTGTCTTCTTGAACCTTGGGTGTGAAAAGATTCTCAACCCTAGTGAAATTTGTTGTTCTATGATGTTTGGATATTGAGTTGTTGTGTTTGGATGTGATAATTGTGGCTTAGGTAGTGTGTATGTGAATATTGAAGACTGATTGAGATTTTAAAAAGCTTGGAAAAGGGCTTTGGTGTGCTAAAAATCTGTTCTTGGAGGTGTTGAGACCTTGAGAGCTTGTGGAAAGGTGATTTGGAAGTGCACCGGTTGAGCGGGAGAAATCGGCTAAGGTGTGGTCTCGGTTTCCTGTATCTAAAATGTAATGTGGTGTGAAAACTTAGGCTAGAGGCCCTAAGATAGGCAATGAATTGTTGATGTTGTTGAATGGTTGAGATATATGATGTGGTCATTTTTGAGGGGATAATTTATACGCTTTTTGGCATTGTTTTTAGATAGTTTTTAGTATGATTTAGTTAGTTTTTAGTATATTTTTATTAGTTTTTAAGCAAAATTCACATTTCTGGACTTTACTATGAGATTGTGTGTTTTTCTATGATTTCAAGTATTTTCTGGCCAAAATTGAGGGACCTGAGTAAAAATCTGATTCAGAGGCTGAAAAAGAACTGCTGATGCTGTTGGATTCTGACCTCCCTTCACTCAAAATATATTTTTTGGAGCTACAGAAACCCAAATGGCGCGCTCTTAATTGCGTTGGAAAGTAGACATCCAGGGCTTTCCAGCAATATATAATAGTTCATACTTTGCCTGAGTTTAGACGATGCAAACTAGCGTTCAATGCCAGCTTTCTGCCCTATTCTGGCGTTAAACGCCAGAAACAAGTTACAAAGTGGTGTTTAACTCCAAAGAAGGCCTCTAGATGTAAAAGCTTCAATGCTCAGCCCAAGCACATACCAAGTAGGCCCGGAAGTGGATTTCTGCATCATTTACTTATTTCTGTAATCCTAGTAACTAGTTTAGTATAAATAGAACTTTTTACTATTGTATTAGACATATTTTGATCATCCTTGATCTTGGAATCATGTCTTTTTCCCTATTTTCGAATTCATATGCCATTTGGGGAGGCGGGTCATTCGGCCATGCCTTGACCTTGTACTTATGTATTTTCAACGGTGGAGTTTCTACACACTGTAGATTAAGGTGTGGAGCTCTGCTGTTCCTCGAGTATTAATGCAAAGTACTATTGTTCTTCTATTCAATTCATGCTTATTCTTATTCTAAGATATCCATATGCACACAAGACCATGATGAATGTGATGATTATGTGACACTCATCACCATTCTCACTTATGAACGCGTGATTGACAACCACTTCCGTTCTACATGAAAACAAGCTTGACGGTATATCTCGTGGGTTTCTAATCAATGATTCACATCGACTCCCCTCTGACAATGGGGCATCTGAATCTGAGATTAGAATCTTCATGGTATAAGCTAGAATCAATTGGCAGCATTCTTGAGATCCAGAAAGTCTAAACCTTGTTTGTGGTATTTCGAGTAGGATATGGGATGGGATGACTGTGACGAGCTTCAAACTCGTGACTGCAGGGCGTAGTGACAGACGCAAAAGGATAGTAAATCCTATTCCTACACGATCGAGAACCAACAGCTGATTAGCCAAATAATATCTGTGCATGGTATTTTTCATCCGAGACGACAAATCCGACAGTTGATTAGCTGTACATAAACTGTAGAGGACCATTTTCACTGAGAGAACGGGAAGTAGCCATTGACAACGGTGACACCCAACATACAGCTTGCCATAGAAAGGAGTATGAAGGATTGGATGAAGGCAATAGGAAAGTAGAGATTCAGAAGGAACAACGCTTCTCCATACGCTTATCTGAAATTCCCACCAATAAATTACATAAGTATCTCTATCTTTATTTTATGTTTATTTATATTTTAATTATCAAAACTCTATAACCATTTGAATCCGCCTGACTGAGATTTACAAGGTGACCATAGTTTGCTTCAAGCTGACAATCTCTGTGGGATCGACCCTTACTCACGTAAGGTTTATTACTTGGACGACGCAGTGCACTTGCTGGTTAGTTGTGCAAAGTTGTGAAAAAGATTTGAGATTACAATTGTGCGTACCAAGTTGTTGGTGCCATTGATATCACAATTTCGTGCACCAGTCATATATGTGATTATGAATATTGATGTCTTGATGGTGTGATATATAAGAAAAATGCATGTTGTGATATATGCTTGATGAATGGTTGAGGTTGAATTATGGGTGGAACCATGTTGGTGGTGAGTATGATATAGATTATGTGAAATGATAATTAATTGGAAATGGTATTGTTGGAAATTAGGATGAGGAAGGATGTATGACATGTTAATGTGTTTGTAATTTAGCCATATGATTGAGATGAGTAAAATGGTTGGATGGTGGTTTTGTGAATTGTGGTAAAGTGTTAATGTGTGAGTTGAGGAGGCTTGGTGTTGATTTTTGGTATATTTTGATTGATTTCAAAAAGGGTTGAAATTGGTATGTTTTGGTTGATTTTAAAAAGGGATGAAATTGGTTTGTTTTGAAAATGGCACTTTGTGATTTTGTATGAAAATATGATTTTTAGGCATACTTTGACAGGGCATAACTTGGACTCCAGATCCCCGTTTTGTGCCAAACTTGTTTAGAAATGAAATTGGATCCGGGATATTCATGCCGTTTAAAGAACGAGTGAAAAATGATTTAAAATGAAGCAGTTATGTCCGTTGGAAGAATGGGGGTTTAATTTTTTAGCAGAATGCCCCCTACTCGTAGGCGTGCCTGACGCGTACGCGTCGTTGTCCAAAAATGAACCATCCATGCGCGCGCGTGGCTCACGCATGCGCGTCGATGAGCTGCATCAAATGCTCAGCCATTTTCCCAAGAGTTGTGCGAGAATTGTGCCAGTTTTGTACGTGGGGCACAAATGCACCCACGCGTAGGCGCGATTGACTGTTTTCCCATCCACGTGTGCGCAAGGGCAACGCATACGCGTGGCCCTGTTTTCATCCCAAAGTTGATTTTTGAGTTTTAAAAGCCAAATTTCATACTTCTAAGCCTCTGATCTCATCCCTTATGCCTTAAATCATTATGATATACCTAGCGATATGAAAGGAGCTAGGGGATGTGGTAACTTGTGAATGAAGAAAGGGAAAAATGTATGATCAATGATGATCAAAGATGATTATATGAGATACGGAGGATGGCGGTAGAAGTACTTTATGAGCCATGAGCCAGAGAGCTATGTTTATTAATGAATTGGCTGGTTCTGGATTGAACTATGAGTCGGATGGCTGAGTTAATGCCGAGTTACGGCGGAGCCATATTGATTATGGCCGAGTATAAATGCATATATGCTATTGAATGAAATGTGAATGTTGTACTTCCACTATTTTGGATACGAGTTTTGCTGGATGAAAGCAGTGGCTAGCCACCACGTGCTTCAGGTGGAGACTCGATACTCTGCTGATCCTATGTTGTAAGTGTGGCCAGACATTGTGAAAGTTCCGGATGAGCTCGCCCCCGTGAATATACACCAGTGAGGGTGTTGGATATGGATTAAGATTATGATCATGATGATGATCGAGTTGGGGATGCACGACAGAGGGACAGTCCAATAGTTAGCTACCAGGACTTGTCGGGTTGGCTATTGAAGAGAGAACTTTTGCGTGGTCTAGAATTCAGAATAAATTCCCATTGCAAGTATAGCTTCTAAACCAACAAAAGTCCTTTCTTACAAACGTTTTGGTTGTCACAAGTAACAAACCCTTTGAAATTGATAACCGAGTATTTAAACCTTGGGTCGTCTTCTCAAGGAATTGCAGGGAGGTATGTTCTTATTATTGGTTATGCAAAGGTATATTTTGGGATTTTCAAAAAGGTTGAACAAGTAATATAAAATAACAAGTCGTCAAAATAATAACTAGTAAAGCTCTTGGCAAGGTATGAGAACTGGAAGTCCTATCCCAGTTATCCTTATCAATTGTGATGAGAATTGGATTTTTCTCCCACTAAGTCAACTTCTAACTATGAAGGTAAGTCAAGTGGATGAATTAATTTTGATTCCTCAGGTCCTAGTCTTTCCTTGGGAAAGGCTAGAGTTATTGGAACTCGAATTAATTCTTGAAGAATTCCAATTTTCAGTCGACAATGAGTTTGATAACTCAAGAGTTACTAATTAATCAACCAAAGCCAAGAATATAGAAAGCTAAACTAAAATCATAAATATCTGGAATACCTCAAACTGCATGAAGATGTCAATTCTAACATGGAAAATATTCATAAGCCAATTGGGCAACATAAATCAAACACAAATAAAAGCATTAGAGTACCTAAAAATAGAAGAGAAATATAAAGTAAAAGGAATATTGAACCTCTGGCTGAAAAAGAAATAAACCCTAATTTCTAAAAATCCTAATCCTAAATCCTAAGAGAGAGGAGAGAACCTCTCTCTCTTTAAAAACTACATCTAAATTGTGAAAAGTAAATTGTGGTCTGATCTGAAGTATTCCCTTCATTCCTTCACTTTGCAGCCTTTAATCTGTGTTTTTTGGGCTTGAAACTGGGACGGAAATAGCCCAGAATTCGTTGGAAATGAATTCTGCCACGCTGATTTTCGCAGATGCAATGCGTCCGCGTGGAGTGCGCGTTCGTGTCACCTATCTGTATGGCCACTATGATAAATTATATATCGAATCGAAGCCTCGGATGTTACCTTTCCAACGCAACTAGAACCATATCATTTGAACTTCGAAGAGGTCAGGCTGGACAGCTTTGCAATTTCTTCAACTTCTTGTATTCCTTCCACTTTTGCATGCTTCCTTTCCATCCTCTGAGCCATTCCTGCCCTGTAATCTCTGAAATCACTTAACACACATATCAAGGCATCGAATGATAATAAGAGAGGATTTAAATAAAAGAAAATTAAAAGCCAAAGAAGCATGTTTTCAATCATAGCACAAAATCAGGAAGGAGAATGTAAAACCATGCAAATCATATGAATAAGTGGGTAAAGAGTTGATAAAAATCACTCAATTGAGCACAAGATAAACCATAAAATAGTGGTTTATCAACCTCCCCACACTTAAACATTAGCATGTCCTCATGCTAAGCTCAAGATAAGCTATAAAGAAGTGAAGAGGAATGATAGAAAGTATGCAATGCAACCTATCTATGTGAATGCAACTACATGCAAAAATGTTTCTACCTACTTAGTTAAAAGTAAGCAAGTTCTTCAAGACAAATATGAATCAATTCCACTAATTCAAATTATACAATGAAAGACAAGTAAACTTGTAAGAAGATAGCTAATGAAAGCAGGGAACATAGAATCAAGCATTGAACCCTCACTGGTAGTGTATGTGCACTCTAATATCTCTAGTGTATAGGGTAATTCACTCTACTCTCCTCTAATTATGCTTTCTAAACTTTGTTCTTCATCTAACCAATTAACAAATATTTAATGTACCAATGCAAACATCATGAGGTCTTTTCAAGGTTGTAATGGGGCCAAGGCAAAGGTGAGGATATATGTATGGTTAAGTGAGCTATAAATTGAATCTTTGAGTAACCTGAGCTATCACCTAATATACATACATTCTATATAACTTCTAAAATCATGCCTAGCTACCCATAATTTTCACTTTTGTATCACATACTCATGTATCAACTTTTCTTTTAATTGTGTCACATATGCATTGATCTTTTATTAACTTAACATTGGGGTAATTTTGTCCCCTTATTTATTTATTTATATTATATATATATTTTTTTTTCTTTCTTTTTTTTCTTTTTTTCTTTTCTCTTTTCTTTTCTTTTTTTTTATAGAGACATAAAAACTAAAATAACATATCAATGCATATAGAATTTTTAATTTTCTGTTTTACATGGGTAGGTACCCAAATTTACCAATATTCAAAATTAGAAACATGATATATTCCCTTATTAACCCATGTTCCCATAGTTTCCCCACACTTAGTTGATGCACAACCTCTATCTTAAGCTAACCAAAGATTCAAATTTTCTGCTTAAGGCTAGTGATGTGGTTATAAAACAGAAGGGGATTAAAAGCTCAAAGTGGCTAACAAGGGTGACATAAAAGGGTAGGCTTTATTTGGGATAAGTGAGTTAATAATCAAATATGGCCTCAATCATATGCAAGCATGTAAATACACTAAATAATGGATATATAGAAAGGAACAAAGCAAAGATTGCAATCACAGAGAAGAAAACACACAAGAATAAAAATTTATGGTTAAATAATGTAACCATGTAAATAAGCTCAAATCTCACAGGTTGTGTGTTCTTTGGCTGAAAAACCATGTTCCAAATACAACTTCAAACAAATTTAACACATAGAAAATTTTAATTTTTAATTTAAATTAGTGAAATATTATAAAATAAAGTCTTGAAAAGAAATTTATTACTTCAACCAAGTGGTGGTAAAATATGCACAAAATCAAACTATAATGCAATCAAACATGCAAATGCAAGAACTAACTACAGAGAAGTTTAAACATTGGTGTTGAGTCAGAAAATAACTAACCCATGGAGATCGGTATCGACCTTCCCACACTTAAAGATTGCACCGTCCTCGGTGCATGCTGAGATGTGCAGGTGGATGGGGTTGTGGTTCCTCAGCTGGTGCTCTTTTTGTTCCTTTCCTTGCCAGTGGTTTGGGAGTAGCTTTCTCTCTACCCTTCTTGGTGGCCATCCTAAAAAAGGAAGAAAGGAAAGGGACATGTAATTCAAATAGCTAGAACCGGGAGGAGGAAGATTTAAGTGATAATCAATGCCAAGGTAAGGGATAATGTCTTAAATACATGGTCACGACTACATGCAATTAGGACATCAATGGAAATATAGCAAGGCATACTAAATCAATTAGATGCAAGATGTGTAAAAGCATGCAGGCAAAGGCATGAGAAGCATAGGTCAAGCATCAATTGTTAAAATAAGCTGGATTAAAGAGCACTTGTATGATGACAATTGTGAATGATAATCTCAAATACAGGTGGATTACAAGTATTGTGAGTTAAAAGAGCAATGAAAGTAATAAATCCAAATATATATGAGAGCCAAATTTAAAATATCAATTGTCAAACCAATCCTTATAATATCCACAAGCTCAGTTATAATAAAGTAAAATCCAAATAAAGCTCCAACACCAACATAAAAATGTATGAAAATAAAAAAAGAAAGAAAGAAGAAAGAAGAAAGAGGGAAGAAGGAGGAAGGGGAAGAAAAAGATAAGATATTTTGGCAGATTAAGATAAGTTGTGCGCCGCTTGTGATGCGGACGCGTGAGTGATGCGTTCGCGCGGGTAGCACGTAAGTGAGGTGACGCGGGAGCGTCGGTCATGTGGACGCGTGACATGGTTTGTGCTAGTGGCACGAGGGCAGCCACGCGCTCGCACAACTCTCTGTTCAAAAATCATGTTGCCACTTTTGAGGGTGACGCCGTCGCGTGGTTGACACGATCGCGTGGATGGCTAAATTATGAAAACGGCGCAGATGCGTGAGGCACGCGTTTGTGCGGCAGGGCTTGTGCGGCTAGCACAGGTTCAGCTCAGCTCCAGCGCAACTTTCGGCCATACACCCTTTTGATGTCGATTTACAGGGCCACGCGGTCGCATGGGTGACGCGGACGCGTGCGGAGGCTATTTCGTTAATGACGCGATCGCGTCATTCACGCAGTCGCGTGGATTAATTTGTGCCAAAGGCACGCCTCCAGCCACCCTCTCGCGTGACTCTCTGTTCACTTTTCTTTCTTTCTAATGCACTGGTGACGCGGACGCGTCAGCGACGTTGCCGCGTCGCGTGCGTGCTTTTTTTTATGCAGTATGCAGAATGCAATGCTTAATGTGAATGCTATGCATGATTCTAGGTTCAATAAAATAAAATAAAACTCAAAAACAAACAAAACTAAATAAAATTAAAATTGAAAAAGGAACGATTATACCATGGTGGGTTGTCTCCCACCTAGCACTTTTAGTTAAAGTCCTTAAGTTGGACATTTGAGGAGCTTCCTGTTATGGTAGCTTGTGCTTGTATTCATCCAAAAATCTCCACCAATGCTTGGAATTCCAATAGCTTCTGGGATCCCAAACTAGGCAGAAAAGGCCTTCAAGCAAGCTAAAGCAATTGACAAGACCCCAAGAGTGTTGATTGCCAGAATGAATTCCGGGGTCCCAAACCTTGCTTTTGCACCCGTCTTCTTGTTGATCATTATGATTCCATCCGGGTAGCAAGCGATCTGAATTCTCACTAAAGCGGCCAAACAACTTCCTAGGCCCATTCAGTTGAGCTCTACACCAACCTTTGCATTTAAACTTAAAGCTTCCAACCATAATGAACTTTGCAGGACAATTCTTACCACTAACCATCTTCCTCTTACTCTTAATGTCACAGAGAGCTCTAAGTTGACCATCCGTCTCTAGTAGCTCATATTCAAGTGGGAAAGTAAAGGATAAGGATAGGAATTTTACCCACTTGAACGTTGTGTTGGACGGTAATGGTCTGGGGAGAGATATTTCTAATGAATTTGCAAGCTCCACTCCCTTGTGCTCTTCTCTGATAACTTCCACCTCTTTGTAAGCTTCTTCAATTTTAACCTCTTCCTCTTGGTAGCTTTCTTCCAATTCAATCTCTTCTTCATTGTTTACCAAGGGCTTGGGAGGTTGTGCTTCTTCTTCTTTAAACTTCATCTCTTGATCAACCTCTTCCAAGTCTTCAACCATGACATGCCTTGGAGATTGTACACCCTCCTCAACATTAATTTCAAGCATCTTGGAAGGAGGCTTTATGAATGGACTTTCCAATGGAGGTTCAACATCTCCTAAGTCTTCAACCACTTCTTCTTCTTCTACAATGACAGCTTCCTCTATTTGTTCCAGTACGAAGTTATGCTCTATGCTGTCCACTGGAGCTTCTAGTGTCTTTTTCGTGCTGCGTTCTTCATTAGATTCCCCACATGAAGCCATGGGAGTCTGTTGAGTGTCTGAACATCGGGAAGCTAATTGATTTATCGCTTGATTCAATTGATGAAGGGTTGCATTAAATTGGTCTATTGATTCTTCGAAGTGAACCTGTGATTCTTAGCTTGATGGATATGGACATGGTGTATATAGAGGTGGTGGTTCCTGGGAGTAATTGGGTTGAAATTGGGGTGGTTCTAGATATGGTTCATATGGCTCATAAGGTGGTTGGTATGGTGGATAAGGGTTAGGATCATGTGGAGGTGAATGGCGGAAAGGGGCTTGTGAGTATAGTGCTCCAAAATGATGTTGAGGAGGGGGTTCATAGGCATATGGTGGTGGGTGTTGATAATCAAAAGAGTGCTTGCCATAGCCATTGCCTTGATATACATCACAGAATGGTTGTTGATAGTCCATTAGAGGTGGTTGTTGTCATGAGGGTTGATCAAATCCTTGTGGCTCCTCCCATCTTTGATTGTTCCAACCTTGATGCCTGTTCTCATTGTAATTTCCTCTTCCTGCAACATAATTATAACCGGACTCATAGCCAAAGGGGTGAGAGTTCATAGTAGTAGTAGAAAATAGAAACAAAAATTAACAAAAAGAAAATATTTTTAGAAAAGATATGATTTTTTTTTGAAAAATGATAAGATAAGATTTTGAAAAAGATATGATTTTTTTTGAAAAAGATTTGAGATTTGAAATTTGATTTTGAAATAAGATAAGATAAGATAAAAAATTTAAAATCTGAAATTTTTTTTTTGAAAAATATTTACAATAACCAATAATAAGGCACACGTTTGCAATTCCCCGGCAACGGCGCCATTTTGAAGAGAGAACTTTTGCGTGGTCTAGAATTCAGAATAAATTTCCGTTGCAAGTATAGCTTCTAAACCAACAAAAGTCCTTTCTTACAAACATTTTGGTTGTCACAAGTAACAAACCCTTTGAAATTGATAACCGAGTATTTAAACCTCGGGTCGTCTTCTCAAGGAATTGCAGGGAGGTATGTTCTTATTATTGGTTATGCAAAGGTATATTTTGAGATTTTCAAAAGGGTTGAACAAGTAATATAAAATAACAAGTCGTCAAAATAATAACTAGTAAAGCTCTTGGCAAGGTATGAGAACTGGAAGTCCGATCCTAGTTATCCTTATCAATTGTGATGAGAATTGAATTTTTCTCCCACTAAGTCAACTTCTAAATATGAAGGTAAGTCAAGTGGATGAATTAATTTTGATTGCTCAGGTCCTAGTCTTTCCTTGGGAAAGGCTAGAGTTATTGGAACTCGAATTAATTCTTGAAGAATTCCAATTTTCAGTCGACAATGAGTTTGATAACTCAAGAGTTACCAATTAATCAACCAAAGCCAAGAATATAGAAAGCTAAACTAAAATAATAAATATCTGGAATACCTCAAACTGCATGAAGATGTCAATTCTAACATGGAAAATATTCATATGTGATGAGCGGATATTTTATACGCTTTTTGGGGGTAATTTCATGTAGATTTTAGTATGTTTTAATTAATTTTTAGTAGAATATTATTAGTTTTTAGGCAAAAATCATATTTCTGGACTTTACTATGAGTTTGTGTGTTTTTCTGTGATTTCAGGTATTTTCTGGCTGAAATTGAGGGAGCTGAGCAAAAATCTGAGTTAGGCTGAAAAAGGACTGCTGATGCTGTTGGATTCTGACCTCCCTGCACTCGAAATGGATTTTTTGGAGCTACAGGAGTCCAATTGGCGCGCTCTTAACGGCGTTGGAAAGTAGACATCCAGGGCTTTCCAGCAATATATAATAGTCCATACTTTGCGCGAAGATAGACGACGTAACTTGGCGTTGAACG
>NC_029772.3:39165358-39165956 GCF_000817695.3 Arachis duranensis | reverse complement strand
GAAAGTCTAAACCTTGTCTGTGGTATTCCGAGTAGGATTCTGGGATTGAATGACTGTGATGAGCTTCAAACTCCTGAAGGCTGGGCGTTAGTGACAGACGCAAAAGAATCAATGGATTTTATTCCAACTTGATTGAGAACCGACAGATGATTAGCCGTGCTGTGACAGAGCATAGGAACGTTTTCACTGAGAGGATGGGAAGTAGCCATTGACAACGGTGACACCCTACATAGAGCTTGCCATGGAAGGGACTTTGCGTGTGGAGAAGGATTTCAAGGAAGAGTTGAATTTCAGAGGACAAAGCATCTCCAAAACTCCAACATATTTCTCATTACTGCACAACAAGTAACGCTTTTATTCTCCATTATTAAAGTAGTAACTATTTATTTTATGCCCTTTTCTTTATTAAAATACGAGGCTAAAGAATCCTATTGGTATCCTGACTAAGATAAATAAAATAAACATAGCTTGCTTCAATCCAACAATCTCCGTGGGATTCGACCCTTACTCACGTAAGGTATTACTTGGACGACCCAGTGCACTTGCTGGTTAGTCGTGCGAAGCTGTGTTAAATAGTCCATTAATATTGGCCACACAA
>NC_029772.3:39164803-39165318 GCF_000817695.3 Arachis duranensis | reverse complement strand
CCGGGGATTGTTCGAGTTTGAACAACTAAAGGTTTATTTTATTTCTTAGATTAGGAAGATTTTGGTAATTGGGTCAGAGTCTTTTATTTTCTTTTCAAAAATATTGTTTTTCTTTATTAATTTTTAATTTCTCTTTGAGTCTAGTGTCTTATCTTAAGTTTGGTGTCAATTTCATATATTATATTTTTATTTAAAATTTTTGTTTAAGTGTCTGTGTTCTCCATTGATCTTCAAGTTGTTCTTGTTTATTTTGCTTGTTCGATCTTGAGTTTTTCTTGTTTTGTGTCTTTTCTTGTTTTTCTTGTGCTTTTTCAAAACAGTAACTTTCAAAATTTTTTACTTATATCCATAAATATAATACATTTTTAAAATCAACTCTGAAGTTGCTGCCCATTTTGCTGGAGCTTTAGTAGTTGTTCTTCATAATTGGGTATCTTCTTTGGAATCTTTTTCAAAAATAATTTTTCTTTTATTGAATCTTGTGCCAAACTTTAAGTTTGGTGTTTTCTTGTTAA
>NC_029772.3:39164189-39164567 GCF_000817695.3 Arachis duranensis | reverse complement strand
ATTGGATCTAAAAATTTTAAATCTTGTGTCTTTTGCATATTTTTCTCTTTCATCATAAAATTCAAAATTCAAAAAAAAAAATATCCTTTCTAACTAATTTTGAACTACATTTTTCAAAAATTTTATATAAAAATTCAAATTTCAATTTCAAAATATTTTTCAATTTCTTTTATTTGTTTCGTTTTTATTTTATTTTATAAAAATTAATTTTTTATAAAATAAACAATAGCAACATACATATCATCCATTTTATTCCATTATGGAATTAAGTGGGAATGATCAGTCCAGGAGGACTCTGGGGTCATATGCTAACCCCACTACTGCTTCATATGGGGGTAGTATCTGTATACCCTCCATTGGAGTTAGTAGCTTTGAGTT
>NC_029772.3:39163402-39164163 GCF_000817695.3 Arachis duranensis | reverse complement strand
TATGGGCTTACAGAAAAAGCTCAGATTTCTCTAGACCACTCAGCTGGTGGATCTATAAATATGAGAAAAACAATTGAAGAAGCTCAAGAGCTTATTGATACAGTTGCCAGAAATCAACATCTGTACCTAAGCAGTGAATCTTCCATGAAAGAAGAAGCTAAAAAAGTAACTGATGAACTCAGTCCTGTAGATCAGGCCAATGAATTCAATCAGCAATTAGACTTTCTAACTCAGCAGCTAGCCGAATTCAAGGAAATATTACAGGAAACAAGAATTGCTAACAGGAATATGGAAGTGCAATTAAAGCAGACAGAAAAGCAACTGTCAAAACAAATAGCAGAAGAATGCCAAGCAGTTCAATTAAGAAGTGGGAAAACATTAAATACATCACTTCAAAGCAGCAGGAAGCCAAGAAATGAACAGATGTCTACTCAAAATCCCTCTGAGGACAATCAGAGCCCAGAGAGGAATAATGCTGGCGCTGAAAGCCCAGACCATGCTCATTCCTGGCGTTCAACGCCAGAAACAAGCATGAATCCGGCGTTGAACGCCCAAAGGGAACATGGTTCTGGCGTTCAAACGCCAGTAACAAACAAGGAGGTGGCGTCTAACGCCACTCCAGCTTCCACCCCTGGTATTCAAACGCCACTGGGTGATCAGTCACATACAAGTGCTGATAACAACCCCTCTAAAAAGGCTTCCCAACCCACTTCAACAGGTAATAAACCTACAGCAACTAAGGTTGAGGAATACAAAGCCAA
>NC_029772.3:39156713-39158057 GCF_000817695.3 Arachis duranensis | reverse complement strand
ATTTCAAAGGATAAAGTGAGATGCCAAAACTGTTCAGAGACAAAAAGCTACAAGCCCCGCTCATTTAATAAGAATCTGAGCCTCACTTAAAACTCTGAGATATTATTGCTTCTTAATTTCTTTTCATCCTATTTTATTTATCTAGTTGCTTGAGGACAAGCAACAGTTTAAGTTTGGTGTTGTGATGAGCGGATATTTTATACGCTTTTTGGGGGTAATTTCATGTAGATTTTAGTATGTTTTAATTAATTTTTAGTAGAATATTATTAGTTTTTAGGCAAAAATCATATTTCTGGACATTACTATGAGTTTGTGTGTTTTTCTGTGATTTCAGGTATTTTCTGGCTGAAATTGAGGGAGCTGAGCAAAAATCTGAGTTAGGCTGAAAAAGGACTGCTGATGCTGTTGGATTCTGACCTCCCTGCACTCGAAATGGATTTTTTGGAGCTACAGGAGTCCAATTAGCGCGCTCTCAACGGCGTTGGAAAGTAGACATCCAGGGCTTTCCAGCAATATATAATAGTCCATACTTTGCACGAAGATAGATGACGTAACTTGGCGTTGAACGCCAAGTTCATGCTGCTGTCTGGAGTTAAACGCCAGAAAAACGTCATGATCCGGAGTTGAACGCCCAAAACACGTTATAACTTGGAGTTCAACTCCAAGAAAGGCCTCAACTCGTAGATAGCTTTAGTCTCAGCCCCAGCACACACTAAGTGGGCCCCAGAAGCGGATTTCTGCACCAATTATCTTAGTTTACTCACATTTTGTAAACCTAGGTTACTAGTTTACTATTTAAACAACTTTTAGAGACTTATCTTGTACCTCATGACATTTTCAGATCTGAATTATATACTTTTTGACGGCATGAGTCACTAAACTCCATTGTTGGGGGTGAGGAGCTCTGCGGCGTCTCGATGATTTAATACAATTCCTTTGTTTTCTATTCAAACACGCTTGTTCTTATCTAAGATGTTTATTCGCGCTTAATTATGGAGAAGGTGATGATCCGTGACACTCATCACCTTCCTCAATCCATGAATGTGTGCCTGACAACCACCTCCGTTCTACATCAGATTGAATGAGTATCTCTTAGATTCCTTAATCAGAATCTTCGTGGTATAAGCCGGATTGATGGCGGCATTCATGAGGATCCGGAAAGTCTTAACCTTGTCTGTGGTATTCCGAGTAGGATTCTGGGATTGAATGGCTGTGACGAGCTTCAAACTCCTGAAGGCTGGGCGTTAGTGACAGACGCAAAAGAATCAATGGATTCTACTCCAACCTGATTAAGAACCGACAGATGATTAGCCGTGCTGTGACAGAGCATAGGAACGTTTTCAC
>NC_029772.3:39154762-39154935 GCF_000817695.3 Arachis duranensis | reverse complement strand
GTGCTGTGACAGAGCATAGGAACGTTTTCACTGAGAGGATGGGAAGTAGCCATTGACAACGGTGACACCCTACATAGAGCTTGCCATGGAAGGGACTTCGCGTGTGGAGAAGGATTTCAAGGAAGAGTTGAAATCAGAGGACAAAGCATCTCCAAAACTCCAACATATTTCTT
>NC_029772.3:39143425-39153792 GCF_000817695.3 Arachis duranensis | reverse complement strand
CCTTACTCACGTAAGGTATTACTTGGACGACCCAGTGCACTTGCTGGTTAGTTGTGCGGATTACAAATTCGTGCACCAATAAGCCAATTGGGCAACATAAATCAAATACAAATAAAAGCATTAGAATATCTAAAAATAGAAGAGAACTATGATAAATTATATATCAAATCGAAGCCCCGGACATTAGCTTTCCAACGCAACTGGAACCGCATCATTTGGACCTCTGTAGCTCATGTTATGGTCGTTTTAGTGCGAGAGGGTCAGGCTGACAGCTTTGCAGTTCCTTCAACTTCATGTATTCCTTCCAATTTTGCATGCTTCCTTTCCATCCTCTGAGCCATTCCTGCCCTGTAATCTCTGAAATCACTTAACACACATATCAAGGCATCGAATGATAATAAGAGAGGATTTAAATAAAAGAAAATTAAAAGCCAAAGAAGCATATTTTCAATCATAGCACAAAATCAGGAAGGAGAATGTAAAACCATGCAAATCATATGAATAAGTAGGTAAAGAGTTGACAAAAATCACTCAATTGAGCACAAGATAAACCATAAAATAGTGGTTTATCAGCTATATAATCGACAGATGATATCATCAGCCATTAGGACAGGCATTTATCATATGCATATTATGTGAATTGTTTGGAATTGCCTAATTGTCTGCATATTACTTGCTAATTGTCTAAATGCCATATCTGCTTCGTAATTGTATATCTCTTATCTGATATAACTATTGTTGCCATATTATACTCCTGATGGTGGTTGGGAGGTCTGAAGGAATTGGAAAGGGAGGTATTAGTTAGACTGAAGAAATCCTTAGTCAGTTGCCATTTATGGTTTAGCCTGTTTATAAGCTTTGAATTATCTGTTGGATGTTCTAGGATTGTCTTTGGATTTCCCAGGACATTACATGTTAGATATGTGGGCACTGTTACCATACTGAGAACCTCCAGTTCTCACCCATGCGAATTTTGTAGTTTTCAGATGCAGGACGTGAGGTTTCCCGTTGAAGCATGTAGGAGACTTCTGGATTAGCGAAGATCCTTAGTTCTCGGGACTCTATGTTGGTTTTATGTTTTCTCTTAGATACTTTTATCTCCATTAAATAACACAAACTGTGATGACTCCTCTTAGAGGAGATTTTGGAGAATAAGTTTTTTGTATTTTTTTTGTCCCTTTGTGTTTCCTTTGGGTTTATTGCTTTATATATTTACATGTATATATTTTTATGCTCGAACCGGTTATCTTCGCAACCGGATTTTGAGTCTTGATATTCCTGTTTTTGGCACTCTTTTGTATATATATAACCTCACGTTAGTTTATCCTTTATTCGTTACGTTTTCGATCGGAGTGTTGCGCCTTCGAGTTACGATTTTGTTTTACCCCTTTTTCTTCAAAGGCTCATAGTTATAATCATTCTTCACACTATTATACGTACTAAATTTTACTTTAGAGGTCCTAATACCTTGCCATATCTGAATTATGACTTAAGCATAAGACTTTGTATGGTAGGGTGTTACACAAAATGTAAACAAAATTCAATGGGAATGATGAATGCGAGACAGCCTTCTAAAAACTCAAAACAATACTGTTCTCTCCACCCATTTTACAAAAGCCTAGTCCATGTAAGCCTTTACTAATATATTTATCTGTTACCCGTAATGTTATAAGCTCGGCATTAATGACAGAAATAGATGGAAAGCAAGGCCTAGTGTATTTTGCAAGTAAAACATTACAAAATGCAGAGCTAAGATACTCACCGATGGAAAAGTTAGCATATGCATTGGTGATCTCAGCCAGGAGGCTAAGGCACTACTTCCAGAGCAACAAAATCATAGTAAAAACAAGCCAACCTCTACGACAAATTTTAACAAGACCAAAAGTCTCAGGGAGATTAGTGAAATGGTCAATCGAGCTCTCGGAGTTTGACATTACCTATGAACCCAGGACAGCGATGAAGGCACAGCTCTTGGCCGACTTTATAGCGGAATTAGCAGAACACCCAAAACAACATTGTATCTGGGAACTATATGTTGACGGGGCCTCAAACACTGAAGGCTCTGAAGCAGGTGTCTTACTCACAAATAAACACGATCTACAAACCGAACAGTCCATTCGGTTCACATTCCAAACAAGCAACAATCAAGCTGAGTATGAAGCACTACTCGCGGGACTAAGACTAGCACAATCTCTAAGCATTACCCATCTTCAGGTCTATTGTGACTCACAACTAGTCGTACAACAGGTAACAGGGAATTTCCAGGTAAAAGATCAACTACTAGAAAATTATCATAGCTCGTTGAAAGATCTCATCTCTCATTTCTATTCAATAAAAATCACACACATAGCTCGAGAACAAAACACCCGAGAAGACACATTGTCGAAGCTAGAAACAATTAGGAAATGTTTGAATGATTCTGTTATATCTCATCTGACACTTACTGAACCGAGTTTTAGTAGAAAAGCTATTTTTTCAATATCGCAGGGGAGGAGTGGAGAACGCCATACAAACAATACCTACAAACAAGGAAGATACCACAAGAAGTATCAGATATCAAAACATTCAAAAGGCGCACAATAAACTTCACACTAATCGGAAACAAATTATACAGAAGAGGTTTTTCTCAACCCCTCTTACGATGTTTAAGTAAAGAAGAAAATAAAATCGTCATGGATGAAGCCCACGAAGGAGTATGTGGCAACCATATAGGAGGATTAAGCCAAGCATAAAAAATAGCATGGGTCGGATATTACTGGACAATAATGAACAAGATTGTATTAACAAAGTTAAAAAATGCTACAGCTGCCAAAAACATTCCTCAGCCATTGGTGCACGAAATTGTTGTCACCAGGCATGGCTCCAAAAACTTGGTGCACAAGACCATGATTCACACGTCTCTTCACAACTTGGCACAGCTGACCAGCAAGTGTACTGGGTCGTCCAAGTAATACCTTACGCGAGTAAGGGTCGATCCTACGGAGATTGTCGGCTTGAAGCAAGCTATGGTCATCTTGTAAATCTCAGTCAGACGGATTCAGATAGTTAGAGTTTTGATAATTAAAAGATAAATAAACACAAAATAAAGATAGAGATACTTATGTAATTCATTGGTGGGAATTTCAGATAAGCGTATGGAGATGCGTTATTCCTTCTGAATCTCTGCTTTCCTACTGTCTTCATTCAATCATTCATACTTGATGAGCGGATAATTTATACGCTTTTTGGCATTGTTTTTAGTATGTTTTTAGTATGTTTTAGTTAATTTTTATTATATTTTTATTAGTTTTTAGTTAAAATTCACTTTTCTGGACTTTAGTATGAGTTTGTGTATTTTTCTGTGATTTTAGGTATTTTCTGGCTGAAATTGAGGGACCTGAGCAAAAATCTGATTCAGAGGCTAAAAAGGACTGCAGATGCTGTTGGATTCTGACCTCCCTGCACTCGAAGTGGATTTTTTGGAGCTACAGAAGCCTAATTGGCGCGCTCTCAATTGCGTTGGAAAGTAGACATCCTGAGCTTTCCATAAATGTATAATAGTTCATACTTTGCCCGAGATTTGATGGCCTAAACCGGCGTTCCAAATCAGCTCAAAACTGCCCGGCGTTAAACGCCGGAACTGGCACAAGAATGGGAGTTAAACGCCCAAACTGGCACAAAAGCTGGCGTTTAATTCCAAGAAGAGTCTCTACACGAAAATGCTTTAATGCTCAGCCCAAGCACACACCAAGTGGGCCCGGAAGTAGATTTTTATGTCATTTACTCATTTTTATAAACCCTAGCTACTAGTTCTCTATAAGTAGGACCTTTTGCTATTGTATTTTCGTCTTTTGATCACTTGAATATTTTGATCATGTTTTTATGATTGAACCCTATTTGGGAGGCTGGCCATTCGGCCATGCCTAGACCTTGTTCTTATGTATTTTCAACGGTGGAGTTTCTACACACCATAGATTAAGGTATGGAGCTCTGCTGTACCTAAAGTATTAATGCAATTACTATTGTTCTTCTATTCAATTCGGCTTATTCTTGTTCTAAGATATCACTTGTTCCTCAACTTGATGACTGTGATGATCCGTGACACTCATCATCATCCTCACTTATGAGCGTGTGCCTGACAACCACCTCCGTTCTACCTTAGATTGAGTGGATATCTCTTGGATCCCTTAATCGGAATCTTCGTGGTATAAGCTAGAATTGATGGCGGCATTCAAGAGAATCGGAAGGTCTAAACCTTGTCTGTGGTATTCTGAGTAGGATTCAAGGATTGACTGACGGTGACGAGCTTCAAACTCGCGATTGTGGGGCATTAGTGACAGACGCAAAAGAATCACTGGATTCTATTCCGACATGATCGAGAATCGACAGCTGAATAGTCGTGCTGTGACAGAGCGCGTTGAACATTTTCACTAAGAGGATGGGAGGTAGCCACTGATAACGGTGAAACCCTACATACAGCTTGCCATGGAAAGGAATAAGAAGGATTGGATGAAGACAGTAGGAAAGCAGAGAGACGGAAGGGACAAAGCATCTCCATACGCTTATCTGAAATTCTCACCAATGAATTACATAAGTATCTCTATCTTTATTTTATACTTTATTCATAAATCATCTATAACCATTTGAATCTGCCTGACTGAGATTTACAAGATGACCATAGCATGTTTCATACCAACAATCTCCGTGGGGTCGACCCTTACTCGCGTAAGGTTTATTACTTGGACGACCCAGTGCACTTGCTGGTTAGTTGTGCGAAGTTGTGATAAAGTGTTGAGATTGCAATTGAGCGTACCATGTTGATGGCGCCATTGATGATCACAATTTTGTGCACCAATACTCCTTTCCATGGGAAGCTGTATATTGGGGATCACCGTTGTCAATGGCTACCTCCCGTCCTCTCAGTGAAAATGGCTATCTATGGTTTCTGTACGGCTAATCAACTGTCGGGTTTCTCGTCTTAGATGAAAAATACCAGGCACAGCTACCGCGTGGCTAATTAGCTGTTGGTTCTCAATCGTGTCGGAATAATATCCAATGATCCTTTTGCGTCTGTCACTACGCCCCACAGTCGCGAGTTTGAAGCTCGTCAGAGTCATCCCTTCCTAGATCCTACTCGGAATACCACAGACAAGGTTTAGACTTTCCGGATCTTAGGAATGCTGCCAATTGATTCTAGCCTATACCACGAAGGTTCTAATCTCAGATTTAGATGCCCAATTGTCAGAGGGGAGTCGATGTGAATCGTTGATTAGAAACCCAAGAGATACACACTCTAGCTTTCGCAGGTAGAATGGAAGTGGTTGTCAGGCACGCGTTCATAAGGGAGAATGATGATGAGTGTCACGGATCATCACATTCATCAGGTTGAAGTGCGAGTGAATATCTTAGAATAAGAATAAGCTTGAATTGAATAGAAGAACAATAGTACTTTGCATTAATACTCGAGGAACAGCAGAGCTCCATACCTTAATCTATAGTGTGTAGAAACTCCACTATTGAAAATACATAAGTGATAAAGGTCCAGGCATGGCCAAATGGCCAGCCCCCAAAACGTGATCAAGAGATCAAAAGATGATCAAAATATCAAAAGATGATCTAAGGATAATCCAAAGATGTCTAATACAATAGTAAAAGGTCCTATTTATACTAGTTACTAGGGTTTACAAAAATAAGTAAATGATACAAAAAACCACTTCTGGGCCCTCTTGATGTGTGCTTGGGCTGAGCATTGAAGCTTTCATGTGTAGAGACTTTTCTTGGAGTTAAACGCCAACTTTTATGCCAGTTTGGGCGTTTAACTCCAGCTTGTATACTGTTTCTCGCGTTTAACGCCAGAACAAGGCAGGAAGTTGGCGTTTGGATGCCAGTTTTCGTCATCAAAACTCGAGAAAAGTATAGACTATTATATATTTCTGGAAAGCCCAGGATGTCTAATTTCCAACGCAATTGAGATCGCACCATTTGGGTTTCTATAGCTCCAAAAAATCTATTTCGAGTGCAGGGAGGTCAGAATCCAATAGCATCAGCAGTCCTTTTTCAGCCTCTGAATCAGATTTTTGCTCAGGTCCTTCAATTTCAGCCAGAAAATACCTGAAATCACAGAAAAACACACAAACTCATAGTAAAGTCTAGAAATGTGAATTTTGCTAAAAAACTAATAAAAATATACTAAAAAGTAGCTAGAACCTACTAAAAACTATCTAAAAATAATGCCAAAAAGCGTATAAATTATCCGCTCATCAGCCATCCACAACCTTGTCGAGCAATTACATACCTTGGAGGTAAGATGGCCTTTTTAGAAGTGGGGGCTAGATATCCTCCGCCCTTTTTCAAAAGCACCAGGCCAAGTAAAATACTTACTCGTAACAATTGACTACTTTTCAAAGTGGATATATGTAACTCCATTAGCGAAAATAGGAGCTAATAAAGTAAGATCTTTCATTTGGAAAAATATTATTTGTTGTTTTGGATTACCTCACGATATTATCACTGATAATGGCCAATAATTCACCGACCAAAGTTTAGCAAAATTTTTGAATGAATTTCAGATAAAGCACCACTTTTCATCAGTAGAACATCCACAAACTAATGGACTCACCGAGGCTGCTAATAAGGTCATCCACAACGCATTAAAGAAAAAGCTCGGAGACGCTAATGGATAATGGGCCGAGCTAATACCTGAGGTTTTGTGGAGCTACAACACCACAATACAAATAACAACACAAGAAACACTATTCAAATTGGTATATGGGACGGATTCTATGATCCCAGTCGAAATCTCAATCTCTTTACCTCATAGAAATAACACTTCGGCAGAAGAAAATGACGACATCAAAATAATTGAGCTTGACATAATTGACAAAGATAGAGACAAAGCCAAAATAAGACAATTAGCAATGCAGGAAATAATATGAAAGAAATATAACAGGAAGGTACAAACAAGAACCTTTCCCGGGCAAGACCTCGTCCCCAGACGGACAGTAGTGGCAAGAAAGCCTCACACACATGGCAAACTAGCAGCAACGTGGGAAGGCCCCTACCGAGTTATAAAGATCGTCGAAAAAGGAGCATACAAACTTCAAACACTCCAGGGCGGAGACGTCACTGGAATTTGGAATGTTTCATCTTTGAAATTTTACTTGTCATAAAAATGATATGGACAAGAGGAGACACTCTTTTTCCTATTATCAAAATCTTCACTTCACCCCTAAGCTTTTCCACTCGTAAGTCTCTCTCCTCCAAAGACTCATTCAATTTTTTGATAGCAGCAACATGGTCACCATCTAGAATAGCATCAAACTCAGAAGTCCGATCAATGGAAAGAAGCCTTGCTCTAATTACCTAAAGAAAAGACATCAAGCCATTAATAAAGAAATAAACCAAAGGCAAGTAACAAGTAAAGCTACTTGTAGATAGCGGGCAACTCCAACTTTCCTAGCATCATGGATGATCCTAACAGCAGAATCCACCTAGGCAACTTCATCAGCAATAACCATGAACGGATAGTCAGAGGACCAGAGAGAGTTTGAGGACCTTCTTTGTAACCGTGAAGAACCATCTGACTCTCATATGCTGCACTAATCTCCTCGGCAGTAAAGGTAGCAGAACCCTCCTTTACGTCAGTAAGATCAACCACCTTTGACGAACCATCACCCCTCTTCCTCTTAAAACTTCCATCCTGCTTCACCCCACCTCCCTCACCGTCCTTAACAAAGTTTGTGGACGACCCCTAATTTTCCTCTTAAATGCCTTCAAGTTTGCATTAGTAAGTGTAAGAGCTTTCTCACTTATAGAGCAAGAAAGAAACTACATAAAGCCACAACAAACCACCAAAAAACACAAAATCCATCATACAGCACCTAAATTGCCTAGGTACTTATTCATACCCCGGGTCGAACTTTCCGACCCAGGCTGATTTCGGACAACGCGACCGACCTCATCGGACCAGGTTCCCCAATCTCTTCATAAAGAGTTCGGCCAAATTGACTAGAGGTCCCAAATAGGCCCGAACTAAGGGACACAACCAAATCCAAAAGCGGCCAAGGCCTAGAAAGATAAGGGTGGTCCCCCTTGAAGATAAGATAACTATCTTATCTCCAAAAAAGTCATCCCACACTACTATAAATACACTGGAGCACGCAGGTATAACTCATACTCTGATTCTACTAAAAAAACTGCCTGAAGCCTGTGCTAACTTAGGCATCGGAGTCTCTTGTAGGTACCACCACCCTTCGGTGACAAAGGATCAGCAGCACCACCAAGTCCAGCAAGTCAGACACATCGGCTCCGGCCACCGTCATAGATCTCGTTCGAGACTGACCTATAGTTTCAGGTAACCCTCGGAACATTGGCACCGTTGCCGGAGAACCTGGAAGTCATCCCATCACCATGGCGGACAATCATGACAACAACGATTCCGATCTAGAAAATAGAACGCCGCATAAAAATGCGACAGCACACTAAAAGATGCGTGGAGGTAAAATACAGAAATCATGGAGGCCCTACAAGCTCAACAAGATCGTCTCAAACAACTCGAAAAAGAGGTCGTGCACCAACGGGAAGCCAAGAAGGACCTTCGAAGAGAAACCAGGCGACGCCGAGAGCTAGATGACAAGCTCCTAAAGCTCGAGGCTAATCTCAAAGCTAAAACCATTCAATCCAATCACAATGACAACTCTCACAAGGATCAAGATCCCTTCACCAAAGAAATCATGAAAGCTAAAGTTCCAAAGGATTTTAAAGCTCCCGACATGACCCCATACGGCGGTATTTCCGATCTAAGCCATCATCTCAGCAATTTTAGAAGTAGAATGTATCTCACCGATGCCTCGGACGCTATTCGATGCAAAGCCTTCCCAACTACCCTAACAAAGATAGCAATCAAGTGGTTCGACAGTTTGCCTCCTAGATCCATCACAAGTTTTGACGACCTAGTGAAAAAGTTTCTTGCTAGATTCTCCATCCAAAAGGATAAAGCCAAACACGCTCCAAGCTTATTAAGGATCAAGCAAGGAGACTGCGAGAGTCTTCATAACTACATGGAAAGATTCAACAAAGTATGTCTAGACATACAAAGTTTGCCAATGGAAGCAGCCATCATGTGTCTTATCAATGGCTTGCAAAAAGGACCTTTTAGCCACTCCATATCAAAGAAACATCCTACGTCATTAAACGAGGTACAGGAGAGGGCAAAAAAATACATTAACATGGAGGAGAACTCTCGACTAGGGGAGACCTCAAAACCTGGTTACCCCTACCCATCTCGGGATAAGGACAAAGACTCCAAGAAAAAAGAAGACCAACATGGAGAGAAACCTAAAAAATACCACCATTACACCCCACTTCGAGTATCTCTTGTGGACGTCTACCGAGAGATATGCCACACAGAGAAGATTCCACCACCTCACCCAATTTAAAGCAAAAAAGGAGGAGGAAATCGGACATAATATTGTGAGTACCACCAAATCTACGGACACCCTACTGATGAGCGGATAATTTGTACGCTTTTTGGCATTATTTTTATTATGTTTCTAGTAGGATCTAGTTAGTTTTTAGTATAATTTTTATTAGTTTTTAGTTAAAATTCACTTTTCTGGACTTTACTATGAGTTTGTGTGTTTTTTTTGTGATTTCAGGTATTTTCTGGCTGAAATTGAGGGACCTGAGCAAAAATCTGATTCAGAGACTGAAAAGGACTGCAGATGCTGTTGGATTCTAACCTCCCTGCACTCGAAGTGGATTTTCTGGAGCTACAGAAGCCCAATTGGCGCGCTCTCAACGGCGTTGGAAAGCATACATCCTGGGCTTTCCAGCAATATATAATAGTTCATACTTTGCCCAAGATTTGATGGCCCAAACCGGCGTTCCAAATCAGCTCAAAACTGCCCGGCATTAAACGCCGGAACTGGCACAAGAATGGGAGTTAAACGCCCAAACTGCCACAAAAGCTGGCGTTTAACTCCAAGAGAAGTCTCTACACGAAAATGCTTCAATGCTTAGCCCAAGCACACACCAAGTGGGCCCAGAAGTGGATTTTTATGTCATTTACTCATCTCTGTAAACCCTAGGCTACTAGTTCTCTATAAGTAGGACCTTTTGCTATTGTATTTTCATCTTTAGATCTTGGAATCTTTTGATCACTTTAGATCTCTAGATCATCTTTTGATCACTTTAGATCTCTAGATCATCTTTTGATCATGGTTTTATGATTGAACCCTCTTTGGGAGGCTGGCCATTCGGCCATGCCTAGACCTTGTTCTTATGTAGTTTCAACGGTGGAGTTTCTACACACCATAGATTAAGGTGTGGAGCTCTGCTGTACCTCGAGTATTAATGCAATTACTATTGTTCTTCTATTCAATTCAGCT
>NC_029772.3:39140825-39142631 GCF_000817695.3 Arachis duranensis | reverse complement strand
GTCTAGTGTTTTGGACCGGAGCTTTCTTTGAAAGCTTGGCTGGCTATGAAGCCATGTCTAATTCCTGGACCGGAGTCTTAGACTAACATTGCATGATTCCTGGAATTCTCATTAAGAATTTTGATATTTTTATTTTTCCTCTTCACTTAATTTTCGAAAAATCCAAAAAAATTACAAAATCAAAAAAATCCAAAAATATATTTCTTGTTTGAGTCTAGAGTCTCATGTTAAGTTTGGTGTCAATTGCATGTTTCTGTGCTTCTTGCATTCATGCATGTGTCTTCATTAATCTTCAAGTTGTTCTTGATAATTTCATTGCTCTGATCTTTAAATTCTCTTGGCTTGAGTGTTTATGTGTCTCATATGCATTCTCATTTTATTAGTGACAGTAGTATACAAACTGCTAAGTTTGGTGTCTTGCATGCATTGTTATTTGATCTTAGTTGCATATTGATTATTCCTTATTATTAAAAATCCAAAAATATTTTTAATTTGTGTCTTTTCAAGTCAATAATACAGAGAATTGAAGATTCAGAACATACAGCAGAGGAAGTACACAGAAAAAGCTGGGCGTTCAAAACGCCCAGTAAGGAAGGCAAACTGGCGTTTAAACGCCAGCCAGGGTGCCTAGCTGGGCGTTTAACGCCCAAAAGGGTAGTGGTTTGGGCGTTAAACGCCAGAATGTGCACCATTCTGGGCGTTTAACGCCAGGATGGCACAAGAGGGAAGATTTTGTTTTCAAAATCAAATTTTTTTTAGGTTTTCAAAATTTTTCAAAATCAAATCTTTTTCAAATCATTTTTTTTCAATCAAATCTTTTTCAAAATCAATTTCTTTCCATTTTCAAAAATACTTGCTATCAATTAATGATTTGATTCAACATTTCAAGTATGTTGCATTTTCTGTTGAGAAAGGTTTAATGTTTGAATCATATATTTTCTTGTTAGCCAAGTCATTAATTTTCAAAATCAAATATTTTTAAAATGTTTTTCAAATCATATCTTCTCAATCACATCCTTTTAAAACCAATCGTATCTTCTTAACCACATCTTTTTCAAAATAGTTTTCAATCAAATCTTTTTGATTTCTAATTTCAAAATCTTTTTCAAAAATCACTTTACTTCTTTCTCAATCATGGTTTTCGAAAATCAATTAAAGTTTTTCAAAATGTTCTTAAAATCTTTTTAATGTTTTCGAAAAATTGCTTCCCCTCTTTTCACATCCTTCTATTTATGGACTAACACTATTCCTCAATGAACAATTCGAACTCCATATCTCTTGATAAGTTCGAGCTCTTCTACTTCTGCCTTATATTTTTCTTTTCCTCTGACACCTCAAGGAATCTCTATACTGTGACGTAGAGGATTCCATATTTTCTTGTTCTCTTCTCTTTCATATGAGCAGGAGCAAAGACAAAAGCATTCTTGTTGAGGCTGACCCTGAACCTGAAAGGACCTTGAAGCGAAAGTTAAGAGAAGCTAAGGCACAATTCTCTGTAGAGGACCTAACAGAAATCTTCAAAGAAGATGACCCCATGGCAGCCGAAAACAACAACAATGCCAACAATGCAAGGAAGGTGCTGGGTGACTTTACTGCACCTACTCCCGATTTCTATGGGAGAAGCATCTCTATCCCTGCCATTGGAGCAAACAACTTTGAGCTTAAGCCTCAATTAGTTTCTCTAATGCAACAGAATTGCAAGTTCCATGGACTCCCATTGGAAGATCCTCATCAGTTTTTAGCTAAATTCTTGCAAATCTGTGAAACTGTCAAGACTAATGGGGTTAACCCTGAGGTCTACAGACT
>NC_029772.3:39139555-39140122 GCF_000817695.3 Arachis duranensis | reverse complement strand
ACAAGTGGGTCAGCTGAGCAAGAAAATTACTGAACTCCCTCCTAGTACTCTTCCAAGCAATACAGAAGAAAATCCAAAAGGAGAGTGCAAAGCCATCAACATGGCCGAATTTGGAGAGGAGGGAGAGGCAGTGAACACCACTGAGGAAGACCTCAATGGACATCCACTGGCCCCCAATGAGTTCCCTAATGAGGAACCATGGGAATCTGAGGCTCCCACTGAGACCATAGAGATTCCATTGGATTTACTTCTGCCATTCATGAGCTCTGATGAGTATTCTTCCTCTGAAGAGGATGAATATGTCACTGAAGAGCAAGTTGCTAAATACCTTGGAGCAATCATGAAGCTAAATGACAGGTTATTTGGTAATGAGACTTGGGAGGATGAACCTCCTTTGCTCACCAAAGAACTGGATGACTTGTCTAGGAAAAAATTACCTCAAAAGAGACAAGATCCTGGGAAGTTCTCAATACCTTGTGCCATAGGCATCATGACCTTCAAGAAGGCCTTGTGTGACCTAGGGTCAAGTGTAAACCTCATGCCTCTCTCTGTAATCGAGAAGCTAGG
>NC_029772.3:39137837-39139430 GCF_000817695.3 Arachis duranensis | reverse complement strand
GTTGAAGACCATTACATCCCTGCTGATTTCATAGTCTTAGAGACTGGGAAGTTCATGGATGAATCCATCATCCTTGGCAGACCCTTCCTAGCCACATCAAAGGCTGTGATTGATGTTGATAGAGGAGAATTGATAATTCAAGTGAATGAAGAATCCTTTGTGTTTCAGGCTCAAGGATATCCATCTGTCACCATGGAGAGGAAGCATGAAGAGCTTCTCTCAAGACAGAGTCAAACAAAGCCCCCACAGTCAAACTCTAAGTTTGGTGTTGGGAGGCCACAACCAAATTCTATGTTTGGTGTTGAACCCCCACGTTCAAACTCTAAGTTTGGTGTTGGGAGGTTCCAACATTGCTCTGAGCATCTGTGAGGCTCCATGAGAGCCCTCTGTCAAGCTACTGACATTAAAGAAGCGCTTGTTAGGAGGCAACCCAATGTTATATTTTATCTATTTTCCTTTGTTATTTTATGTTTTTTGTAGGTTGATGATCATGAAAAGTCACAAAATCAATTGAAAAAGCAAAAACAGAATGAAAAACAGAAAGAAAAACAGCACACCCTGGAGGAAGATCTTGCTGGCGTTTAAACGCTAGTAAGGCTAACAGATGGGCGTTTAACGCTAGTCTGGTGCCCCTTTCTGGCGTAAACGCCAGAAAGGGGCACCAGACTGGCGTTAAACGCCAGAAAAGGGCAAGAAGTCGGCGTTAAACGCCAGAAATTGGCACCAGCCCGGCGTTTAACGCCAGAATTGGCATGAAGAGCAATTTTGTATGCCATTTGGTGCAGGGATGACTTTTCCTTGACACCTCAGGATCTGTGGACCCCACAGGATCCCCACCTACCCCACCACTCTCTCTCTTCTTCTTCACCCATTCACCAATCACCTCAACTCTTCTTCCCCAAAAACCCTTCACCTATCCAATTCCATCTTTCTCTTCACCACTCACATCCATCCTTCATAAAACCCCACCTACCTCACCATTCAAATTCAAACCACTTTCCCACCCAAATCCACCCATACATGACCGAACCTTACCCTCTCTTCACCCCTATATAAACCCATCTTCACTCCTTCATTTTCACACAACCTAAACACTACTTCTCCCCCTTTGGCCGAACCACAAAGCCATTTCCTTCTCCTTCATTTCTTCTTCTTCTACTCTCTTTTTTTCTCTTTTGCTCGAGGACGAGCAAACCTTTTAAGTTTGGTGTGGTAAAAGCATTGCTTTTTGTTTTTCCATAACCATTTATGGCATCCAAGGCCGGAGAAACCTCTAGAAAGAGGAAAGGGAAGGCAAAAGCTTCCACCTCCGAGTCATGGGAGATGGAGAAATTCATCTCAAGGGTGCATCAAGACCACTTCTAGGAAGTTGTGGCCTTGAAGAAGGTGATCCCCGAGGTCCCTTTCAAACTCAAAAAGAGTGAATATCTGGAGATTCGACATGAGATCCGAAGAAGAGGTTGGGAAGTTCTTACCAACCCCATTCAACAAGTCGAAATCTTAATGGTTCAAGAGTTTAATGCCAATGCATGGATTACCAAGAACCATGATCAAAGTGTGAACCAGGATCCAAAGAATTATCTTACTATGGTT
>NC_029772.3:39136559-39137726 GCF_000817695.3 Arachis duranensis | reverse complement strand
TTCAACTTGCCCATGATGCAAGGAGATGAACATCCTTACACTAGAAGGGTCAACTTTGATCAAAGGTTGGACCAAGTCCTCACATTCATTTGTGAAGAGGGCGCCCAATGGAAGAGAGATTCAAGAGGGAAGCTGGTTCAACTGAGAAGGCATGACCTCAAACCCGTGGTTAGGGGATGGTTGGAGTTTATCCAACGCTCAATCATTCCCACTAGCAACCGGTCCGAAGTTACTATAGACCGGGCTATCATGATTCATAGCATCATGATTGGAGAAGAAATAGAAGTTCATGAGGTTATAGCCCAAGAACTTTATAAGGTGGCGGATAAGTCCTCTACCTTGGCAAGGTTAGCCTTTTCTCATCTCATTTGTCACCTCTGTTATTCAGTTGGAGTTGACATAGAGGGAGACACCCCTATTGATGAGGACAAGCCCATTACTAAGAAAAGGATGGAGCAAACAAGAGACCCCTCTCATCATGAAATCCCTGAGATGCCTCAAGGGATGCATTTTCCTCCACAAAACTATTGGGAGCAACTGAACACCTCCCTAGGAGAATTGAGTTCCAACATGGGACAACTAAGGGTGGAGTACCAAAAACATTCCATCCTCCTCCATGAAATAAGAGAAGATCAAAGAATCATGAGAGAGGAGAAACAAAGGCAAGGAAGAGACATTGAGGAGCTCAAGCACGCCATAAGATCTTCAAGAGGAAGAACAAGCCGCCATCAGTGAGGTGGACCCGGTCTTTAATCTCCTTGTTCCTTATTTTCCTGTTTTTCAAAAATTATGCTTATGTTTATCTATGTTTGTGTCTTGTGATCATTAGTGTCTTAGTGTCTATGCCTTAAAGTTATGAATGTCCTATGAATCCATCACCTTTCTTGAATGAAAAATGTTCTTCATTGAAAAAGAGAAGAATTGCATGAATTTTGAATTTTATAACAGATTAATTATTTTGATGTGGTGGCAATACTTTTGTTCTCTGAATGTATGCTTAAACAGTGCATACGTCTTTTGAATTTGTTATTCATGAATGTTGGCTCTTGAAAGAATGATGAAAAAGGAGACATGTTACTGAGGATCTGAAAAATCATAAAAATGATTCTTGAAGCAAGAAAAAGCAGTGAATACAAAAAAAAAGAAAAAAAGAGAAGGAGAAAAACG
>NC_029772.3:39095377-39135257 GCF_000817695.3 Arachis duranensis | reverse complement strand
TTCTACCTTAGATTGGGTGGATATCTCTTGGATTCTTTAACCGGAATCTTCGTGGTATAAGCTAGAATTGATGACTGCATTCAAGAGAATCCGGAAGGTCTAAACCGTGTCTGTGGTATTCTGAGTAGGATTCAATGATTGAATGACTGTGACGAGCTTCAAACTCCTGAAGGCTGGGCGTTAGTGACAGACGCAAAAGAATCACTGGATTCTATTCCAACCTGATTGAGAACCAACAGATGATTAGCCGTGCCGTGATAGGGTGCGTTGAACATTTTCACTGAGAGGATGGGAGGTAGCCACTGACAACGGTGAAACCCTACATACAGCTTGCCATGGAAAGGAGTAAGAAGGATTGGATGAAGACAGTAGGAAAGCAGGGAGACGGAAGGGACAAAGCATCTTCATACACTTGTCTGAAGTTCTTACCAATGAAATACATAAGTATCTCTATCTTTATCTTTATGTTTTATTCATACATCATCCATAACCATTTGAGTTTGCCTGACTAAGATTTATAAGGTGACCATAGCTTGCTTCATACCAACAATCTCTGTGGGATCGACCCTTACTCGCGTACCATGTTGGTTAGTTGTGCGAAGTTGTGATGAAGAGTTGAGATTACAATTGTGCGTACCATGTTGATGGCGCCATTGATGATCACAATTCCGCGCACCACCTACCAACGAGTGTTTTGACTTAAAAAATATCATAGAGAAATTGGCAAGAGAAGGACGGCTAGATCGGTACATAGCCAACAAATCGGACGAACCTAGAAAAAGAAGAAAAGATGAAGAGGTCGGACGGACTGAGCGGCCACCTCACACTCTAGAGAGACATATCCATATGATAAATGGATGATTCACAGGAGGAGGGATCTCTAAGTCATCTCGTCCGACCTCCTCACCATCACCTTTACCCAAGAAGACGCAGCGGTCATCATCCCGGGACGTGATGACCCCATGGTCATTACTATCATATTAGCCAACGCCAATCTCCATCGTACGCTGGTAGACCAAGGAAGCTCCGCAGATATCTTATTTAAATCCGCCTTCGACAAACTCGACCTACAAGATAAAGAGCTAAGAGTATATCCGAATAGCTTGTTCAGACTAAGAGACACTCCAATCCAACCACTTGGATATATTTCACTACATACAACCTTTGGAAAGGGAACCCGATCACGGACACTCAATATAGACTACATCGTAGTTGATGTGAGCTCCGCCTACAATACCCTAATAGGTCGGACAACACTGAATCAGCTCGTCGCAGTAGTTTCGACTCCACACTTATGCATGAAGTTCCCAACACCAGAAGGGATCGCCACGATAAAAGGAGACCAGAAAATTATGCAACGTTGTTACAACAAAAGTCTGAACCTTAGAGGCAAAGGAGAAGAAATTAACACTATCGAACTTGGGAGAGTTTGAGGACGGGAAGCACTTCGTCCATAACCTGAGGGCGAGATCGAGGAAGTCCAGATTGGAGATATCCCAGATAAGACAACAAATATTGGGGCGACCTTGAAAAGAGACATAAAAGAGCCTCTGATACAATTCCTAAAGGATAATGCTGACCTCTTTGCATGGAAATCCGCAGACATGCCGGGCATAGACCCCAAACTAATGTGCCACAAACTAGCAGTATACCCAGGATCTCAGCCAATTCAATAGAAGCATAAGAAGCTCAGACTGGAAAGATCCCAAGCTGTGGAAGAGCTGGTACAAGCTCTATTGGAGGCAGGATTCCTAAGAGAGGTCAAGTACCCACTATGGCTAGCCAACATTGTCTTGATAAAAAATTCAAATGGGAAGTGACGGATGTGCACTGACTACACCGATCTCAATAAAGCCTGCCCGAAGGATCCTTGTCCACTCCCAAGTATCGACACTCTCGTGGACGCCTCCTCTGGATACAAGTACCTCTCCTTCATGGATGCTTATTCAGGATATAATCAAATCCCGATGTACCCACCTGATCAAGAAAAAACCTCTTTCCTAACTCCAAAAGCAAATTACTGTTATGTCATCATGCTATTCGGACTCAAAAACGGAGGAGCTACCTACCAAAGATTGATTAACAAAGTCTTCGCGGAACATTGGGAAACAATGGAGGTATATGTAGATGACATGTTGGTAAAAACCCAGAGGGAGGAAGAATTACTGTCTGACCTTACCAAAGTGTTCAACACCATAAGAAAGCATGGTATACGACTTAATCTAGCAAAGTTTACCTTCACAGTAGAAGCAGGAAAATTCTTCGGCTTCATGCTCACGCAAAGAGGAATTGAGGCAAACCTGGATGAATGTTGGGCTATACTTGACATGAAAAGTCCGACCTGTGTCAAAGAGATAGGCCATACTAAGGAAGGGAAAGAAGTTTGAGTGGACAACAGAGTACGAGCAAGCTTTCCAAGATTTCAAAAGGTTCCTAGGACAACCACCATTCTTACCCGGCCACGGAAAGGAGAAGCACTCGTATTATACCTCGCAGTAGGAAATCGGGCAATAGCTTCGATACTAGTTAGAGAAGAGGAAGGCGGGCAAGAACCCATCTACTTCATCAGCAAGGCCCTACAAGAGGCCGAATTGAACTATCAAAAGATAGAAAAATTTGCTTATGCTCTCATACTTAATTTGCGTAGGCTTCACCCATATTTTCAAGCTCACACCATTAAAGTTCGGACCAACCAGCCTATAAAAGGCATCCTACAGAAGATAGACTTAGCTGGAAGAATTTTACAGTGGGCATTTGAGCTATCTAAGTTCGATCTTCAATATGAAGCTCGGACAGCCATCAAGTCACAGTATTTGGCTGATTTTATCGCTGAATACATTGACACCCCGGGAACCCCTACAAAATGGAACCTCTACGTAGATGGCTCTTGAAACAAAATCGAAAGTGGTGCAGGTGTAATAATAGAAAGTAATCAAGGAACCCAAATCGAACTCTCCTTAAAATTTGAGTTCCCCGCTTCTAATAATCAAGCTGAATACGAGGCATTACTGGCTGGTTTGAGGCTGGCTAAGGAGGTTAGAACTCAAAAGCTTATCATCTTTAGTGATTCACAAGTAGTCACCTCGCAAATAGAAGGGAGCTACCAAGCTAAGGACCTTGCCATGAAAAAGTACCTGGACAAAACCAGAGAACAACTCGGACAACTCGGGAAATACGAGGTCCACCATATACCTCGGGAGCAGAATGCTCGAGCTGATGCACTCTCAAAACTAGCCAGCACTAAACCAGGGGGCAATAATAAAAGCCTCATCCAAGAAATACTGCAAAGCCCGTCAATCTCGGAGGAAGTAAAGATCCTAGCCATATCAGGTCAGGATAAAGGGTGGATGACCCCCATAATCAACTACCTCCAGTCAGAGACACTCCCCACAAACAAGAAGGAGGCAAAGAAGTTAAAGCAAGAAGCACAATACTACACCATAATAGGTGATATCTTATATAGGAGAGGGATCTCAACTCCCCTCGTAAAATGTATACCGACTTCCAATACAAGGAAAATCCTAGAAGAAGTACACAGCGGCATGTGTGGCAATCACTTGGGGGCACGAGCTCTCTCCAAGAAAGTACTCCGAGCTGGATTCTTCTAGCCGACAATATAAAAGGAAGCAGCAGAATTCATCAAGACATGTTCACCATGTCAAAAGCATGCTAACTTCAACATCTCTCCACCCGAAGAACTTATTGGAGTAACATCGCCCTAACCATTTGCAAAATGGGGGCTCGACCTTCTCGGACCCTTCCTCCAGGGGTCGAGACAAATCAAGTTCCTCATTGTAAGAGTAGACTACTTTACAAAATGGTTTGAGGCAGAACCCCTAGCCAATGCCATTGCCCAAAGAAGCCAGAAACTCTTATACAGGAACATTGTTACGAGGTTTGGGATTCCTCACTCCATCACTATAGACAATGGTACTCAATTCACTGACACAGGTTTCAGAAAATTGGTAGCTGACTTAAAAATAAAGCACCGATTCACATCCGTCAAACACCCACAAGCCAATAAATAGTTAAAAGCTGCCAACAATGTCATACTAGCCGTGTTAAAATGGAGACTACAGGACACAAATGGAGCTTGGGCTGAAGAGCTCCAACAAGTCCTATGGGTATATCGGACAACTCCACACTCCACCACAGGAGAATCACCTTTCCGATTAGCTTATAGAATGGAGGCAATGATCCTAGTAGAGATCGAAGAAGGATCTCCTAGAATGACCCTCTACAACGAAGAGGTCAACTTCCAAATCAACGAGAAGAACTCGACCTACTTTCGAAAGTCCGAGATAGAGCTCGGATTAGAGAAGAAGCCTTAAAATGATGAATGGCCTCAAGAAATAATTAGAAAGTAGTCCAGCGAAGTTTCGACAACAATGATCTCATCCTAATCTGAAATGACATCGGAATAGGTCGATCAGGAGAGGGAAAGCTAGTAGCTAATTGGATAGGACCTTACCGAGTTATAGAGGTACTGGAAAAAGGCTACCATAAGGTGTCCGTCGTCGAGGGGCGAGAGTTGCCAAGGTCATGGCACGCCTGCAACCTAAGAAGGTACTATAGTTAGGAAGTAATAAAGATCTTAGGTCAAGGCGCACTCTTTTTTCTGAAAAGGTTTTTTAATGAGGCGCCAAGCCAAGATCTACAGAAATTACCCAAAGGGTAAATACCCGCATGTACATATTCTTGTCTATATTCCTATTTTTATTTGAATAAAGTCTTTCAGATTCTCTACAAAGCTTTTCTTTTTTACCAAGACGCATTAATTTGAGCGCAAAGATTTATCACCCGATTACAAAGCTACAGGTCAGCAAAGATGAGAACCAAACTCATCACCCAATCATGACAAGGTCGGTAAGACAAAACCCAAATTCGTCACCCGATCACGACAAAGTTGGCAAGATGAAAGTGACAAAAACAGATTAATGCAAGAAGTTATAAAAGTAATCCAAAGAAAGAGGCCTGACGAGGTCTGAATAAAAATGGATTGCTAAAAATAACTTCAGAAGGACCGACCATAAGAAGTCGGACCGAACTAATCAAAGCGACAAAAGTTATAAAAAGTAATCCATAGAAAGTGGCCTGACGAGGTCTGAATAAAAATGGATTGCTAAAAATAACTTCGGAAGGACCGAACAGAAGAAGTCGGACCAAACCAATCAAAGCGACAAAAGTTATAAAAGTAATCCATAGAAAGAGGCCTGACGAGGTTTGAATAAAAATGGATTACTAAAAATAACTTAGGAAGGTCCAACCAGAAGAAGTCGGACCAACAAAAGCTACAGATTAGACCGATAGGAGAAGTCGAACCAACGAAAGCTACAGCTCGGCCTGGCAAGAGAAGTCGGACCAGGAAAAACTACAGATAGAATCGACAAAAAATGTGCGCTAAAAAAGGACTTGGTTTAGCCCAAAAAAGCCACGGCCCCTACGACAAGGCTATCGAAGTTGTTCAGACCAACAAAAAAGCGTTCTCGCCCAGCACAAGAGGCGGATTAAACAGAGGCCTAATCAAAAAGAGGTCGGGCACCAGAGTACCAACACTCTATAAAGATCTACAAAAAGTTGCAAAGGCACAGACAGTACGGAAATATACGCATCATAATAAAAACATTTAAAAGATTCAAAGGGCCACCTAAAAGGCAAGCCTTAAGAGTTTAAAAAGTGTTTTTGTTTTAAAAAATTAAGTTGCACAAAAGCAACTAAAATGTCAGCCAGTAGCATAAAAAGTTACAAAAAACAACCCGAGTTCAAAAAGCCCACAAATCAGGCTATACAAGTACATCAGAAGTCATAAAGGGTCTGTAACTTCTTTAGGAACAGCATCCTGAGTTGAGGAGGGGGAACAATCTTCAGGGGGGTCACATCAATGGTCCCATCCTCCCGATTGAGAATTTGGACATCCGAGTCAGATCCAGGATGCCCGACCTCCGCCACAGGGGTTGAAGAACTCGTAGTGGCAGAAGCTTTAACTGGCGGCACTGGAGGAGGACCTTCCTCTTAATCATCATCTGAGGCAGGAACAATCTTGCCGTCCTCAACAATGTTGTCCAGACTGAAGAGAGTCAGGTTGAGCTTGGGGGCAAGAACTCGGACCTAGGCCTTCAAGTTTTCATAGGCAGCAGTGACACTACCCACAAGATGGCCTTGAAGCTCAGCATAGTCAGCATGAGCAGACTCCAGCCTCTCCCTGGCCTCCAGCAGCTCGCCATAAGTTTGAACATAGCTCTCCTTATGCTTTTTTACCATCTCCTCAGTAAGGCTCGCAGTGGCCTCAACAGTAGTAGCTCGGGCCTTCTCATTTTCCATATCCAGCTCCAATTTGGTCACCTTTTGTTCAAGTTCATTCTTTAGCCCTGAAATTATGTCAAACTTTGACTTAGCCTCCTTCATAAAGGCCTTCGTTGCATGAACTAGAGAATCTTGGATCGTTCTAAACATTGCCACACTCATATGAGCCATCCTAACACTATTACTGGTAATAAAATCCAGGTGGCAAAGGATGGACACATCATCCATAGGAAGTCGGCCATAGGGAGCAATTTAGTTGTCAATAAAACTTACAACATCAAAATCAGGGGCGTCCAGGTTATAGGGTTCAACAATCTTTTGCCTCTTTAGAGGAGGACCAGCAGTCGAGGAAGAGGCAGCACCAGGGGTTGACTGGGGAGGATCAGAAGAAGCCAAGAGAACCTGGGGAGTCGGGATGACTTTCCTTGGCCCAGAAGTGTCCGACATCGACCTCCTCAGAGTGGCTTGAGAAGATCCCTCCCCGGAACCTTTGGCCGAGATGTTTTGAGCCGCAGTCGCCTTCCTGGCCTAATTAAAGGCCTTCATGGAATCCTCGGTCTTCACCATCTCTGAAAAAGAAAGCAGCAAAAGCCAAAGTTGTAAGTAAGGAAGAAATTGTCAAGCAAACAAACAAACAAAACGAGAAAGAAGTCGGCAACTACCCAATTCATCACAAAGAAGGGAGGGATCCCCTAAGAACCTCTTGGTGTCGAGATGGGGAGGTTCCCCCCAATTTTCCTCTAACACATGCACAAAGGCTTGCTTGACCTCATCTAACATTTCCCTGGGCAGCTCGAAAAGAAATCCAGGAAGCCTTCTTCTTAGCTGCCCCAGGCTTTGTCAAGATAAAAAGATAAAGAAAGAGGGCTTGCAAAGGTCGGACATCCAGTTCCTAACACGACAATTGGAAGATTTTTATGAAACTCCACGAATTCGGATGGAGTTGGGAAGGAGCTACGTTGGAGGACCACAACAGGTTAGTTTCAAAAGAAGTAAAAGGAATAGTGATATTCAGTTGACTGAAGAAGTAGTCATAAGCATAGAAGTAGGGCCGCTCTCCCTTTGTCAAAGAGGGAAAACTGACCCTCTCCTCGTGGTCGGGAAACACCAGCTCGTAATTTTTCTCCTGGTCCCTATCACTACAAATCCTATAATGCCTCCTAAGTCGCACACAATATTCAGAATCAACTACAGAGACGCACATCAAAACAATAGAATCCAGCCAGTCAGACATGCCATCTGGGACCTTAGTAGACATCTCAACAACGTTCTTTTGAGAGGACATGGGTCAACTATTCCTACAGTAAGAAAGAAGAAAAAATGGGTTTCTATCCATACCCTAGGTCGAGCTGTTCGACCCAGGATGTTTACGACAAGTCGACCGACCTCTTCAGGACAGGACCATCCGACCTCTTCTCAAAGAGCTTGGCACAATCACTGGAAAAGCCCAAAAAAGGGCCCAAATAGAGGAGCACGACCCAAACCCAAAGGCAGCCCAAGCCTAGGGAGAAAAGGGCGGTTTCCTTGAAGATAAGATAAGATAAGATAACCCCACTCAAAGATAAGATAAGATAAGATAACTATCTTGTCTCCAGGAAGGCCATTCCACACCATTATAAATACACTGGAGCACCCAGGTATAACTCATACTCTGATTCTACTAAAAACCTGCTTAATACCCTTGCTAACTTAAGCATCGGAGTCCCTTGCATGTACCACTACCCTCTGGTGATGAAGGATCAGCACCACCACCAAGTCCAACAAGTCGGACATGGCGGCTTCGGTCATCATCATCAAGTCAGACATAACAGCTCCGACCAGTACAGAAGATCTCGTCCGAGATCGACCTACAGTTTCAGGTAACCCTCGGTACATTGGTGTTGTTGCCGAGGAACCTAGAAGTCATCCTACCATCATGGCGGACAACCTGGACAACAACCACAACTCTGATGTGGAGGACAGAACACCACATAAGAACATGGAGGTTACACTAGACAATACTTCTCAACCTAACAAAGACAAGGACTCACTTTGCGCGGGACCCATGGAAGCACTTCAGGATCGCCTAAAATAACTCGAAAAAGAAGTCGAATATCAACAGGAAGCTAAGAAAGACCGACGAAGGGAGGTTAGGCGAGACCGCGAATTAGAAGACAAGCTTCAAAAGCTTGAAGCTGATCTCAAAACTAAAATTACTCGATCCAGTCACGAGAATAATTCCCGCAAGGACCAGGACCCATTCACCAAAGAGATCATGAAGGCCAAAATCCCAAAAAACTTCAAACCTCCCGATTTGACTTTATATGATGGCACATCAGATCCCAGCCATCATCTCAGCAACTTCTAAAGCAGAATGTATCTCACCGATGCCTCAGACGCAACTCGGTGCAAAGCTTTCCCGACCACCTTAACAAAGGCAGCAATTAAATGGTTCGACAATCTGCCCCCTAGGTTCATCTCAAGCTTTGATGACTTAGCCGAAAAGTTTCTAGCCAGATTCTCCATCCATAAGGACAAAACTAAACATGCCCCAAGTCTACTAGGGATCAAGCAAGGAGATTGGGAAAGTCTGCGTAGCTACATGGAAAGATTCAACAAAGCATGTCTGGACATTCAGAGTCTGCCAACCGAAGCAGCCATTATGGGTCTCATCAATGGCCTATGAGAGGGACCCTTTAGTCAATCCATATCAAAAAACATCCCACATCTCTGAATGAAGTACAAGAATGAGCAGAAAAATACATCAACATAGAGGAAAATTCTCGACTAGGAGAAATCCCAAAATCCGAATTCTCTAACTCCTCCCGAGATAAAGACAAAGATTCCAAGAAAAAAGATGATCTGCATGGAGAGAAGATTAAGAAACACCACAATTACACCCCTCTCTGGGTGTCTCTTGTGTAAGTTTACAGAGAAGTATGCCACACAGAGAAGATTCCACCACCCCGTCCACTTAAAAGAAAAAAGGGAGGAGGAAATTGGACGAAATATTGCGAATACCATCGAATCTATGGACATCCCACCAACGAGTGCTTTGACTTGAAGAATGTCATTGAGAAATTGGTAAGAGAAGGGAGATTAGATGGGTACCTAGCCAGTAAGACAGATGAGCCCAGAAAGAGAAAAAGAGACGAAGAGGTTGGCCGAACAGAACGACCACTTCGTACCCCGGAGAGACATGTTCACATGATACATAGGGATTCGCAGGAGGAGGAATCTCTAAATCATCTCACAAAAGACATCTCAAAGAAGTATACCACGTTGAGGGAGGAGAAGAGGCACCCGACCTCCCTACTATCACCTTTACTAAAGAGGACACAGCTGCCATCATCTCGGGACATGACGATCCCATAGTCATCACTATCATATTGGCCAATGCTAATCTCCACCGAACACTGGTGGACCAAGGAAGCTCGGCCAACATTTTATTCAAAACAGTCTTCGACAAACGCGGCCTAGAAGAAAAAGAGCTCATAGCATATCCGGACAGTTTATTTGGACTTGGAGACACCCCAATCCAACCACTTGGTTACATCTCGCTACACATAGCCTTTGGAAAAGGGAACCGGTCTAGGACCCTCAACATAGACTACATCATGGTCGACATGAACTCAACCTAAAATGCCTTAATAGGTCGGACAACTCTAAACCAGCTCAGAGCAGTAGTCTCAACTCCACACCTATGCATGAAGTTCCCAACTGCAGAAGGGATCGCTATGATAAAAGGAGACCAGAAGATGGCCCGCCGCTGTTACAACAAAAGTCTAAACCTTAGAGGCAAAGGAGAAGAAATCCACACCATCACACTCAGAGGAGTTCGAGGTCGAGAAGAATTCCGTCCAAAACCAGAAGGCGAGATAGAAAAAGTCCAGATTGGATATGTCCCGGACAAAACAACCAACGTTGGCGCAATCCTTAAAGAAGATGTAAAAAAGTCCCTCATACAGTTCTTAAAGGATAACATCGACCTCTTCGCATGGAAAGCCGCAGATATGCCGGGCATAGACCCCAAGCTAATGTGCCACAAACTGCTATTATATCCAGGGTCTCGGCCAGTATAGCAAAGGCGTAGAAAGCTCGGACCAAAAAGATCCCAAGCTGTCGAAGAACAGGTACAAGACCTACTGGAGGAAGGATTCATTAGAGAGGTCAAATACCCATTATGGCTAGCCAACGTGGTCTTTGTGAAAAAATCAAATGGGAAGTGGCGGATGTGCACCGACTACACTGATCTCAATAAAGCCTGCCCAAAAGATTCCTATCCGCTCCCAAGTATCGATTCTCTGGTAGACGCCTCCTCCGGTTACAAGTACCTCTCATTTATGGACGCTTATTCAGGATACAATCAAATCCAAATGTATCCGCCTGATCAAGAAAAAACTTCATTTTTAACTCCTAAAGCAAACTACTGTTACATCGTCATGCCCTTCGGACTCAAAAACGCAGGAGCTACCTACCAAAGGTTAATGAACAAAGTCTTCGTAGAGAACATTGGAAAACTAATGGAGTTATATGTAGACGACATGTTAGTAAAAACACAAAGCAAGGAGTCGATACTGTCTGACCTCGCCCAAGTATTCAATACCATAAGAAAGCATGGCATGCGACTTAATCTTGCAAAGTGCACCTTCGCAGTAGAGGCTGGCAAGTTCTTGGGTTTTATGCTCACACAAAGAGGAATCGAGGCAAACCCAGATGTATGCCAAGCTATACTCGACATGAAGAGTCCGACATGTGTTAAAGAGGTACAACAACTCAATGAAAGATTGGCAGCCTTGTCCGGATTCCTAGCTGGATCAGCAATAAGATCTCTCCCTTTCTGTTCCGAGGGTTACCTAAAACTGTAGGTCGATCTCGGACGAGAACTTTTGTGCTGGTCGGAGCTGTTGTGTCCGACTTGATGATGGTGGCTGGAGCCACCGTGTCCGACTTGTTGGACTTGGTGATGGTGCTGATCCTTCGTCCTCGGAGGGTGGGGGGTACCTGTAAGGGACTCCGATGCTTAAGTTAGGAAGGGTATTAAGCAGGTATTGAGTAGAATCAGAGTATGCGTTTTACCTGGGTGCTCGAGTGTATTTATAATGGTGTGGAGTGACCTTTTGGATAAGATAAGTTAGTTATCTTATCTTATCTTATCTTTTGAGTGAGGTCATCTTATCTTCAAGGGAACCGCCCTTCTCTTATAGGCTTGGGCTGCCTTAGGATCTGGGGCGTGTTCCTCTATTTGGGCCCTTTGTTTGGGCTTTCTTGTGACTTGGCCGAGCTCCTTGAGAAGAGGTCGGATTGATCTGACCTGAAGAGGTCGGTCGCTTTATCTGTAGAACATCCCGGGTCGGGTAGCTCGACCCTGGGTATGAACAGTGCCCCTGCTTGAGCTCGGTCTTTTTTGTTGAGGTCGAGTTTTTGACTTCGGTCCTTCTATGACGAAGCCGAACTCAAGCATTTTGTCGATTTCTTCCTTTTATAGAATCTTTTTGAATGTAGAACGTTTTCCTCTAGAAGCGCGCGCTTTTATATCAGCACTTTGCCTTTGGGAATGTGAGAGGGTTTAATACCATCATTAATTGGTATTAATTGCCCCGTTTTCTCCTGGTTTCTATTTTGAATTTTCTTCAAAAAACGGTTTCTCTTCTTCGCTCTTCTTCGTAACTTCTCCCCTTACTCTCTCATTTTCTGTTTCTTTCGTGATTTCTTTCCGCAATGTCTGTTCTATCACTGCTCTTCGTGGAAGAGGGGTTATTTCTAGATTTTCTTCTTCTATCTCCGCAGTTTTCCGCTTCGAGGGGTTTGCTTTTGCTCTTCGGCTTTCTTTCGAGGGTTTCTTCTGTTTTTCCAGGTTCGATTTTTCTTCCTCTGTTTCTTTGTAGAAAGTTTGAATTTTGCTCAGAGAAAGTTTGGATCTTTCTGTTTTTACCGTGCCTGATTGTTGCATGTTCTGGAATTTCTTCATTTTTGGTGCGAGTCTTTTTGCTTTTCTCGTTGCTTGAATGTTGTCGCCGCTTCTGGTTGCGCTTTTGATGATGGTTTTTGCTTGATTCTGAAAAAGTTTACGTCTTTGCTGATTTTCTGCTTTGGCATTTTTTATTTTTGACAGTGCTTTTTGCTGATAGACTGTAGAAAGGTGGTGTTTTTGCGTTTCTTGCTTCTTTTGTTTCTTTCAGGATTTTATTTTCTTTTTGATGGGTGCCGGGATGTAGGCTGTAGAAATAACTTGAAAACCTTGCCTGTTTACTGCCTCCAAGGGATGCCCCCATACTTTCTTATCTTGAGTCTTGGGGTTTTCCCTTTCTGTTTGTCGAGATGTTTTGCTCCTCGTCCGGGATGTTTTTAAGTAATCCATTCTTCTCTTCTTTTTGTAGGATTTAGTTGACCTCATGTCTTCCCGAAATAATGTTGTAGAGATGCCTTCCCAGGTTCCTGCGGTTTGGCCGATTGGGTGGACTCCATGGTTCTCATGTGTGTCTCGCTGGTTGATTCTAAGTTTTGTGCTCAGCTTAGGCAGTTTCATAGTGTCTGTAGTAAGTCTGGTGATGAAAAGAATTATGAACTTGTCCCTTCCTCTTCTGACGAGAGAGTCTGCTTTTTAACTCGGGTTGTTGATGGTCGCCATTTCTTTTATGCTTATGATTTTTTCTTTGGTCAGCTGGGTATTACCCTTCCTTTTACTCAATTTGAAACTGACCTGTTATGGTCTTGTAATGTTGCCCCTTCTCAACTTCACCCCAATTCCTGGGGTTTCATAAAAATTTTCCAATTGTTGTGCAATGGTTTTGGTATTCCTGCTTCCCAATCTCTCTTTTTCTACTTGTTTGTCTTGACTAAGCTCGGAGTGGTGAAAAAGAAGGCAACTTTGGTCTCCTTTCGTTCCACCCAGGAGAAGAAGGTCTTTTCCATATTTGACGAGTCATTTCGTGATTTTAAAAACTACTTTTTCAAGGTCCGAGCTGTTGAAGGAATTCGGCCCTTTTTTTGGATGAAAATGATGAGCCTGCCTTTCCCTTGGAATGGCAAAAAGACGTGAGGGTCTCCAGGTACTCTTGGGAAATGTTGGATGAGGCTGAGCGAGCCTTTGTTACTGTTTTGGAAGAATGATGGGGTCAACCTCCCCATCTTGATACAAAGAAATTTCTAACCAATCCTTCTCTTCTTCAAACTGAACTGGGTATCTTGTGTTTCTTTTATTATCTGTTGTTGCTTGTAGCTGTCTTTCCGACTTGTCCGACTTGTAGCTTAACTTTCTATTTTATTTGCAGAGGCAATGAAGAATAACGAATATATGAAAGCTTTTAAGAGGGCGCAAAAGGCGACTGCTACCAGAAACATTGCTGCCAAGGCGGCTGGGGAGGGGTCCTCCCAGGTGCGTGAGAAGCCATCAGTGCCGGGTTCCCCCGGGGTGAAGAAGGTGATCCCAACACCTCGGGTCCGCTTGGTGGATCCTCATCCTACTTCTGCCGCTCCCTCTGCTGTTCCTTCTGGTGCTCCTCCCAATAAAAAACGAAAGACCGCTGAGCCTTTTGACCTCAATGCTCTTGATTTTAATGCCATTGAATTTGTGGATCAGCAAATTACTCCCTATGGTTCCATTTCGATGGACGATGTGTCTATCCTCCACCATTTGGAATTTATGGCCCGAAATCATGTACAAATGGCGTTTATGTCGGCTGCTATACATCGGACTGCTCAGAATCTTCCTCTTCATGCCACCAAAGCCTTTATGGAGGAGGCGAAGTAGGAGTTCGACCAGATGAAGGGGCTGAAGGAGGAACTTGAATCAAAGGTGACCAAGTTGGAGAAGGATCTAGAGAATGAGAAGGCGAGTTCCCTTTCACTGGCGGCTTCTTTGAGGTTGGCCGAAGACACAGCCCTGATGCATAAGGATAGTTATGTTACAACTTATCGGGAGATGATGCGTCTGAGGGGGGAGTTGGACAGTGCTCGGGAGGATTATTCTGAACTCCAAGGTCATCTTGTCGGCAGCGTGACTACTGCTTACGAGAACTTGAAGGAGCAAGTTCAGGTCATTGCTCCCGAGGCCGATCTCACCCTTTTCAGTTTAGATAATGTTGTCAGAGATGGCAAGATTGTCCCTGATGACGAGGGTGATGATGATGTTGATCCTCCTCTTGTGTCTTCTGCCAAAGTGTCGACCTCTTCTGTTCCTCCAGTTGTTCTTGATTTGGATTGCCAAGTTCTGAACCGGGGGGATGGAACTATAGATGCCGTGCCTATTCATACTCGTCCTCCTTCTCCTTGTCCTGATGATGCCCAGAAGGCTCCTGATGCTTGCTGATCTCTTTCTAGATATTTATGTAGTTGGCCTGGCTTGTGGGCTTTTTAAAACTTTGTTTATTTTGTTGACGGTTTTTAGTTGCTTTGTTTTAGCAACTTTATTTTGATAAACAAAAAGTAGCTCGCTAAAGAGGTAGCTTTTCAGTTTTCTACTGATGTTTGAAATCTTGCATCTCGACCTCCTCAGATTGCTTTATTTTGTAGCTTGGATCCTTTTGAGGTTGTGACTTATGGGTCCAACTTGTTTCTTGGTGGTTCTTTTGCGCTGGTCCCCCTTTCAGTTATTTCTGTAATCCTCTTTCTTGGACCTTTTGTCAGGTCTCTTTCGGGGATTACTTTTATAACTTATTTGTGGGAGATCAATGACCTCTTTCCAAGTTATTTTTGTAATCCTCTTTCTAGGACCTTTGTTAGATCTCTTTCAGGGATTACTTTGATAACTTTTTAGTGGTAGGAGTCTGACTTGGTTGTGTCGGTCTCCTTTAAGTTATTTTTTGTAGTCTTCTTTCTTGGATCTTTGTCAGATCTCTTTCAGGGACTACTTGTATAACTTTTTAATGGTAGGAGTCCGACTTGGTTATGTCGGTCTCCTTTAAGTTATTTTTTGTAGTCCTCTTTCTTGGATCTTTGTCAGATCTCTTTCACGGACTACTTGTAAAACTTTTTAATGGTAGGAGTCCGACTTGGTTATGTCGGTCTCCTTTAAGTTATTTTTTGTAGTCCTCTTTCTTGGATCTTTGTCAGATCTCTTTTAGGGACTACTTGTATAAATTTTTAATGGTAGGAGTCCGACTTGGTTATGTCGGTCTCCTTTAAGTTATTTTTTGTAGTCCTCTTTCTTGGATCGTCCTTTGGGTGAATCACATTTTCACCTTTATCGAACGATTTATCTTTATCGTGGTCGTGCAGTGAAATTGTTTTTCACTTTCTGCCGACCTGTCACTTTATAATCGGACAATGAATACTTTAGATTAATGCATCTTGGATTCTTTGTAGAATATCTAAATAGACTTTATTCAAAGAAAAAATACAAATATATACATGCAGGAATTTTCTTATCCCTTTAAGTCAGGCATGACCTAGATCTCAACATGGTGCCTCATTAAAAAACCTTTTTCAGGAAAAAGAGTGCATCAAATGATGAGATCTTTTGTCTTTTCTAACTGTAGTACCTTCTTAGGTTGCAGGCGTGCCATGACCTAGGAAGCTCTCGTCCATCGAGTTCAGACAGTCTGTAGTAGCCTTTTCCAAGTACTTTTATGACTTGGTAGGGTCCTTTCCAGTTTGCTGCCAGCTTTTCTTCTCCTGGTCGAGCTGTTCCAATATCATTTCGGATTAGAATGAGATCATTCTCTGCAAAACTTCTCGGCACTACCCTTTGATTGTATCTGGAAGCCATTCGGCGCTTTAGAGCTTCTTCCCTGATCCGAGCTTTTTCTTGGATTTCGGGTAACAAGTCGAGCTCTTCTCTCTGAAGTTAGGAGTTTGCTTCCTCATTGTAGTGAACTACCCTAGGCGACCCTTCCTTAATCTCTACTGGAATCATTGCCTCTATTCCGTATGCTAATCGGAAGGGGGATTCCTTCGTGGTGGAATATGGCGTTGTTCGATATGCCCATAGGACTTGTGGAAGCTCCTCCGCCTAGGCTCCCTTTGCGTCTTGTAATCTCCGTTTTAATCCGGCCAATATGACTTTGTTAGCAGCTTCAGCCTGTCCATTGGCTTGCGGATGTTCAACGGAGGTGTACTAGTGCTTTATATTCAAGTCTGCCACTAGTTTTCTGAAGCTTGCATCTGTGAATTGAGTGCCATTGTCTGTGGTTATTGAATATGGAACCCCAAACCTTGTGATAATGTTTCTATATAAGAATTTTCGGCTTCTCTGAGAGGTGGCATTGGCTAGGGGTTCTGCCTCGATCCACTTTGTAAAGTAATCTACCCCTACTATGAGGAATTTAACTTGTCCTGATCCCTGTGGGAAGGGGCCGAGAAAATCGAGTCCCCATTTTGCAAATGGCCAAGGCGAGGTCACGCTAATGAGCTCTTCTGGCGGGGCGATATGAAAGTTGGCATGTTTCTGACATGGTGGACATGTCTTTACAGATTCTGTAGCTTCTTTCTGTAGAGTTAGCCAATAAAATCCTGCCTGGAGTACTTTTTTGGCGAGAGCTCGTGCTCCGAGATGATTGCCACAGATGCCGCCATGTATTTCTTCTAGCACTTCCCTTGTGTTGGAGTTCGGCACGTATTTTAGTAAAGGTGTTGAGATTCCTCTTTTGTACAGGATGTTGTTTATGATGGTGTAGTACTGTGCCTCCCTTTTTAACCTCTTTGCCTCCTTTTCTTCTGCGGGGAGCGTTCCTGTTTTGAGGTAGTTGATTATGGGGGTCATCCATCCTTGGTCCTGACTTGTTATAGTCAGGACTTTTTCTTCTTCCAAGATTGACGGGTTTTGTAACATTTCCTGGATGAGGCTCCTATTGTTGCCCCCTAGTTTGGTGCTAGCTAGTTTTGAGAGTGCATCAGCTCAGGCATTTTGTTCGCGGGCTATGTGGCAGATTTTATACTCCTCGATTTGTCTGAGCTGTTCGTTGGTTTTATCCAAATATTTTTTCATGGTAGGATCTTTGGCTTGGTAGCTCCCTATTATTTGTGATGTGACCACTTGTGAATCACTGTAAATGTTAAGTTTTTGAGCTCCGACCTCTTTAGCTAACTTCAAACCAGCTAATAATGCTTCATATTCTGCCTGGTTGTTTGAGGCAGGGAACCTAAATTTGAGGGAAAGTTTGATTTGGGCTCCTTGGTTGCTTTCAATTATCACACCCGCGCCGCTTCCAGTTTTATTTGAGGAACCGTCCACGTATAGATTCCATTCTATAGGGATTTTCCACGTAAAGATTCCATTCTGTGGGGGTTTCTAGGGCATCTGTGAATTCTGCGATAAAGTCGGCCAGATACTGTGATTTGATGGCCGTCCGAGCTTCATATTGGAGGTCAAACTCTGACAACTCGACTGCCTATTGTAAAATTCTGCTTGCCAGATCTGTTTTTTGCAATATTCCTTTTATGGGTTGGTTAGTTTGAACCTTAATGGTGTGAGCCTGGAAGTACGGGCGGAGTTGTCGAGATGTCAGGATGAGGGTATATGCAAATTTTTCTATTTTCTGGTAGTTCATCTCGGATCCCTGTAGTGCTTTGCTAATGAAGTAGACGGATTTTTGCCCATTTTCATCTTCTCTAACTAGTGCTGAGGCTATTGCCCGGCTCCCTACTGCGAGATATAATATGAGCGGTTCTCCTTCTCGTGGTCGAGATAGGATAGGTGGTCGTCCTAAGAACTCCTTGAAGTCTTGGAAGGCTTGCTCACATTCTGTTGTCCATTCGAACTGTTTTCCCTTTCTTAAAGTAGCATAGAAGGGGAGAGATCTTATCGCAGCTCCTGCTAAGAATCGGGATAGGGCGGCTAACCTCCCATTGAGTTGTTGTACTTCTTTGACACAGGTTGGGCTCTTCATGTTGAGTATGGCTTGACATTTGTCTGGATTTGCTTCAATTCCCCTTTGTGTGAGCATGAAGCCTAAGAATTTCCTGCTTCTACTGCGAAAGGTGCATTTTGCGGGATTGAGCCGCATGTATGTGATCTGAGAAGACTTTATTCATTAGCCTTTGATAAGTAGCTCCTGCGTTCTTAAGACCGAAAGGCATCACGATGTAGCAGTAGTTTGCTTTCGGTGTTAGGAACGAGGTCTTTTCTTGATCTGGTGGATACATGGGGATTTGATTGTATCCCGAGTATGCGTCCATAAATGAGAGATATTTGTATCCGGAGGAAGCATCTACTAAAGCGTCAATACTTGGGAGTGGGTATGGATCTTTTGGACAAGCCTTGTTGAGATCGGTGTAATCGGTGCACATTCGCCATTTCCCATTTGATTTTTTCACCAATACAACGTTGGCTAGCCATAGCGGGTATTTGACTTCTCTTATGAATCCAACTTCCAGTAGTGCCTGTACTTGCTCGTCCACAGCTTGGGATCGCTCTGGCCCGAGTTTTCTTCATCTCTGCTGCACCGGTTGAGATCCTGGATAGACTGCCAACTTATGACACATTAGCTTAGGGTCTATGCCTGGCATGTCTGCGGCTTTCCACGCGAAGAGATCGACGTTATCTCGCAAGAATTGTATTAGTAATTCTTTTAAATCTCTTTTTAGGATTGTGCCGATATTGGTTATTTTTTCCGAGGTGTCCCCGATCTGAATCTTTTCTATTTCGCCTTCTGGTTGGGGACGAAGTTCTTCTCGTCGATGAACTCCGCCCAGATCGATTGTGTGGAACTCTTCTCCTTTGCTTCTGAGGTTTAGGCTTTCGTTATAACAGCGACGTGCCATCTTTTGGTCTGCTTTTATTGTGGCTATCCCCTTTGGGGTTGGGAACTTCATACATAGGTGTGGGGTCGAGACTATTGCGCCGAGTTGGTTGAGTGTTGTCCGTCCTATGAGAGCGTTGCAAGCTGAACTTACATCGACTACGATGTAGTCTATTTTGAGGGTCCTGGATTGGTCCCCTTTTCCAAAGGTTGTATGTAGTGGTATGTATCCAAGTGGTCGAACCGGGGTATCTCCTAGCCCAAACAGGCTATTTGGATATGCTTTAAGTTCTTTTTCTTCCAAGCCGAGCTTATCAAAGGCTGTTTTGAATAAGATATCGGCAGAGCTCCCTTGGTCTATTAAGGTGTGGTGTAGGTTGGCATTTTCCAATATGATGGTGATAACCATGGGATCATCGTGTCCTGTGATGACGCCGGATGCATCTTCTTTAGTGAATGTAATTGCCAGAATGTTGAGTGTTTTCTCCTCTCCTTCGACATGATATACTTCTTTGATATATCTTTTGCGAGAGGATTTGGAGATCCCACCTGCTATGAATCCGCCGTGTATCATGTGGACAGGTCTTTCTGGTGTCCGAGGTGATCGTTCTGTTCGTTCGGTATCATCATCCCTTCGTCTCTTTCTTTGATCATCATCTCGGGTGGCCAGGAATCGATCTAATTTTCCTTCTCTCACCAATTTTTCTATGATGTTTTTTAGGTCGAAGCATTCGTTTGTGGAGTGTCCTCGGACTCGATGGTATTCACAATATTCCTTTCGGTTTCCTCCTTCCCTTTTGCATTTGAGTGGCCGTGCTAGGGGGATTTTTTCCGTATGGCAGACTTCTTTGTATATCTCGACCAGGGATGCCCTGAGAGGGGTGTAGTTATGGTATTTTTTGATTTTCTCCCCTTGTCGATCTTCTTTTCTTTTGGATTCCTTGTCTTTGTCTCGGTAGGAGGCCCCTGATTTTGAGGTTTCTCCTAACCAAGCATTCTCCTCCATGTTGATATACTTTTCTGGCCGTTCCTGCACTTCGTCTAAGGAGGTCGGGTATTTTTTTTATATAGATTGGCTGAAAGGTCCCTCTCGCAGGCCATTGATGAGTCCCATGATGGCGGCCTCCGTTGGTAAACTTTGTATGTCCATGCATGTTTTGTTGAATCTCTCCATGTAGCTGCGGAGGCTCTCCCGATCTCCTTGTTTGATCCCTAGTAAACTGGGGGCGTGCTTGGCTTTATCTTTCTGAATGGAGAATCTGGCTAGGAATTTTTTGGCTAAGTCAAGCTTGAGATGGACTTCGGGGGTAGGTTGTCGAACCATCGGATCGCTGTCTTTGTGAGAGTTGTTGGAAAAGCCTTGCAGCGAACAGCATCTGGGGCATCGATGAGGTACATTCTACTTCTGAAGTTGCTGAGGTGATGGTTGGGATCCGTAGTGCCATCATACAGGGTCATATCCGGGAGTTTGAAGTCTTTTAGAATTTTGGTTTTCATGATTTCTCGGGTGAACGGGTCTTGCTCTTTGTGTGAATTTTCCTCGAGATTAGCCCGCGGGGCTTTTGATTTGAGATCGGCTTCTAATTGCTGTAGTTTTTCTTCCAACTCCCGACGTCGCCGCACCTCTCTTTGGAGATCTTTTCCAATTTCCCGTTGTTGTTGGGTTTCTTTTTCCAGTTGTTTTAGACGATCCAGGAGTGCTTCTATTGCCCCTGAATTTGGTGAGTTTTTGCCTTTGTTGGTTTCCGGAGTGTTTTGCAACGTGACATCCGCGTTTTTGTGCGGTGTCCGATCCTTCAGAACTGAATCGTGGTCGTTGTCATGCTCGTCCGCCATGGTGATGGGATGACTTCCAGGTCCCCGGTAACGGCGCCAATGTTCCGAGGGTTACTTGAAACTGTAGGTCGATCTCGGACGAGAACTTTTATGCTGGTTAGAGCTGTTGTGTCCGACTTGATGATGGTGGCTGGAGCCGCCGTGTCCGACTTGTTGGACTTGGTGATGGTGCTGATTTTTCGTCCCTGGAGGGTGGGGGGTACCTGCAAGGGACTCCGATGCTTAAGTTAGCAAGGGTATTAAGCAGATATTGAGTAGAATCAGAGTATGCGTTATACCTGGGTGCTCCAGTGTATTTATAATGGTGTGGAGTGACCTTTTGGATAAGATAAGTTAGTTATCTTATCTTATCTTATCTTTTGAGTGAGGTCATCTTATCTTCAAGGGAACCACTTTTCTCTTATAGGCTTGGGCTGCGTTAGGATCTGGGGCGTGTTCCTCTATTTGGGCCCTTTGTTTGGGCTTTCTCGTGACTTGGCTGAGCTCCTTGAGAAGAGGTCGGATTGATCTAAAAGAGGTTTGAATGGATGACAGAATGCGAACAAGCTTTCCAGGATTTTAAAAGATTCCTAGGACAACCACCTATTCTAACCCGGCCACAGAAAGGAGAATTGTTTGTACTGTACCTCACGGTAGAAAGTCAGGCAGTAGCATCGGCACTGATCCGAGAAGATGACAGCGGACAACAACTCATATACTTCATCAGCAAAGCACTACAGGGGTCCGAATTGAACTATCAAAAAATAGAAAAATTCGCCTATGCCCTCAAACTAACATCTCGATGACTTCGCCCATATTTCCAAGCCCACAGTATCATGGTTCGTACCAACCAGCCCATAAAAGGCTTTCTGCAAAAAATGGATTTAGCAGGAAGAATCTTGCATTGGGCAGTCGAATTATCCGAATTCGACCTTCAATATGAAACTTGGACAGCCATCAAATCACAATACCTAGCCGACTTCATTGTAGAGTTTATGGACACCCCAGAAATCCCTATAGAGTAGAGTCTATACGTATACGGTTCCTCAAACAAAACTAGAAGTGGCGCAAGCGTGATAATAGAAAGCAATCAGGGAACCCAAATTGAAATTTCTCTCAAATTCGGGTTCCCTGCCTCGAACAACCAAGCCGAATATGAGGCACTACTAGCTGGTTTGAAGCTGGCTAAGGAGGTAAGAGCTTAAAAGCTTGTCATCTTCAGTGACTCACAGGTAATCACCTCACAAGTAATGGGGAGATATCAAGCCAAGGATCCCACTATGAAAAAGTACTTGGACAAAACCAAGGAATAGCTCGGACAACTCGGGGAATATGAGGTCCGCCATATACCCCGAGAACAGAATGTTCGAGCTGATGCACTCTCAAAACTAGCCAGAACCAAACCAGGAGGCAACAATAGAAGCCTCATCCAGGAAATGATGCAGAGCCCATCAATCTCAGAAGAAGAAAAGGTCCTAGCCATAACAGGGTAGGATCAAGGATGGATGGCTCCCATAGTCAGTTACCTCAAGACTGAAATACTGCCTATAGATACAAAGGAAGCAAAGAGGTTAAAATGGGAGGCACAATACAACACCATCATAAACAATACTCTATACAAGAGAGGGATTTCAATACCACTTTTAAAATGTGTGCCGACTTCCAACACAAAAGAAGTATTAGAAGTACACAGCGGCATCTGCGGTAACCATCTCGGAGCACAGGCTCTTACCAAAAAAGTACTCCGGGCCAGATTTTATTGGCCAACTCTACAAAAAGAAGCAGCAGAATTCGTAAAGACATATCCACCATGTCAGAAATATGCCAACTTTCACATCGCCCCACCAAAAGAGCTTATCAGCGTAACCTCACCCTGGCCATTCGCAAAATGGGGACTCGACCTTCTCGGTCCCTTCCCTCAAGGATCTGGGCAAGTCAAATTCCTCATCATGGGGGTAGACTATTTCACAAAATGGATTGAAGCGGAATCCCTAGCTAACGCCACTGCCCAAAGAAGTCGGAAATTCCTATATAGAAACATTGTCACAAGGTTTGGGGGTTCCATACTCCATCACCACAGACAATGGAACTCAATTTACAGATGCAGGCTTTAGGAAATTGGTGGCCGACCTAAACATAAAACACTAGTTCGCATCCGTAGAACACCCCAGGCCAACGGACAAGCAGAAGCTGCTAACAAAGCTGCTAATAAAGGGAGCCTGGGCAGAAGAGCTCCCGTATGTCCTATGTGCATATCGGATAAATCCGCACTCTACCACAAGGGAATCACCTTTCCGATTAGCTTATGGAATGGAGGCAATGATCCCAGTAGAAGTCGAAGAAAGATCGCCCAGAGTGATCCACTACAGCGAAGAGGCCAACTCCCAATTTCAAAGGGAAGAACTCAACGTACTTCCAGAAATCTGAGAAAGAGCTTGGATCAGGGAAGAGGCATTAAAACGACGATTGGCCTCAAGATATAACCAAAAGGTGTACCACGAGGTTTTGCCGAAAATGACCTCGTTTTAATCTGAAATGACATCGGAACAACTCGACCTGAAGAAGGAAAGCTGGCAGCAAACTGGAAAGGATGCTACCGAGTCATAGAAGCACTTGGAAAGGGCTACTACAGGCTGTCCAAAATTGAAGGGCGAGAGCTACCAAGGTCATGGCACGCCTGTGATAAGCGGATATTTTATACGCTTTTTGGTGGTATCTTCGTGTAGTTTTTAGTATGCTTTATCTATTTTTTAGTATATTTTTATTAGTTTTTATGCAAAAATCACATTTCTGGACTTTACTATGAGTTTGTGTATTTTTCTATGATTTCAGGTATTTTCTGGCTGAAATTGAGGGACCTGAGCAAAAATCTGATTCAGAGGCTGGAAAAGGACTGCAGATGCTGTTGGATTCTGATCCTCCTGTACGCGAAATGGCTTTTTTGGAGCTACAGAAGCCCAATTGGTGTGCTCTTAATTGCGTTGGAAAGTAGACATCTTGGGCTTTCAAGAAATGTATAATAGTCCATACTTTTCCCGAGATTTGATAGTGCAAACTAGCGTTTAAACGCCTACGTTTTACCCCTTTTTGGCATTAAACGCCATAACTGGCATTAAAGCTGGAGTTAAATACCCAAACTTGCACCAAAGCTGGCATTTAATGCCAGGAATAGCCTCTACACGTGAAATCTTTAATGCTCAGCCCAAACACACACCAAGTGGGTCCCAGGAGTGGATTTCTACACTATCTATCTTAGTTTACCCATTTTCTATTAACCTAGGTTACTAGATTAGTATAAAAGCTACTTTCAGAGATTCATTTTGTACCTCATGATATTTTACACCTAACTTTGTATCTTCTACGGCATGAGTCTCTAAACCCTATAGGTGGGGTGAGGAGCTCTGCCGTGTCTCGATGGATTAATGCAATTATTTCTGTTTTCTATTCAATGACGCTTGTTTCTATTCTAAGATATTCATTCGCACTTCAACATGATAAATGTGATGATTCGAGACACTCATCACCATTCTCAACTTATGAATGCGTGCTTGACAACCACTTCCGTTCTACCTTAGATTGAATGTGTATCTCTTGGGTTCCTAGTTCACAAGCTTGATTCCCTCTCCTGACAACAGAGTGTTCAATTCCGTGAAACCAAAGTCTTCGTGGTATAAGCTAGAATCAATTGGCAGCACTCTTGAGATCCGGAAGGTCTAAACCTTATTTGTGGTATTCTGAGTAGGATTTGGGAAGGGGTGACTATGACGAGCTTCAAACTCACAAATGTTGGGCGTAGTGACAATGTGCAAAGGATCAATGGATCCTATTCCAGCACGAGTGAAAACCGACAGATGATTAGCCATTAGGAAAACTGTAGAGGACCATTTTCACTGAGAGGATAGATGGTAGCCATTGACAACAGTGATCCACCAACATATGGCTTGCCATGGAAGGAACCTTGCGTGCGTGAAGAAGACAACAGAAGGAAAGCAGAGATTCAGAAGACAGGACATCTCCAGAACCTCAACTTGTTCCTTATTACTGAATCACAAGTACTTTTTTATTTCATGTTATTCATTCTTCATAAACAAAAATCATCTTTATCATTGATCTCCTGACTAAGAGTTACAAGATAACCATAGCTTGCTTCAAGCCGGAAATCTCTGTGGGATCGACTCTTACTCACGTAAGGTATTACTTGGATGACCCAGTGCACTTGCTAGTCAGCTGCACGGAGTTGTGTATCACGATTTCGTGTACCAAGTTTTTGGCGCCGTTTCCCGGGATTGTTCAAGTTTGGACAACTGACGATTCATCTTGTTACTTAGATTAGGAATAATTTATTTTTGTTGGTTTAGAGTCACAAAATTTGAGTTTTTTGTTTGAGTTTAGTTTCATGTTTTATGTTTGGTGTCCTCTTTGTGTTTTTTCCTTTTAATTTTCGAAAAAAAATTGTGTTTGGTTTTCTAAAAATTCTAAGTTTGGTGTCTTTTGTTGCTTATTATTTTATACATTTTCGAATTATTAGTGTTCCTAGTATAAGAATTTTTAAGTTTGGTGTCCTTTGTTGTTCTTATTTTCTTAAAAATTTTCAAAAGATTGTTCTTGGTGTTCATCTTGAACAAGAAAAAGCAAGTAGAAAAAGCCAATAGCCCTTTAAACCAAAATGCAAGGGTAAAGAGGATCCAAAGTTTTGAACATTAATGGATTTGAGGGTCCAAAGGAATAAAATCCTGGCCTAAGCGGCTAAATCAAGCTGTCCCTAACCATGTGCTTGTGTCATGAAGGTCCAAGTGAAAAGCTTAAGACTTAGTGGTTAAAGTCGTGATCCAAAGCAAAAGAGTGTGCTTAAGAACTCTGGACACCTCTAACTGGGGACTTTAGCAAAGCTGAGTCACAATCTGAAAGGTTCACCCAGTTATGTGTCTATGGCATTTATGTATCCGGTGGTAATACTGGAAAATAAAGTGCTTTGGGTCACGGCCAAGACTCATAAAGTAGCTGTGTTCAAGAATCAACATACTGAACTAGGACAATCAATAACACTATCTAAAATTCTGAGTCCCTATAGAAGCCAATCATTCTGAATTTCAAAGGATAAAGTGAGATGCCAAAACTATTCAGAAGCAAAAAGCTACTAGCCCTGCTCATCTAATTGGGACTAAGTTTCATTGATATTGTGAGATTCATTGTATATTCTCTTCTTTTTATCCTATTTTGTTTTCAGTTGCTTGGGGACAAGCAACAATTTAAGTTTGGTGTTGTGATGAGCGGATAATTTATACACTTTTTGGCATTATTTTTAGGTAATTTTTAGTATAATTTAGTTAGTTTTTAGTATATAATTATTAGTTTTTTTGCAAAAATCACATTTCTAGGACTTTACTATGAGTTTGTGTGTTTTTCTGTGATTTCAGGTATTTTCTGGCTGAAATTGCGGGACCTGAGCAAAAATCTGATTCAGAGGCTGAAAAAGGACTGCAGATGCTGTTGGATTCTGACCTCCCTGCACTCGAAATGCATTTTTTGGAGCTAAAAAAGCTCAATTGGCACGTTTTCAATTGCGTTGGAAAGTAGACATCTTGTGCTTTCCAGCAATGTATAATACTCCATACTTTGCACGAGATTTGATGGCCCAAACTGGCGTTCCAAGTCAGCATAAAAATTCTAGCGTAAAACGCCCAATCTGGCACCAAAGCTGGCGTTTAACTCCAAGAGAAGCCTATGCACGTGAAAGCTTCAATACTCAGCCCAAGCACACACCAAGTGGTCCCCAGAAGTGGATTTCTGCATCATTTACTTATTTCTGTAAACCCTAGGTTACTAGTTCTCTATAAATAGGACCTTTTACTATTATATTTTCATCCTTTTGATCATCTGTGATCTTTTGATCATCTTTGATCTTGGGATCAAGTCTTTGAACCCTTTTTCAATTGTTTCATGCTATTTGGGAGGCATGGACGACCTTGTTCTTATGCATTTTCAACAGTGGAGTTTCTACACTCCATTGATTAAGGTGTGGAGCTCTATTGTTCCTCATGAGTCAATGTAATTAGTACTATTTTCTATTCAATTCAAACTTATTCTTGTTCTAAGATATATTCACTCGTACTTCAACCTGGTGGATGTGATGATCCGTGACACACATCATTATCCTCCCTTATGAGCGCGTGCCTGACAACCACCTCCGTTCTATCTACGAGAGCTTGAGTGTGTATCTCTTGGCCTCCTGGTTCATGACGCATGGTTGCCTCTCCTGACAATAGAGCTTCCATTCCATGCGATCAGAGTCTTCGTGGTATAAGCTAGAATCACATGGGCAGGATTCTTGAGATCTGGAAAGTCTAAATCTTGTCTGTGGTATTTCGAGTAGGATCTGGGATGGGATGACTGTGACGAGCTTCAAACTCGCGAGTGTTGGGCGCAGTGACAGTGTGCAAAAGGATCAATGGATCTTATTTCGACATGATCGAGAACCGACAGATGATTAGCCATGCAGGAAACCGTAGAGGACTATTTTCACTGAGAGGATGGATGGTAGCCATTGACAATGGTGATCCACCTACATACATCTTGCCATGGAAAGGAGTATGAATGATTGGATGAAGGCAATAGGAAAGCAAAGGCTCAGAGGGAACAAAGCATCTTCATACGCTTATCTAAAATTCCCACCAATGAATTGCATAAGTATTTCTATCCTATTTTATGTTTTATTTATCTTTTAGTTATCAAAACCCCATAACCATTTGAATCCACCTGACTAAGATTTACAAGATGACCACAGCTTGCTTCAAGCCGAAAATCTCCATGGGATCGACCTTTACTCACATAAGGTATTACTTGGATGACCCAATGCATTTGCTGGTCAGTTGCACGAAGTTGTGTATCACTATTTCAAAGTGTTCTTGATGTTCATCTTGATATTCAAAGTTTTCTCGTCTGTTTCTATTATTTTAATCTAAAAATTCCAAGTTTGGTGTCACTTTGTTGTTTTTCTCTCTCCACTTTAAATTAAAAAATAAAAAAATCTCTTCCTTTAATTCCTCATAAAACATCGAATCCTTTGGGTTGACTTAGGTCAAAATTTTTAAAATCATATCTTTTTCAAAACTTTCTAACTACTTTCTCTCTCTCCATTTTTCAAAAATATTCTACAAAATATAGATATATATATATATATAATAATAAATAAATAAATAAAAGATTAATTTTTACAATCCACATCATCTCCCTTTTTCCATAATGGACCTAAGTGGAAATGAACAGTCCAGAAGGACTATAGGGTCATATGCCAACCCCGCTACTGCTTCATATGGGAGTAGTATCTGTATAACCCCCATAAGAGCTAACACTTTTGAGCTAAATTCTCAGCTCATTATCATGGTGCAGCAAAATTGCCAGTATTTCGGTCTTCCACAGGAAGAACCTACTGAGTTTCTGGCATAGTTCCTACAAATTGCTGATACAGTACGTGATAAGAAAGTGGATCAGGATGTCTACAGATTATTGCTGTTTCCATTTGCTGTAAAAGACCAAGCTAAGAGGTGGTTAAATAACTAACCCAAAGCCAGCATAAGAAAATGGGAACAGTTGTCAGACAAATTCCTGAATCAAAATTTCCACCAAAAAGGATGACACAGCTAAGGCTGGACATCCAAGGCTTTAACCAAGAGGATCATGATTCTCTTTATGATGCCTGGGAGAGGTATAGAGAGATGTTAAGGAAATGCCCCTCTGAAATGTTTTCATAATGGGTACAATTAGACATCTTCTACTATGGGCTTACAGAAAAAGCCCAAATATCTCTAGACCACTCAGCTGGTGGATCTATACACATGAGAAAGACTTGAAAAAGCTCAAAAGCTCATAGATACAGTTGCTAGAAATCAGCGCCTGTACTTAAGTAGTGAGTCCTCCATGAAAGAAAAAGCTAAGGTAGTATCCACTGAACTTAGTCCTCCAGAACAAGTTGCTGAATTCAATCAACAATTATGCTATCTAACAGAACAACTAGCAGAATTTAAGGCAATGCTACAAGAAACCAAGGATGCAAACCAACGTTTGGAGGAACAATTGAATCAAACAAAATAACAGTTATCCATACAAATAATAGAAGAATGCCAAGCTGTTCAATTAAGAAGTGGAAAGACATTAAATGTCTCAATTCAAGGCAACAGAAAGTCAAGGAATGAACAACCAATAGAGGATGAGCAAACCACTGCCCAAAATCCCTCTGAGGACAGTAAGAGCACCGAGAGGAATAATTCTGCCATTCAAACGCTAGAAAAAGGTGAAAAACTGGCGTTAAACGCCCAGTGGATGCCCATTCCTGGCGTTTAAACGCCAGAAAAGGGTGAAAAACTGGCATTGAACGCCCCATCCATGACTAGTTCTGGTGTTCACCAGAAAAGGGAAAAATCTGGCGTTAAATGCCCATCCAGCCCCCAATCCTGGCGTTCAAACGCCAATGAGGGATCAGACACCTGCAAGTGCTGATAGTAACCCCTCTAAGAAGGCTTCTCCAACCACCTCTGTAGGAAATAAACCTGCAGCAACTAAGGTTGAAGAATACAAAGCCAAGATGCCTTATCCTCAAAAACTCTGCCAAGCGAAACAGGATAAACAATTTGCTCGCTTTGCAGACTATCTCAAGACTCTTGAAATAAAGATTTCGTTTGCAGAGGAACTTGAGCAAATACCCGCTTATGCTAAGTTCATGAAAGAGATCTAAAGTCATAAGAAGGATTGGAGAGAAACTGAAAAAGTTCTCTTCATTGAAGAATGCAGTGCAGTCATTCTAAAAAGCTTACCAAAGAAGCTTAAGGACCCTGGAAGCTTTATGATACCATGCACATTAGAGGGTACTTGTACCAAGACAGCTCTATGTGATCTAGGAGCAAGTATCAACCTGATACCTGCATCCACTTTCGGAAATCCTGGTTTGACTGAAGAAGTCAAACCAACCCCGGATATGTCTCCAACTTGCTGATGGCTCTATTAAAATGTCATCAGGCATGATTGAGGACATGATTGTCAAGGTTGGGCCATTCGCCTTTCGCACTGACTTTGTAGTGCTGATAATAGAGGAGCACAAGAGTGCAACTCTCATTCTAGGAAGACCTTTCCTAGCAACTGGATGAACTCTCATTGACTTCCGAAAAGGGAAACTGACCCTGAGAGTCAATGAGGATGAGTTTAAGTTGAATGCTGTCAAAGCTATGCAGCATCCAGACACTTCAAGAGATTGCATGAGTATTGATATTATTAACTCCCTGGTGGAGGAGATCAATATGACTGAGAGTCTCGAATCAGAGCTAGAAGACATATTTAAAGATGTTCAGCCTGACTTGGAGGAATCAGAGAAAATAGAAGAACCTCTGATAACTCCTCATAAGGAGAAGAAGCCTCTTAAACCCGAGCTCAAACTACTACCACCATCCTTGAAATATGCATTTCTGGGAGAAGATGACACTTTTCCAATGATCATAAGCTCTACTTTAGATCCACAGGAAGAGGAAGCACTAATTCAGGTGCTAAGGACACACAAGACAACTCTTGGGTGGTCTATAAGTGATCTTAAGGGCATTAGCCCAGCCAGTTGTATGCACAAAATTCTATTGGAGGATGATGCCAAGCCAGTGGTTCAACCACAGCGGCGGCTGAATCCAACCATGAAGGAAGTGGTGCAGAAAGAGGTCACTAAATTACTAGAGGCTGGGATCATTTATCCTATTTCTGATAGCCCCTAGGTGAGCCCTGTCCAAGTTGTCCCCAATAAGGGAGTCATGACAGTGGTTCATAATAAAAAGAATGAACTGGTTCCTACAAGAACAGTCAGAGGGTGGCACATGTGTATTGGCTACAGAAGGCTCAATACAGCCACCAGAAAGGATCATTTTCCTTTACCATTCATAGACCAGATGCTAGAAAGATTAGCAGGTCATGACTATTACTGCTTTTTGGATGGCTATTCAGGTTATAACCAAATTGCAATAGATCCGCAAGATCAAGAGAAAATAGCATTCACATGTCCATCTGGAGTATTTGCTTACAGAAGGATGCCATTTGGTCTGTGTAATGCACCTGCAACCTTTCAGAGATACATGCTCTCTATTTTCTCTAATATGGTGGAAATATTTCTGGAAGTCTTCATGGATGACTTCTCAGTATTTAGAGACTCATTCAACTCCTGTCTTGATCATCTAGCACTTGTTCTGAAAAGGTGCCAAGAGACTAACCTAGTTTTAAACTGGAAAAAATGTCACTTTATAGAGGTGAATCAAGCTAAGGTAGAGGTATTTAAAAAATTACCACCACCTGCCAATGTTAAGGCAATCAGAAGCTTTTTGGGGCATGCAGGATTCTATAGGAGGTTCATAAAGGATTTTTCAAAAATTGCAAAACCTCTAAGCAATCTGCTAGCTGCTGATACACCATTTGTCTTTGACACAAAGTGTCTGCAGGCATTTCAGATTCTAAAAGCTAAGCTGGTCACAGCACCAGTCATTTCTACACCAGACTGGACATTATCATTTGAACTAATGTGTGATGCTAGTGACCATGCTATTGGTACAGTATTAGGACAATGGCATAACAAGCTTCTGCACGTCATTTACTATGCCAGCCGTGTTCTGAATGACGCACAGAAGAATTACATAACCACAGAAAAAGAGCTGCTTGCAGTGGTTTATGCCATTGACAAGTTTAGATCTTATTTAGTGGGATCAAAAGTAATTTTGTATACTGACCATGCTACTGTTAAATACCTACTCACAAAGCAGGATTCAAAACCTAGGCTTATAAGATGGGTGTTGCTTCTGCAAGAGTTTGATATAGAAATAAGAGACAGAAAAAGGGACAGAGAACCAAGTAGCAGATCACCTGTCCCAAATAGAACCAGTGCGTCCCACCCCTCTGCTGAGATCTTTGAAACCTTCCCAGATGAGCAACTCTTTGCCATTCAGGAAGTGTCGTGGTTTGCAGACATTGCAAACTATAAATCGGTAAGATTCATACCCAACGAGTACAGCAGGCAGCAAACAAAAAAATTAGTTACTGATGCAAAGTACTACTTGTGGCTGATGACAAGTCATCATATACCCATTTTTCAAGCTAATTTCACTTGTTTCACTAGTTTTTATACACTTTCTTATACTATAAGTAAGCAATTTAGAGTGGAATTGCATGTTTTATTTGAATCAAACAACCACCATTTAATTGATGCTAAATCATGAGGTTTAAGCTAAATTTAATTGAATTTTAATTGATCTATAAACCTTGTGAATTTAGTGATACTTTGATTGGTTGTTTTGATTATTTGTAGGTGAAGAAAAGAAGAAAAGAATGAAGCGCGGCTTAAGAAAGCGTGGCCCAAGGAAGAAAAGAGTGTGGCGCATGGAAGGAAGGAAACCACACTGCTCTCCACAAGAGAACACTGCCCTCCAAGGGAGCACAACAATGAATCAAGCATTCAAGGCTTCACTGCCCTGCCCTCCTTGAGGGCGGACCACAATTCTAGGCCAAGAAATAATGGAAGGAAAAATTCTGCCCTGCCCTCCTCAAGAGCAATTTCGGGCTCCTCATGGAAAAATTCAAGGAAATTGTTCTCCAAGTGCCACCCATGGGTTTCGAACCAAGCTCAAGAGGGAAGGAAGTAGCATTCAAATGAAAGGAAAACAAGCCAAAATTAGCTTGTTTTCAACCTCCAAGGACCGAACACAAGACCTTGAGGAAGCAAGAAACTAGGCACTACTTTGGTGCCAAGAAAACCAAGAAAAAACGGGCAACAAAAGCCATCCAGCAAGTTTCGAACTTGGGACCTCACCCAAGAACATGGAAAGCTTGCGCTGCCCACAAGGAGGGCAGAGCAGCATTCCTTGGTGCATGGCACACAATTTGGCACGGCCAGCACGCACAATTAACGCGCAACAAGGGAGCTTGGGCGCGCATCCTTGGCGCATCACAGCACGGGCAGGGAAGCAAGGCACACACCATGACACCACTGCCCTGCTCTCCACAAGGGCAGGGCAGCATCCTGATGCCTCTCCCATACTTGGCACGCTAATTGGATCCACATGCAAGGCTTCCCTGCTCTGTCCTCCACAAGAGCAGAGCAGCCTCCTGGGAGCAATATGGGCTGAAACTCATCTAAAAATCCAATTGAATTCAATTCTTCACCCATCTTTCAAGCCCACTAAAAATTCTTAGATCTAAAATAGAAAGTGTATAAATAGGTGTTAGTTAGGATTAGAGGAGGAGCTTACTTTCATTTTAATTTTCATCCTTAGTCAACTTGAGAGCTCACTTTCCATTTTTCTGTTTTCTGCAATAGCTTGAGAATTGGAGTAGAGAATTCACTTCTTCTTCCTCTGATCTTTTTGTTTTCCTTACTGGGTTTTGTTTGAGTCTTGAATGTGAAGAATTGAGGAACTTATGTCTCAATCTCCATTTAAGATCTCTTTGATTTTCCTTCTGCATAATTGAGTTAAATTTCATTTCCTTTACTTCTTCAATCTTCAATTTTTTTTACTTGCTTTGTGAACTTGGATCTAGGAAGGCAATTGAGATCTAGACTCTACTATCCAGTCTCTAGAGTCCTAAGATCTGATTTTCTTTATGGTTTTTCTACTAAACCACTGTTGCATTCAAATTTCCATTTCTGTTTGAGATCTAGCCAATTTCGATTCTTATCTTGCTTTGATAATTGTTGCAATTTAGTTTCTCTTGCTTAAATTCTGAATTCCAAGTCCTTAAATCCCTTTTTCATTCAAGAAATTTATATTTCTTGCACTTTAAGTTACCGCAATTTACATTTCTTGCACTTTAAGTTTCAGTCATTTAATTTCTTGTTCTTTAAGATTCAGCACCTCTACTTTCAATTCTCTTTAATTTCTGCAAATCATCCCCCTCCCTTTACATTTTCTGCTATTTACTTACTGTTGGATACAAATTCACTCAACCAATACTTGATTCGCTTGACTAAATCAACCACTAAACTAAAATTGCTCAATCCTTCAATCCCTGTGGGATCGACCTCACTCCCGTGAGTTTTGTTACTTGATGCGACCCGGTACACTTGCTGGTGAGTTTTGTGTTGGATCGTTTTCCACACATCAAGTTTTTGGCGCCGTTGCTGGGGATTGAAATAGATTGACAATGATTAAGTGAAGTGGAGATCTAGATTAAGCATTTTTTTTCTTTTGTTCTTAACTAACATATTAACTGTTTGACTAGTTGCCTAAGCTAAACAAAACCTCATTCTAGCAATAGATTGAAGTTTCACTGGTTTTCTAGTTCTGTGTGTTTCTTGTGTTTTATTTATATGACAGATACAAGAAGAGCTATACCCACCTTTCATGAACAAGACGAACGAACCATCAGGAGATTAAGAAGAGCTGAAAGAGGGAAAAATATTTTTGGAGAGGAGGAGTCAGAAGAAGAATTTCAAGACATGGAGGAGCGTTCAACCAATCCACCAGAAGGAGGGGCCAACAATAACCCACAACAGAGGAGAGTACTAGCCTCCTATACTTTTGCAAATGCTAGACATTGTGGGAGTAGCATTCTCACCCCTAATGTCAATGCAAACAACTTTGAACTGAAGCCACAACTCATCACATTGGTCCAAAACAACTGCTCTTTTGGAGGAGGACCATTGGAGGACCTAATAAACCCCGATTTCGTGGTTTATCTTGCGCTTATTTTGGGGGATTTTATCAATATTTCTCACACTTATTCGCAAGAAATGCATGGTTTTGTGTTCACTTCCCAATATTGCTCCATGATGAAAAACATGCTTATTTTGCCTTAAAATTGCCATATTTTAATCATCTTATATCGTCATTCGATGCCGTGATGTATTTGTTGAGTAATTTCAGGAATTATAGGGTACGAATGACTTAGAAGAGAGGGAGAAAGCATGTAAAAAAGGGGAGGAACATGAAGAATTGGAGTCTTGGGAGCAGCAGCATCGGCGCATCCGCGCACTCCACGCGCACGCATGGATGGGATTGGCTGGAGCGGCGCACAAGGATGGACGCATCCGCGCAGACTAGAAGATTTCTATCGACGCGCACGCGCAACTGGCGCGCACGCGTGGATAAAAACAAAGAAGCAATCGGCGCGCGCGCACGCTTGGCGCGCACGCGTGGGAAGCTGCACATGACCTCATTAAGGGAAATCGTGCCTGGTGATTTTTGAGGCCAAGGAGGCCCAATTTCAAGCTGTTTTCTGCATGGAAAAGATCCAAGGATGCTAGGGGAAAAGAGGGAGATCACTCATTTGGCACTAGGACACAATTTTAGCTAGTTTTTGGTTCTTTGGTTATTCTAGGGAGAGAAACCCTTGTTCCTCTCTAGATCTAGTTTCCATTTGATCTTCCCTTGTTGATTTGTGAATTGGATTTTGTTAATTACCAGTTTTATTGTTCAATTTGAATTTCTTGTTATAATCTTCCTTGCATCTAATGATAGTTTTATGATTCTTGTCACTTGTCATTTCATACCCATTTCATGAATGTTGTGAATCTTGACTTGTTAATGTTACATTGATGAATTATATGTTTAGCCTTGTTAATTGCTTGATTGTATGTTGATAATTGTTAGTGGGTACTTGTAGATTTCAATTTAATTGCTAATTTGAACATGTCTTTTGTCAATGCTTACCAAGTGTTCAATGAATTGTTTACTTTGAGTATGGAGTATTCTTTTCCACTCTTGGCCTAGGTCAAGGGAATTGGGTGAACTTGAGTCATTGGGTCTCATGGATTTGATTATTTGGGAGCCCTTGGTGGTCAATTTGATACTCATTGACGCCAACCCACTACTAATCTAATTAGTAGGTAGGTTGGGACTTATGGGTTGATGTGACCAAAGCCATTTGACGTACTTCAAGTCTAGGGGTAGATATCATGTACTTAAGACTTTGAGGGTAGACTTAATGAGCTTGGTTCCTCATAATTGTCAAGATATAGTTGTTGGACAAGGATTGTGATTCCAATTCCCATGCCTAGCCAAGAGTTGTTTTTATTATTCATATTTGAAAACCAATTTTCCAATTCAATTGCCTTAGTTATAGTTACTTGCTTGGTTTAAAGTAGAATTTAGTAGAATATTACTTGTTCATTGGAGTTGCTCAAGTTTGCTTAGATAGTTGAATTAGTTTATTGCAATTTAAGATTATTTGCTTTTTAAGATTTCCATTTATTTTCATGCTCATAACTCACAACCCCGGATTTCTAACCAATGTCGAAGCACATGTTTGCCCATTCCTTGTGAGACGACCCGAGGTTTGAATACTTCGGTTATTTCTATTGGGGTTGAACTTGTGACAACCAAATCCCTCTTCTAAATTTGACCTCCCGAGGATTGTTGTTGGTAGAGCTATACTTACAACGTGGTTTTACTAAAGAGACTATTTACCAATACACCCTTGGAAGACGTGTCAGGACCCGAACCAACATCTATCCACTTTCTTGAGGATCTGTGACACAGTTAAAAGCAATGGAGTGCACCCTGACATATACAAGTTGCTATTATTCCCATTCTCTCTCAGGGACAAAGCCACTCAATGGCTAGAAACATTTCCAAAGGAAAGCATCAACACTTGGGATGATATGGTGAGCAAGTTTCTTGCCAAATTTTATCCCCCTCAAAGGATCATAAGATTGAAGACTGAGGTGCAGACATTCACCCAAATGGATGCTGAAAATCTATTTGAGGCATGGGAAAGATATAAGGCCCTGCTGAGGAAATATCCACCAGAGATGTTCACTGAGTGGGATAAGCTGCATAATTTCTATGAAGGACTCACTCTAAAAGCTCAAGAGGCACTTGATCACTCAGCTGGAGGATCATTGCAATTGATGAAAACTGCAGAGGAAGCTCAAAACCTCATTGATATGGTGGCCAACAACCAATACTTCTTTGCTCACCAAAGGCAATGCCAACCACCACAGAGGAAGGGAGTGCTAGAATTGGAAGGAGTGGATACAATTTTGGCTCAACACAAAGTGATACAGCAGCAGATTCAACAACAATTTGAGCAAATGGCCAAAAGAATTGATAGCCTACAGGTTGCATCAGTGAGTGCCACAAGCCAACCATCAAATCCTTGGGGGCAGAATGAGGATAACCAAGAAAAACAGCAACAAGAGCAAGTGCAGTACATGCACAACCAAAATTCCAAATCAAATGAGGTGTATGGTGACACCTATAATCCATCTTGGAAGAACCACCCAAACCTTAGGTGGGGAGATAACCACAACCAAAACCAACAACCATGGCATAGGAACTCAGCTCGAAACACTCCAAGAAATAACCAAAATTATAACCATCAGCCAACTAACCAAAATCCTTACAGAAAATCTCAAAACAATTACCCCAACTCCAACCATTATCCATCCAATAACCAAACCATCAACCAAAACACTTACCATCATCCATCAACACCCCACAACCAACCAATCTCACAAGATTCTCAGAGGATTACTAATCTGGAGATGCTCATGGAGAAGATGATGAAGAACCAAGAAATGACAACAAAGAACCAGGAAGCTTCCATGAAGAGCCTAGAGAGGCAGATTGGACAAATCTCCAAGCAGATTTCTATTGAGAGACCTTCAAACTCACTACCAAGCGACACCATTCCTAATCCGAAAGAAGAGTGCAAAGATGTGCAACTAAGAAGTGGAAAGACATTGGTGGACAGCAACAAAGGGGCAACTAAGAAGCCTATGGAGAGTGACAAAGAACCAACAGAAAAAGAGGGAGCTAACGACAAGAACATAACAAGCAAGAATGTCCCAGAAAAGCTCACAGAAGAGAACAACCAACCACAGAATTTAAAGAAGGGAAAGCAGATCATGGAAGAGCCAAATCCAAGAGAGCAGCAAGTAGAGAAGAGTCTTATACCTCCACTACCTTATCCACAGAGATTCCATAAAGAAGCAAAGGATCAGCACTTTCATAAGTTCCTCGAGACTTTCAAGAAGCTAGAGATCAACATACCCTTGGCTGAGGTATTGGAGTAAATGCCTCTATATGCCAAGTTCTTGAAGGAACTTATCAACAAAAAAAGAAGTTGGCTGGAGAAGGAGACTATGCTGCTCACTAAAGAATGTAGCACTGTGCTTCAAAAGGGAATCCCACCAAAGCTTAAAGATCCAGGGAGTTTTGTAGTTGCTTGCACCATAGGCAAAATGACATTAGACAAGGCTCTTTGTGATCTTGGAGCTAGTATCAATTTAATGCCCCTGTCCATGATGAGGAAGCTTGCGATAAAAGAACTCAAACCCACTAGGATGTCACTAGTCATGGCTGATAGATCAATCAAGACACCTAATGGAATTGTGGAGAATCTGTTAGTAAAGGTTGGGGAGTTTATCTTCCCTGCGAATTTTGTGATCTTGGACACTGAAGAAGAAGGAAATAATTCAATCATCTTGGGAAGACCATTTCTAGCAACTGCAAGAGCTATTATCGATGTGGAAAAGGGAGAGATGATCTTCAGAGTACACAATAAGCAAATGATTATAACTGTTTTCAAGTCAATGCAACACCCTCTTGAGCAAGAGGATTACCTGAGAGTGGACATGATAGAAAGCCTGGTGGAAGAAATGTTAGACACTAATCATCATGAGCAAGAAGAGGAAAATAATCAAGAGACAAGAGAGGAACAAGCAGCTGAGATCTCTATTGACAAAGAGGTGAAACCAAGCAAGAAGGAAGAAGTACAAAAATAAGAACTGAAGCCATTACCCACCCATCTCAAATATACATTCCTTGGCACATCAGAGAGTTTCCCAGTGATTATCAATTCATCCCTGACAAAAAAAGAAGAAGGAGAACTTCTTGATGTACTCAGAGCTCACAAGGATACTTTAGGATGGACCATTGATGACCTGAAAGGTATCAACCCTGCAGTGTGTATGCATAAAATCCTCTTGGAGGACAATTCCAAACCAGTGGTTCAACCTCAGAGAAGGCTAAATCCCACAATGAAGGAAGTTGTCCAGAAGGAAGTAATGAAGTTGTGGAATGCAGGGATAATCTACCCTATATCTGATAGCTCATGGATAAGCCCAGTTCAAGTAGTACCAAAGAAGGGTGGGATGACAGTCATTGTTAATGAGAAAAATGAACTCATTCCCACAAGAACTGTGACAGGATGGAGGATGTGTATTGACTATAGGAGGCTGAATGACGCCACACGCAAAGATCACTTCCCACTCCCCTTCAATGACCAGATGCTTGAAAGATTGGCCAGCCATGCTTACTATTGCATGCTGGATGGCTATTCTGGGTATAATCAGATAGTGGTAGATCCAAAGGACCAAGAAAAGACTTCATTCACATGTCCATTTGGAGTTTTCGCCTATAGAAGGATGCCGTTTGGGCTATGCAATGCCCCAGCCACCTTTCAAAGGTGTATGCTCTCCATTTTTTTAGATATGGTCGAAAAGTTCTTAGAGGTTTTGATAAACCACTATTTTATGGTTTATTGCTGCGCGAAATTGTGAACAATACTTTTCACAACTCTCATAATCCCCGGTCATGAACCCCAAAAACTTGGTGTTCAATACCATGGCATTACACAACTTCGCACAACTAACCAGCAAGTGCACTGGGTCGTCCAAGTAATAAACCTTACGCGAGTAAGGGTCGATCCCACGGAGATTGTTAGTATGAAGCAAGCTATGGTCATCTTGTAAATCTTAGTCAGGCAAACTCAAATGGATATGGTGATGAACGCATAAAAACATAAAGATAGAGATAGAGATACTTATGTAATTCATTGGTAGGAACTTCAGACAAGCGTATGAAGATGCCTTCCCTTCCGTCTCTCTGCTTTCCTACTGTCTTCATCCAATCCTTCTTACTCCTTTCCATGGCAAGCTTATGTAGGGTTTCACCGTTGTCAATGGCTACCTCCCATCCTCTCAGTGAAAACGATTGCATATGCTCTGTCACAGCACACGGAATTCAGCTGTCGGTTCTCGGTCAAGCCGGAATAGAATCCATCGATTCTTTCGCGTCTGTCACTAACGCCCCGCCTGCTAGGAGTTTGAAGCAAGTCACAGTCATTCAATCATTGAATCCTACTCA
>NC_029772.3:39093023-39093268 GCF_000817695.3 Arachis duranensis | reverse complement strand
ATCATGATAGCCCGGTCTATAGTAACTTCGGACCGGTTGCTAGTGGGAATGATTGAGCGTTGTATAAACTCTAACCATCCTCTAGTCATGGGTTTGAGGTCATGCCTTCTCAATTGAACCGGCTTTCCTCTTGAATCTCTCTTCCATTGGGCGCCCTCTTCACATATGACTGTGAGGACTTGGTCCAACCTTTGATCAAAGTTGACCATTCTAGTGTAAGGATGTTCATCTCCTTGCATCATGGG
>NC_029772.3:39087918-39089128 GCF_000817695.3 Arachis duranensis | reverse complement strand
ATTGCATTGAAAAACAGAATCTTCCCCCTTTAGCCATCCTGGCGTTAAACGCCCAGAATGGTGCACATTCTGGCGTTTAACGCCCAAAACTATACCCTTTTGGGCGTTAAACGCCCAACCAGGTACCCTGGCTGGCGTTTAAACGCCAGTCTGTCCTTCTTCACTGGGCGTTTTGAACGCCCAGCTTTTCTGTGCAATTCCTCTGCTGTATGTTCTGAATCTTCAATTCTCTGTATTATTGACTTGAAAAGACACAAATTAAAAATATTTTTGGATTTTTAATGATAAGAACAAATCAAAATGCAACAAGAATCAAACAACAATGCATGCAAGACACCAAACTTAGCAGTTTGTATACTACTGACACTAACAAAATGAGAATGCATATGAGACACACAAAACACTCAAGTGAATGGAATTCAAAGATCAGAGCAAGAAATCATCAAGAATTACTTGAAGATCCTTAAGGACACATGAATGGATGCATGCAATTGACACCAAACTTAACATGAGACACTAAACTCAAGCAAGAAATTTTTGGATTTTTTGATTTTTTTTGATTTTTTTGTGTTTTTCGAAAATAAAGTAAAAAAAAAAGGTATCAAAATTCTTAATGAGAATTCCAGGAATCATGCAATGTTAGCCTAAAACTTCAGTCTAAAGGAATTAGACATGGTCAGCCAAGCTTCAGCAGAACATTGCATTCAAGAGCTAAATTGATGAAGATCAATCAGCTTTGGTGATGATAAGAACATCACCTTGAAACACTAGAATTCATTCTTAAGAACTCTGAAAAAAAAAATACCTAATCTAAGCAACAAGATAAACCGTCAGTTGTCCAAACTGAACAATCCCCGGCAACGGCGCCAAAAACTTGGTGCGCGAAATTGTGAACAATACTTTTCACAACTCTCATAATCCCTGGTCATGAACCCCAAGAACTTGGTGTTCAATACCATGGCATTACACAACTTCGCACAACTAACCAGCAAGTGCACTGGGTCGTCCAAGTAATAAACCTTACGCGAGTAAAGGTCGATCCCACAGAGATTGTTGGTATGAAGCAAGCTATGGTCACCTCGTAAATCTTAGTCAGGCAGACTCAAATGGATATGAATGATGATATACGAATAAAATATAAAGATAAAGATAGAGATACTTATGTAATTCATTGGTAGGAATTTCAGATAAGCGTATGAAGATGCTTGTC
>NC_029772.3:39076901-39086973 GCF_000817695.3 Arachis duranensis | reverse complement strand
TCTGCAGTCCTTTTTAGTCTCTGAATCAGATTTTTGCTCAGGTCCCTCAATTTCAGCCAGAAAATACCTGAAATCACAGAAAAATACACAAACTCATAGTAAAGTCCAGAAAAGTGAATTTTAACTAAAAACTAATAAAAATATACTAAAAACTAACTATATCATACCAAAAACATACTAAAAACAATGCCAAAAAGCGTACAAATTATCCGCTCATCATTTATCTTATGCTCAATGGAGTAGTTTTTATCAACTCTTTACTTACTTATTCATACAATTCGCATGTTTTATATTTTCCTTCTTGATTTTGTGCTTTGATTGAAAACATGCTTCTTTGGACTTATATTTGCTTATTATTAATCCTCTCTTATTACCATTAGATGCCTTGATATGTGTCTTAAGTGTTTTCAAAGATTATAAGGCAGGAATGGCTCAGAGGATGGAAAGGAAGCATGCAAAAGTGGAAGGAATACAATAAGTTGGAGAAATTGCTAAGCTGTCCAGCCTGACCTCTTCGCACTCAAACGGCTATAAATTTAGTTACAGAGGTCCAAAAGACGCGGTTCCAGTTGCGTTGGAAAGCTAATATCCGGGGCTTCGATTTGATATATAATTTTCCATAGCTGCTCCGACGCCAAGCGACGCGAACGCTTGAGTCACGCGGACACGTGACCTGGCAGGAACGCAACCCGCGCGGCCGCGTGAGCCAGGCGGCCGCGTCACTTTTCCGCGACCTGTACGGACCAGAAAGCACTGGAAGTGACTTCTGGGCTGTTTCTGACCCAATTTTCGGCCCAGAGAACACAGATTAGAGGCTATAAAGTGGGGGAATGCATCCATTCATAATTATGCTCCAATAATTCACTTTTCATATTTTTAGATGTAGTTTTTAGTGAGAGAGGTTCTCTCCTCTCTCTCTTAGGATTAGGATTTAGGACTTCTCTTAGTTTTAGGAGTGACTCTCAATCTCAGGTTCTTTATTTTTATTTATCCCAATTTAATTTTATGAACTCTTCCATGTTACAGATTACTCTTTTAAATTAATGCTATTTGAGATATTTCAGATCTATGATTGCTTTCTTTAATTTATGTTGTTGGTACTTATCCAAATTATTTTCATTCGAGTAGATAGTTTTTCTTTTGGCCTTGGTTAAATAATTGGTGAGTCTTGAGTTATCAAACTCATTGTTAATTGAAAATTGGAATTCATCCACTTAACTTACCTTCATAGTTAGAGGTTAAAAAGTGGGAGAAAAATCCAATTCTCATTACAATTGATAAGGATAACCAGGATAGGACTTCCAGTTCTTACACCTTGCCAAGAGTTTATTTTACAGTCATTCATTTACTTTTATTACTTTGAAAATATACCTGTGCCCATTGCCCAACTAACCTTTTACCTTAATCCAAAAACCCCAAACACACTTTTTCATAACCAATAATAAGAACATACCTCCTTGCAATTCCTTGAGAAGATGACCCGAGGTTTAAATACTTCGGTTATCAATTTATGTAGGGGTTTGTTACTTATGACAACCAAAACGTTTGTACGAAGGGATTTCTGTCGGTTTAGAGACTATATCTACAACGCGACTGTTTTTATGAAATTCTTTACTGGCAAGAATCCTAACATCAAAATGGCGCCGTTGCCAGGGAATTGTAAACGTGTGCCTTATTATTGGTTATTGTAAATATTTTTCTTAAAAAAATATTTTTCTTTTACTTGTTTATTTGTTTCTCCTTTTCCCCCTTATTTCTGATAACTATTATGAATTCTCACCCCTCTCGCTTTGAGTTTGGTTCTAACTTTGTTGAAGGAAATAGAAACCGTAGCAGGAATATGCATTAAGGTCAGACCAATCCAAGATGGATGGAGTCAAGAGGATCTAATCAACCCTTTAGGCAATAACACCCTCCAAGATATCATGGACAACGACCATTCTACAATGCAAACCCAGCTGAAAGATATGGTGGACAACCTTGTAACTACGAACAAGTCCCACCCCGTGCCTATAGACCATCCTCTCAACATAACTTTGAACTGCCACACTCACGAGCCCCTTTCCGCCATTCACCTCCATATGACCCTAACCCTCAACCACCATACCAACCACCTTATGAGCCATATGAACCATATATAGAACCACCCCAATACCAATCCAATTACTCCTATAAACCACCACTCCTCCATACACATTACCCATATCCATCAAAGTCAGAATCACAGGTTAGCCTCGAAGAATCAATGAAAGAATGTACTGCAATCCTTCATCAACTGGAGCAAGCAATAGTGGAGAAGTTAAAGCAATTAGCTTCCCGACGTTCGGATACTTAAGGAACCCCCATGGCTTCATGTGGGCAATCTAATGAAGAACGTAGTATGAAGGAGATACTAGAAACTCCAGAGGACAACGAAGAACATGGCTTTGTATTGGAAAAAGTGGAGGAAGCTGGAATTATTGAAGAAGAAGAGGAGGCAGTGGTTAAAGACTTAGGAGATGCTGAACCTCCATGGGAAAGTCAAGTTATAGAGCATCCTTCAAAGATGATTGAAGTTGATGTTGAGGAGGGTGTACAACCTCCAAAGCATATCATGGTTGAAGACTTTGAAGGAGACGATCAAGAGATGGATTCAATCATTAATGAATTCTTATCTACATTTGAATCCCCTCCCATTGGACTTGACATGGAGATTACAGAAGAAGAAGCACAACCTCATTTGCCCTTGTGAACACTGAAAAAGAGATTGAATTGGAAGAAATTCACCAAGAGGAAGAGGTTGATATTGACGAAGATTGCCAAGAGGTGGAAGATGTCAAAGAAGAGCACAAGGGAGTGGAGCTTGCACGTTCATTAGAAACACCTCCCCCTAAGTTGCCATCATCCTTCACAACATTCAAGTGGGTGAACTTCATCTCCCTTATCTTTCTAATTCCACTTGAATACGAGCTACTGGAGACGGATGGTCAACTTAGAGCTCTCTGTGGCATTAAGAGTAAGAAAAAGATGGTCAGAGATAAGATTTATCCTGCAAGGTTCAACATGGTTGTGTGCTCAACATTTAAACGCAACGGTTGGTGTAGAGCTCACCTGAATGGGTCTAGGAAGTTGTCTAGCTGCTTCAGTGAGAATTCAGACTGTTCACCACCCGGCTGGAATAGTATTGCTCAACAAAAAGACAGGTGCAAAGGCAAGGTCTGGGACCCCGGAATCCATTCTACCAATCACCACTCTTGGGGCCTTGTCACTTGCTTTAACTTGCTTGAAGGCTTTTTGCGCCTAGTTTGGGATCCTGGAGGCTATTGGAAGTACAAACATTGGTGGGAATTCCTGGATCAATACAAGCACACAGGAAGCTCATCAAATGTCCAACTTAAGGACTATAACTAAAAGTGCTAGGTGGGAGACAACCCACCATAGTATGGTCGTTCATTTTTCATTTTTATTTAGTTTTATTTGTTTTCGAGTTTTATTTTATTTTATTATATTGAACCTGGAGTTTTGTATCACATTCATATTAACACTAAATTCTGCATTTTTTTCAGATTATCAAAAAAAAAAAGAAATAGAGCACGCGACGCGACCGCATCAGCGACGCGTCCGCGTCGCCAGGAGATGAGAGAATAATAAATTGAACAAAAAGTTACGCAGGAGCAGCGCTGGAGGCGTGCCAATGGCACAAATCGTCCCACGCGACCGCGTCATATGGGAATACTGGCCTCCCACGCGACCGCGTGCCTCACGCGGCCGCGTGACCTGAAAATCGACGTCAAAAGGGTGCATGGCCGAAAGATGAGCTGCAGTGAAGCTAGACTGGCGCTAGAAGCACAGACCCTTCCACGCGGAGCGTGATGGACGCGACCGCGTCATATCCTTATAATGGCCACTCACGCGATCGCATGCCCCACGCGACCGCGTCACCCTGGATTTTGGCAATACTAAGTTTTGAACAGAGAGTTGTGCGACCGCGAGGCTGCACTCGCGCCACCAGCATAAATCGAGTCACGCGATCGCGTGCCCCACGCATCCGCGTCGCCTAACCTTATTTGTGCACCACGCGACCGCGTCACCCATGCGACCGCGTCGCCAGCGTCGCACAACCTATCCAAATTAGTGCCAATTTTCTTATCTTTTCTTCTCCGAATCCTTATTCTTCTTATCTTTTCTTATTTCTTTCTTCTTCCTTTCTTATTTTCTCTTACTTCCAATTATTTAATTTATTTGCATACTTTCATTCATTGCATTTTTTATTTTCCTAAAATTATTATTGGTGTTCAAATATTCTTATTCAACTGTTACATCTTTTCTGGTATTTTCTGGATGCTTAGTGACTTGTTTAATTCTGATTGAGTAATATTATTTAAATCAATGCCAATCTTTTATATTTGTATTACTTTTGCATTGACATAAATTTATATTATCTCTCTTCCCCATTGTTGCAAATTTTGCACCATTGATTTGCCATGTACTTCCACTATTTTCTCACATGCATGTTGTAGCTACCATGTAAATGAGACGCTTATCATTTGGCATTAACCCAATTATATTTTATTTATTTGCTATCTTTATTTTTGGGTTACTTTTTCTTTTCCCTCTTCTTTCAGGATGGCCACCACGAAGGGAGAGAAAAAGCTTCTTAATGGGAAGACAAGCAAGGCCATCGGCATAATCCTTGGAGAAAAGCATCAGTTGCATAGACCCTTCCACTTGTATATCTTAGCATGCACTGAGGACGGTGCAATCTTTAAGTGTGGGGAGGTCGATACCGATCTCCATGGGTTAGTACTTTCTTGTCTCAAACACCAATGTTTAAATTTTCTTTGTAGATTAGTTGTTGCATTTGCATACTGATGAGCGGATATTTTATACGCTTTTTGGGGGGTAATTTCATGTAGATGTTAGTATGTTTTAATTAGTTTTTAGTAGAATATTATTAGTTTTTAGGCAAAAATCAAATTTCTGGACTTTACTATGAGTTTGTGTGTTTTTCTGTGATTTCAGGTATTTTCTGGCTGAAATTGAGGGAGCTGAGCAAAAATCTGAGTTAGGCTGAAAAACGACTGCTGATGTTGTTGGATCCTGACCTCCCTGCACTCGGAATGAATTTTCTGGAGCTACAGGAGTCCAATTGATGCGCTCTCAACTGGGTTGGAAAGTCGACATCCAGGGCTTTCCAGCAATATATATAGTTTACTCATTTTCTGTAAACCTAGGTTACTAGTTTACTATTTAAACAACTTTTAGAGACTTATCTTGTACCTCATGACATTTTCAAATCTGAATTACATACTTTTTGACGGCATGAGTCTCTAAACTCCATTGTTGGGGGTGAGGAGCTCTGCAGCATCTCGATGAATTAATACAATTACCTTTGTTTTCCATTTAAACACGCTTGTTCCTATCTAAGATGTTCATTCGCGCTTAAACATGAAGAAGGTGATGATCCGTGACACTCATCACCTTCCTCAGATCCATGAACATGTGCCTGACAACCACCTCCATTCTACATCAGATTCAATGAGCTTCTCTTAGATTCCTTAATCAGAATCTTCGTGGTATAAGCTAGATTGATGGCGGCCATTCTTGAGGATCCGGAAAGTCTAAACCTTGCCTGTGGTATTCCGAGTAGGAATCAAGGATTGAATGGCTGTGACGAGCTTCAAACTCGCGATTGCTGGGCGTGATGACAAACGCAAAAGGATCAATGGATCCTATTCCAACATGATCGAGAACCAATAGCTGATTAGCGGTGCTGTGACAGAGCATCTGGACCATTTTCACTGAGAGGATGGGAGGCAGCCATTGACAATGGTGACACCCTACATACAGCTTGCCATGGAAGGAGCCTTACGTGTGGAAAAGGATTTCAAGGAAGAGTTGAAGTTCAAAGGACAAAGCATCTCCAAAACTCCAACATATTCTCCATTACTGCATAACAAGTATTTATTTTATGCCCTTTTCCCTTTCTTCACTGAACTTGAAAAACACTGTTGTTGGCATCCTGACTAAGAATAATAAGATAAACATAGCTTGCTTCAAACCAACAATCTCCGTGGGATTCGACCCTTACTCACGTAAGGTATTACTTGGACGACTCAGTGCACTTGCTGGTTAGTTGTGCGGATTGCAGTTGTACGGATTACAAATTCGTGCACCAAGTTTTTGGCGCCGTTGCCGGGGATTGTTCGAGTTTGAACAACTAAAGGTTTTTTTTGTTTCTTAGATTAGGAATAATTTATTTTTATTGTTATAGAGTCATTAAATCCTGATAGGATAGTTTCTTTTCAAAAATTTCGTTTCAAAAATATTATTTTTCTTAATTAATTGTTAATTTTTCGTGAGTTTAGTGTCTTTTTCTAAGTTTGGTGTTAATTGTATATTTTATATTTTTCTTTAAATTTTCGAACTTGTGTTCTTTGTTCTTCATTGATCTTCAAGTTGTTCTTGTTTATTTTTCTTGTTTGATCTTGAGTTTTTCTTGTTTTGTGTCTTTTCTTGTTTTTCTTGTGCTTTTTCAAAACATTAAATTTCAAAAATTATACTTTTATCCACAAAAATAATACATCTTTAAAATACATTACATTTTTAGCTCAGTTGGTTATAGCGTTGACTTATGTTCTTGGCAATTGGGCATCTTCTTTTAAAAATCTTTTTCAAAAATAATTTTTCTTTGATTAAATCTTGTGCCAAACTCTAAGTTTGGTGTTTTCTTGTTAATTTTTCTTTAATTTTCGAAAATTTGTCATGGTTTTCTAAAAATTTTAAGTTTGGTGTTCTTTCTTTTGTTCTTGGTGTTCTTGTGAATCTTCAAGGTGTTCTTGAGTCTTTCTTGTGTTTTGATCTTAAAATTTTTAAGTTTGGTATTCCTTGGTGTTTTCCCTCCAAAATTTTCGAAAATAAGGAGCATTGGATCTAAAAATTTTAAGTCTTGTGTCTTTTGTGTGTTTTTCTCTTTCATCATAAAATTCAAAATTCAAAAAAAAAATATATATCTTTTCTAACTAATTTTGAACTACATTTTCGAAAATTTTATATAAAAATTCAGATTTCAATCTCTAAATATTTTCAATTTCTTTTATTTATTTCGTTTTTATTTTATTTTATAAAATAAATAATATCAACATATATACCATCTCCTTTATTCCATCATGGAACTAAGTGGAAATGAACAGTCCAGGAGGACTCTGGGGTCATATGCTAACCCCACTACTGCTTCATATGGGAGTAGTATCTGTATACCCTCCATTGGAGTTAGTAGCTTTGAGTTGAATTCTCAGCTCATTATTATGATGCAGCAAAGCTGCCAGTATTCCGGTCTTCCACAGGAAGAACCTACAGAGTTTCTGGCACAATTTTTGCAAATTGCTGACACAGTACATGATAAGGAAGTAGATCAGGGTGCTGACACAGTACATGATAAAGAAGTGGATCAGGATGTCTACAGATTATTGTTATTTCCATTTGCTGTAAAATACCAAGCTAAGAGGTGGTTAAATAACCAACCTAAGAACAGCCTAAAGACATGGAAACAACTGTCAGAAAAAATCCTGAATCACTATTTTCCTCCAAAATGGATGGCACAGCTAAGGCTAAGCATCCAAGGCTTCAAACAAGGAGATAATGAATCCCTTTATGATGCCTGGGAGAGATACAGAGAGATGCTAAGAAAATGCCCCTCTGAGATGTTTTCAGAGTGGGTGCAATTAGATATCTTCTACTATGGGCTTACAGAAAAAGCTCAGATTTCTCTAGATCACTCAGCCGGTGGATCTATACATATGAGAAAAATAATTGAAGAAGCTCAAGAGCTTATTGATACAGTTGCCAGAAATCAGCATATGTACTTAAGTAGTAAATCCTCCATGAAAGAAGAAGCTAAAACAGTAACTGCTGAACTTAGTCCTGTGGATCAGGCTAATGAATTCAATCAGCAATTAGACTTTCTAACCCAGCAGCTAGCAGAATTCAAGGAAATACAGTTAAAGCAAACAGAAAGGCAACTGTCAAAACAAATAGCAGAAGAATGCCAAGCAGTTCAATTAAGAAGTGGGAAAACATTAAATACCTCACTTCAAAGCAGCAGGAAGCCAAGAAATGAACAAATGGCTACTCAAAATCCCTCTGAGGACAATCAGAGCCCAGAGGGGAATAAGTCTGGCGCTGAACGCCCAGACCATGCTCATTTCTGGCGTTCAACACGAGAAACAAGCATGAATCCGGCGTTGAACGCCCAAGGGAAGTATAGTTCTGGCGTTCAGATGCCAGTAACAGATAAGGAGTTGGCGTCTAACGCCACTCCAGCTTCCACCCCTGGCATTCAAATGCCAGTGGGAGATCAGTCACATACAAGTGCTGATAACAACCCTTCTAAAAAGGCTTCCCAACCCACTTCTACAGGTAATAAACCCGCAGCAACTAAGGTTGAGGAATACAAAGCCAAAATGCCTTATCCTCAAAAACTCCTCCAAGCAGAACAGGATAAGCAATTTTCCCGCTTTGCAGACTATCTCAGGACTCTTGAAATAAAGATTCCGTTTGCAGAAGCACTTGAGCAAATACCCTCTTATGCTAAGTTCATGAAAGAGATCTTAAGTCATAAGAAGGATTGGAGGGAGACTGAAAAAGTTTACCTCACTGAAGAATGCAGTGTAGTCATTCTGAAAAGCTTACTTGAGAAGCTTAAAGATCCCAGGAGCTTCATGATACCATGCACATTAGAGGGTAATTGCACCAAGCAAGCTCTGTGTGACCTTGGGGCAAGTATCAACCTAATACCTGCATCTATTATCCTAATACCTGCATCTACTATCAGAAAGCTTGGTTTGACTGAAGAAATTAAACCAACCTGGATATGTCTTCAACTTGCTGATGGCTCCATTAAATACCCATCAGGCGTGATTGAAGACATGATTGTCAAGGTTGGGCCATTTGCCTTTCCTACTGACTTTGTGGTGCTGGAAATGGAGGAGCACAAGAGTGCAACTCTCATTCTAGGAAGACCTTTACTAGCAACTGGCCGAACCCTCATTGACGTCCAAAAAGGGGAAGTAACCTTGAGAGTCAATGAGGAGGAGTTCAAGTTGAATGTTGTCAATGCCATGCAACATCCAGACACCCCAAATGACTGCATGAGTGTTGATATTATTGACTCTCTGGTAAGAGAGGTCAATATGGCTGAGAGTCTCGAATTAGAGCTAGAGGACATCTTTAAAGATGTTCAGCCTGATCTGGAGGAATCAGAGAGAATAGTAGAACCTCTGAAAATCCCTCAAGAAGAGGAGAAACTTCCTAAACCCGAGCTCAAACCATTACCACCATCCCTAAAATATGCAATCCTGGGAGAAGGTGATACCTTTCCTGTGATCATAAGCTCTACCTTAGAGCCACAGGAAGAGGAAGCACTAATTCAAGTGCTAAGGACACACAAGATAGCTCTTGGGTGGTCCATCAATGATCTTAAGGGCATTAGCCCAGCCAGATGCATGCACAAGATCTTACTGGAGGGTGACGCCAAGCCAGTGGTTCAACCACAAAGGCGGCTGAATCCAGCCATGAAGGAGGTGGTGCAGAAAGAGGTCACTAAGTTACTAGAGGTTGGGATTATTTATCCTATTTCTGACAGCCCCTGGGTGAGCCTTGTCCAAGTTGTCCCTAAGAAAGGTGGCATGACAGTGGTTCACAATGAAAAAAATGAACTGGTTCCTACAAGAACAGTTACAGGGTGGCGTATGTGTATTGATTATAGAAGGCTCAATACAGCCACCAGAAAGGATCATATTCCTTTACCATTCATAGACCAGATGCTAGAAAGACTAGCAGGCCATTAATACTACTGCTTCCTAGATGGATATTCAGGTTATAATCAAATTGCAGTAGATCCCCAGGATCAAGAGAAAACGGCATTCACATGTCCATCTGGAGTATTTGCATACAGAAGGATGCCATTTGGCTTGTGCAATGCACCTGCAACCTTTCAAAGGTGCATGCTCTCTATCTTTTTTGATATGGTAGAGAAGTTTCTGGAAGTCTTCATGGATGACTTTTCAGTATTTGGAGACTCATTCAGCTCCTG
>NC_029772.3:39076465-39076722 GCF_000817695.3 Arachis duranensis | reverse complement strand
GTGATGCCAGTGACCATGCCATTGGTGCAGTATTGGGACAGAGGCATGACAAGCTTTTGCACGTTATTTACTATGCCAGTCGTGTTTTAAATGACGCACAGAAGAATTACACAACCACAGAAAAAGAGCTGCTTGCAATGGTTTACGCCATTGACAAGTTCAGATCCTATTTGGTAGGATCAAAAGTGATTGTGTACACCGATCATGCTGCTCTTAAATATCTACTCACAAAGCAGGATTCAAAACCCAGACTCATT
>NC_029772.3:39074612-39076314 GCF_000817695.3 Arachis duranensis | reverse complement strand
AGATCTCTGAAACCTTTCCGGATGAGCAACTCTTTGCCATCCAGGAAGTGCCATGGTTTGCAGACATTGCAAACTACAAGGCAGTAAGATTCATATCCAAAGAGTATAGTAGGCAGCAATCAAAGAAGTTGATCATAAATGCAAAATACTATCTTTGGGATGAACCATATCTCTTCAAGAGATGTGCAGACGGAGTAATCCGTAGATGTGTGCCTAAAGAAGAAGCACAGAGAATCCTATGGCATTGCCATGGATCACAATATAGAGGACATTTTGGAAGTTAGCGAACAGCCACAAGAGTCCTCCAATGTGGCTTCTACTGGCCTACTCTCTATAAAGATTCCCGAGTGTTTGTGCTTAATTGTGACAGTTGCCAAAGATCTGGCAATCTGCCTCACAGTTATGCCATGCCTCAACAAGGGATCTTGGAGATTGAGTTGTTTGATGTATGGAGAATTGACTTCATGGGACCTTTCCCACCATCAAACTCAAACACTTATATTCTGGTGGCAGTGGATTATGTATCCAAATGGGTGGAGGCTATTGCAACACCCACTAATGACACTAAAACAGTGTTAAAATTCCTCCAGAAACACATCTTCAGCAGATTTGATACCCCTAGAGTATTAATCAGTGATGGGGGCACTCATTTCTGCAATAAACAGCTTTACTCTGCTTTGGTTCATTTTGGAGTTAGCCACAGGGTAGCTACTCCATATCACCCACAGACTAATGGGCAAGCTGAAGTCTCAAATAGAGAACTCAAAAGAATCCTGGAACGGACTGTAATTAACCGTAGAAGGGATTGGGCAAGAAGCTTGGATGATGCTCTGTGGGCATACAGAACAGCATTCAAGACCCCTATAGGGACCTATCCATACCAGCTTGTGTATGGAAAGGCATGTCACTTGCCAGTGGAACTGGAACACAAGGCCTACTGGGCAACCAGATTCCTAAACCTTGATGCCAAGTTAGCTGGAGAAAAACGATTGCTCCAGTTAAATGAGCTAGAGAAATTTAGACTTAATGCTTTCGAAAATGCAAAAATTTACAAAGAGAAAGTGAAAAGATGGCATGATAAGAAATTGTCATCCAGAGTCTTTGAGCCAGGGCAGAAAGTTTTACTATTTAATTCTAGGCTCAAATTATTCCCCGGGAAATTAAAATCCCGGTGGAGAGGTCCATATGTGATTACAAGTGTATCACCATATGGATACGTAGAGCTTCAGGATAATGAATCTAACAAAAAGTTCATTGTTAATGGACAGAGAGTTAAACATTATCTTGAAAGCAATTTTGAGCAAGAATGTTCAAAACTGAGACTTAATTAAAAGCTCAGTGATAGTCCAGCTAACGACATTAAAGAAGCGCTTGCTGGGAGGCAACCCAGCCATTCACAAAATTTAATTTTATTCGTTTTTTCTAAATTAATTGATTTTTACAGGTATATGTCAGAGTATCTTCAAAAGGTAAAATAGCAATTGATTGAATTCACAGAGTTACAGGGAAATTTGGAAGCTCACTGGCATGAAAAAGTCAGTAAGAAACGTTTTGGGCATTGAACGCCCAAAAGAAGCACCGACTGGGCGTTCAACGCCAGTAAGGGTAGCCATCTGGGCGTTAAACGCCAGAAAGGAGCATCTTCTGGGCGTTGAACGCCAGAAAGAAGCACCTTCTGGGCGTTTAACGGCAGATTGATAGC
>NC_029772.3:39071692-39074461 GCF_000817695.3 Arachis duranensis | reverse complement strand
AAACGCCCAAAACATGCAGCAGTTGGGCGTTTAACGCCAGGATGGTGGGGAGGAGGTAAAATTCATTTTTCTTCAAAAATTCTCTAATTTTTATGTTTCAATTCATGATTTCTTGCATAAACATATTTCCAAATATCATGATTCATTATTCCAAAAATTTTAATCCTAATTTCTAAAATCCCTTTTTCAAAGATTTTACATGCATCTTCATCCATAAAGACAAATGATTTCCAATCCAATCCAACTTTTTTTTAAGTTTTTCAAAATTTAATTATCTTTTAAAATCTTGTTCAAATTAAAAATTCAGATTCATTTCATATCTTTTTAAATTATATCCTTTTCTTATCATATTTATCTTTTATAAATCATATCTACCCCCCTCCCTTTATATTCACTTTCGGTGCCCCTCTCATCATCCACCATTCCACACTTGCTCTCCTCCTATCCCTCTTCTCTCTATTCTTTTGCTTGAGGACAAGCAAACCTCTAAGTTTGGTGTGCTTATCCGTGATCACAAAAACATACTCATTTTGATCATGGCTCCTAAAGGAAAACAACCCAACCCAATAGGTAAGAAAGAGAATATTCCAAAGCCACTATGGAATCAAGGGAAGTTCTTAACTAAAGAACATTCAGACCATTACTACAAAATAATGAGTCTAAGATCAGTGATCCCGGAAGTCAAGTTCGATCTGAAAGAAGATGAATATCCGGAGATCCAAGAACAAATTCGAAACAGGAACTGGGAAATCCTAGCCAATCTTGAAACGAAAGTGGGAAGGAACATGGTTCAGGAGTTCTATGCTAATCTATGGCAGACAGACAGGCAAAGAATAATTGGAGCTGCCCTCTATGACCATCGGACCTTAGTCAGAGGAAAGATTGTTCATACCCATCCTAAAAAAATCAGGGAGATCTTTAAGCTTCCTCAACTGAAAGATGACCCAGATTCCTTTAATAGGAGAATGATGAGGGTAAATAAAGGCTTGGACAATATTCTAGAGGATATATGCATCCCTGAAGCCAGGTGGACCACCAGCACAACTGGCATCCCAAATCAACTCAAAAGAGAAGATCTTAAACCAGCAACCAGAGGCTGGCTGGATTTCATTGGGCGTTCTATATTGCCCACCAGCAACCGTTCTGAAGTTACTATTAAAAGAGCAGTGATGATTCACTGCATCATGTTGGGAAAAGAAGTAGAAGTCCATCAATTGATCTCGTGTGAACTATACAAAATAGCAAACAGGAATTCCAAGGATGCCAGATTGGCCTATCCAAGCTTAATTTCTATGCTCTGTAGAGATGCCGGAGTGAAGATGGGAATAACAGAGTATATCTCAGTTGAGAGGCCAATCACTAGAATATCAATGGACAGACAACAGCTGCATGATGATCCAATCAAGAGGAGAGCACAGGAAGTCCTCCCAGAACTTCCTCAATTCGAATATTGGGAACATCTTGAGGCATCTATTTCCAAATTGCAAGAAGCTATGAACCAAATAAAGGAAGAACAGAACAATCAAAGTAGCATGCTTTGCAAACTGCTTAAGGAATAAGAAGAGCAAGGGCGTGATTTAAGGGAGCTGAAGCGCCAGAAATTAATCCTTGAAGGACCAAGCACCCCACAGATCAAAGGAACATCTACTTTTCAAAACACAGGTTGTTGAGTTCTAATTTTAGCTTTGATTATGTGATAGTGTTATTATAGAAATTTACCTTAGAAGATATATAGTAGTAGTAGTAGTAATTAGCATATCTATTCTGATCTTATTTCCAATTAAGTTATAATTTATCTTTCTCATCATCATCAGACATAAATAAAGTAGTAGATTTTTAGAATAAAGAAGTAATTTATATTTTTCGAATTCTTAATAATAAAAATTATAATTAATTACATGTGGTGGCAATACTTTTTGTTCTCTGAATGAATGCTTGAATAGTGCATATTTTATCCTGAATATGAAGAATGTTGGCTCCTGAAAGAATGAGGAACACGAAAAATATTATTGATGATCTGAAAAATCATGAATTTGATTCTTGAAGCAAGAAAAAGTAGTGAAAAAAAATTTACAAGAAATCATTGGATTAAGAAAAGGATCCAAAGCTTTGAGCATCAGTGGATCCTAAGCGGCTAAACCAAGCTGTCCCTAACCATGTGCTTGTGTCATGAAGGTCCAAGTGAAAAGCTTGAGACTGAGTGGTTAAAGTCGTGATCCAAAGCAAAAAGAGTGTGCTTAAGAGCTCTGGACACCTCTAACTGTGGACTCTAGCAAAGCTGAGTCACAATCTAAAAAGGTTCACCCAATCATGTGTCTGTGGCATTTGTGTATCCGGTGGTAATGCTGGAAAACAAAGTGCTTAGGGCCACGGCCAAGACTCATAAAAGTAGTTGTGTTCAAGAATCAACATACTTAACTAGGAAAATCAATAATACTATCTGAATTCTGAGTTCCTATGGATGCCAATCATTCTGAATTTCAAAGGATAAAGTGAGATGCCAAAACTATTCAGAAACAAAGAGCTACAAGCCCCGCTCATCTAATAAGAATCTTAGCTCCATTTAAAATTCTAAGATATTATTACTTCTTAATTTCTTTTCATCCTATTTTATTTATCTAGTTGCTTGAGGACAAGCAACAGTTTAAGTTTGGTGTTGTGATGAGCGGATATTTTATACGCTTTTTGGGAGTAATTTCATGTAGATTTTAGCATGTTTCAGTTAGTTTTTAGTAGAATAATATTAGTTTTTAGGCAAAAATCATATTT